>NW_027141148.1:328620-657241 GCF_036365525.1 Heterodontus francisci | reverse complement strand
AGCGAGAGAGACTGCGAGAGAGACTGCAAAGGAGACTGCGAGAGAGACTGCGAGAGAGACAGCGAGAGAGACAGCGAGAGAGACTGCGAGAGAGACTGCGAGAGAGACTGCGAGAGAGACTGGGAGGGAGACTGGGAGGGAGACAGCGAGGGAGACTGCGAGGGAGACTGCGAGAGAGACTGCGAGAGAGACTGCGAGAGAGACTGCGAGAGAGACTGCGAGAGAGACTGCGTGGGAGAAAGCGAGAGAGATGGAGAGAGAGACGGCGAGAGAGACGGCGAGAGAGACAGTGAGGGAGAGAGCGAGAGAGACTGCGAGGGAGACAGCGAGAGAGACAGCGAGAGAGACTGTGAGAGAGACTGCGAGAGATACAGCGAGGGAGAGAGCGAGTGAGACAGCGAGGGAGACAGCGAGAGTACATTGAGAGAGACAGCGAGAGAGACAGCGAGAGAGACTGCGAGGGAGACGCCCAGGGAGATGGCTAGGGAGACGGCCAGGGAGACGGCCAGGGAGACGGCCAGGGAGACGGCCAGGGAGACGACGAGGGAGACGGCGAGGGAGACAGCGAGGGAGACAGCGAGGGAGATAGCGAGGGAGACAGCGACAGAGACAGCGACAGAGACAGCGACAGAGACAGCGACAGAGACAGCGACAGAGACAGTGAGAGATACTGCTATGGAGTTGGCGAGAGAGACAGCCGGGGATACAGAGAGAGTGACTGCAAGGGAGACGGCGAGGGAGATGACGAGGGAGACAGCGAGGGAGACAGCGAGAGAGACTGCGAGGGAGACAGCGAGGGAGACAGCGAGGGAGACAGCGAGGGAGACTGCGAGAGAGACAGCGAGGGACACAGCGAGGGACACAGCGAGGGACACAGCGAGGGACACAGCGAGGGAGAAAGCGAGAGAGACAGCGAGGGAGAAAGCGAGAGAGACAGCGAGAGAGACAGCGAGAGAGACTGCGAGAGAGAGAGCGCGTGAGACAGCGAGGGAGACAGCGAGGGAGAGAGCAAGAGACACAGCGAGGGACACAGTGAGGGAGACAGCGAGAGAGACTGCGAGAGAGAGCGCATGAGACAGCGAGGGAGACAGCGAGGGAGAGAGCGAGAGACACAGCGAGGGAGACAGCGAGGGAGACAGCGAAGGAGACAGCGAGAGAGACTGCGAGAGCGACTGCGAGAGCGACTGCGAGAGCGACTGCTAGGGAGACAGCGAGAGAGGCAGCGAGGGAGACAGCGAGAGAAACTGCGAGGAAGACAGCGAGAGAGACTGCGAGAGAGACGGCGAGGGAGACGGCGAGGGAGACTGCGAGGGAGAGAGCGAGGGACACAGTGAGGGAGACAGCGAGGGAGACAGCGAGGGAGACAGCAAGAGAGACTGTGAGAGAGACAGCGAGAGAGACAGCGAGAGAGACAGCGAGAGAGACAGCGAGGGAGAAAGCGAGGGAGAAAACGAGGGAGAAAGCGAGGGAGACAGCTAGAGAGACTGCGAGGGAGACTGCGAGTGAGACAGCGAGGGAGACAGCGAGGGAGACAGCGAGGGAGACAGCGAGGGAGACAGCGAGGGAGACAGCGAGGGAGACAGCGAAAGAGACAGCGAGAGAGACTGCGAGAGGGACAGCGAGAGAGACTGCGAGAGAGACTGCGAGAGGGACAGCGAGAGGGACAGCGAGAGAGACAGCGAGAGAGACAGCGAGGGAGAAAGCGAGGGAGAAAGCGAGGGAGAAAGCGAGGGAGACAGCGAGGGAGACAGCGAGAGAGACTGCGAGAGAGACTGCGAGAGAGACTGCGAGGGAGACAGCGAGGGAGACTGCGAGGGACACAGCGAGGGACACAGCGAGGGACACAGTGAGGGAGACAGCGAGAGAGACTGCGAGAGAGAGCGCATGAGACAGCGAGGGAGACAGCGAGGGAGAGAGCGAGAGACACAGCGAGGGAGACAGCGAGGGAGACAGCGAGAGAGACTGCAAGAGAGACTGCAAGGGAGACTGCAAGGGAGACAGCGAGAGAGACTGCAAGAGAGACTGCAAGGGAGACTGCAAGGGAGACAGCGAGGGAGACAGCGAGAGAGGCAGCGAGAGAGACAGCGAGAGAGACAGCGAGAGAGACAGCGAGAGAGACAGCAAGAGAGACAGCGAGGGAGAAAGCGATGGAGACAGCGAGAGAGACAGCGAGAGAGACTGCGTGGGAGACAGCGAGGGAGTCAGCGAGGGAGACAGCGAGGGAGACAGCGAGGGAGACAGCGAGGGAGACAGCGAGGGAGACAGCGAGGGAGACAGCGAGGGAGACAGCGAGGGAGACAGCGAGGGAGACAGCGCTGGAGACAGCGAGAGAGACTGCTAGAAGGACTGCGAGAGAGACAGTGAGGGAGAAAGCGAGAGCGACTTCGAGAGAGACTGCGAGGGAGACAGCGAGAGAGACTGTGAGGGAAACAGCGAGGGAGACAGCGAGAGAGACTGCGAGAGAGACTGCGAGGGAGACAGTGAGGGAGAGAGCGAGAGAGACTGCGAGGAAGACAGCGAGGGAGACAGCAAGAGAGACAGCGAGAGAGACTGCGAGAGATACAGCGAGGGATAGAGCGAGTGAGACAGCGAGGGAGACAGCGAGAGTACATTGAGAGAGACGGCGAGAGAGACGGCGAGGGAGACGGCGAGGGAGACGGCGAGGGAGACGGCGAGGGAGACGGCGAGGGAGACGGCGAGGGAGACGGCGAGGGAGACGACGAGGGAGACGACGAGGGAGACAGCGAGGGAGACAGCGAGGGAGACTGCGAGAGAGACAGCGAGGGACACAGCGAGGGAAACAGCGAGGGAGACAGCGAGGGAGACAGCGAGGGAGACAGCGAGAGAGACAGCGAGAGAGACAGCGAGAGAGACTGCGAGAGAGACTGCGAGAGAGAGCGCGTGAGACAGCGAGGGAGACAGCGAGGGAGACAGCGAGGGAGACAGCGAGGGAGAGAGCGAGGGAGAGAGCGAGAGATACAGCGAGGGAAACAGCAAGAGAGACTGCAAGAGAGACTGCAAGAGAGACTGCAAGAGAGACTGCAAGGGAGACAGCGAGAGAGACAGCGAGAGAGACTGCAAGAGAGACTGCAAGAGAGACAGCGAGGGAGACAGCGAGAGAGACAGCGAGAGAGACAGCGAGGGAGAAAGCGAGGGAGAAAGCGAGGGAGAAAGCGAGGGAGACAGCGAGAGAGACTGCGAGTGAGACTGCGAGTGAGACTGCGAGTGAGACAGCGAGGGAGACAGCGAGGGAGACAGCGAGGGAGACAGCGAGGGAGACAGCGAGGGAGACAGCGAGAGAGACAGCGAGGGAGACTGCGAGAGAGACAGCGAGAGAGACGGCAAAGGAGACTGCGAGAGAGACAGCGAGAGAGACTGCGAGAGAGACTGCGAGAGAGACTGCGAGAGAGACAGCGAGAGAGACTGCAAAGGAGACTGCGAGAGAGACAGCGAGAGAGACTGCGAGAGAGACTGCGAGAGAGACTGCGAGAGAGACTGCGAGAGAGACTGCGAGAGAGACTGCGAGAGAGACTGCGAGAGGGACAGCGAGAGAGACAGCGAGGGAGAAAGCGAGGGAGACAGCGAGAGAGACTGCGAGGGAGACTGCGAGAGGGACAGCGAGAGAGACTGCGAGAGGGACAGCGAGAGAGACTGCGAGAGAGACTGCGAGAGAGACTGCGAGAGAGACTGCGAGGGAGAGCGCATGAGACAGCGAGGGAGACAGCGAGGGAGAGAGCGAGAGACACAGCGAGGGAGACAGCGAGGGAGACAGCGAAGGAGACAGCGAGAGCGACTGCGAGAGCGACTGCGAGAGCGACTGCTAGGGAGACAGAGAGAGAGGCAGCGAGGGAGACAGCGAGAGAAACTGCGAGGAAGACAGCGAGAGAGACTGCGAGAGAGACGGCGAGGGAGACGGCGAGGGAGACTGCGAGGGAAAGAGCGAGGGACACAGTGAGGGAGACAGCGAGGGAGACAGCGAGGGAGACAGCAAGAGAGACTGCGAGGGAGACAGCGAGAGAGACAGCGAGAGAGACAGCGAGAGAGACAGCGAGGGAGAAAGCGAGGGAGAAAACGAGGGAGAAAGCGAGGGAGACAGCTAGAGAGACTGCGAGGGAGACTGCGAGTGAGACTGCGAGTGAGACAGCGAGGGAGACAGCGAGGGAGACAGCGAGGGAGACAGCGAGGGAGACAGCGAGGGAGACAGCGAGGGAGACAGCGAGGGAGACAGCGAAAGAGACAGCGAGAGAGACTGCGAGAGGGACAGCGAGAGAGACTGCGAGAGAGACTGCGAGAGGGACAGCGAGAGAGACAGCGAGAGAGACAGCGAGGGAGAAAGCGAGGGAGAAAGCGAGGGAGAAAGCGAGGGAGACAGCGAGGGAGACAGCGAGAGAGACTGCGAGAGAGACTGCGAGGGAGACAGCGAGGGAGACTGCGAGGGACACAGCGAGGGACACAGCAAGGGAGACAGCGAGAGAGACTGCGAGAGAGAGCGCATGAGACAGCAAGGGAGACAGCGAGGGAGAGAGCGAGAGACACAGCGAGGGAGACAGCGAGGGAGACAGCGAGGGAGACAGCGAGAGAGACTGCAAGAGGGACTGCAAGGGAGACTGCAAGGGAGACAGCGAGAGAGACTGCAAGAGAGACTGCAAGGGAGACTGCAAGGGAGACAGCGAGGGAGACAGCGAGAGAGGCAGCGAGAGAGACAGCGAGAGAGACAGCGAGAGAGACAGCGAGAGAGACAGCGAGAGAGACAGCGAGAGAGACAGCAAGAGAGACAGCGAGGGAGAAAGCGATGGAGACAGCGAGAGAGACAGCGAGAGAGACTGCGTGGGAGACAGCGAGGGAGTCAGCGAGGGAGACAGCGAGGGAGACAGCGAGGGAGACAGCGAGGGAGACAGCGAGGGAGACAGCGAGGGAGACAGCGAGGGAGACAGCGAGGGAGACAGCGCTGGAGACAGCGAGAGAGACTGCTAGAAGGACTGCGAGAGAGACAGTGAGGGAGAAAGCGAGAGCGACTTCGAGAGAGACTGCGAGGGAGACAGCGAGAGAGACTGTGAGGGAAACAGCGAGGGAGACAGCGAGAGAGACTGCGAGAGAGACTGCGAGGGAGACAGCGAGGGAGAGAGCGAGAGAGACTGCGAGGAAGACAGCGAGGGAGACAGCGAGAGAGACAGCGAGAGAGACTGCGAGAGATACAGCGAGGGATAGAGCGAGTGAGACAGCGAGGGAGACAGCGAGAGTACATTGAGAGAGACGGCGAGAGAGACGGCGAGGGAGACGGCGAGGGAGACGGCGAGGGAGACGGCGAGGGAGACGGCGAGGGAGACGGCGAGGGAGACGGCGAGGGAGACGACGAGGGAGACGACGAGGGAGACAGCGAGGGAGACAGCGAGGGAGACTGCGAGAGAGACAGCGAGGGACACAGCGAGGGAAACAGCGAGGGAGACAGCGAGGGAGACAGCGAGGGAGACAGCGAGGGAGACAGCGAGAGAGACTGCGAGAGAGAGCGCGTGAGACAGCGAGGGAGACAGCGAGGGAGACAGCGAGGGAGAGAGCGAGAGATACAGCGAGGGAAACAGCGAGAGAGACTGCAAGAGAGACTGCAAGAGAGACTGCAAGAGAGACTGCAAGGGAGACAGCGAGAGAGACAGCGAGAGAGACTGCAAGAGAGACTGCAAGAGAGACAGCGAGGGAGACAGCGAGAGAGACAGCGAGAGAGACAGCGAGGGAGAAAGCGAGGGAGAAAGCGAGGGAGACAGCGAGAGAGACTGCGAGTGAGACTGCGAGTGAGACTGCGAGTGAGACTGCGAGGGAGACAGCGAGGGAGACAGCGAGGGAGACAGCGAGGGAGACAGCGAGGGAGACAGCGAGAGAGACAGCGAGGGAGACTGCGAGAGAGACAGCGAGAGAGACGGCAAAGGAGACTGCGAGAGAGACAGCGAGAGAGACTGCGAGAGAGACTGCGAGAGAGACTGCGAGAGAGACAGCGAGAGAGACTGCAAAGGAGACTGCGAGAGAGACAGCGAGAGAGACTGCGAGAGAGACTGCGAGAGAGACTGCGAGAGAGACTGCGAGAGAGACTGCAAAAGAGACTGCGAGAGAGACTGCGAGAGGGACAGCGAGAGAGACAGCGAGGGAGAAAGCGAGGGAGACAGCGAGAGAGACTGCGAGGGAGACTGCGAGAGGGACAGCGAGAGAGACTGCGAGAGGGACAGCGAGAGAGACTGCGAGAGAGACTGCGAGAGAGACTGCGAGAGAGACAGCGAGGGAGACTGCGAGAGAGACTGCGAGGGAGACTGCGAGGGAGACTGCGAGAGGGACAGCGAGAGAGACTGCGAGAGAGACTGCGAGAGAGACTGCGAGAGGGACTGCGAGAGGGACAGCGACAGAGACTGCGAGAGAGACTGCGAGAGAGACTGCGAGAGAGACTGCGAGGGTGACTGCGAGGGAGACTGCGAGAGAGACTGCGAGAGGGACAGCGAGAGAGACTGCGAGAGAGACTGCGAGAGAGACTGCGAGAGAGACTGCGAGAGAGACTGCGAGAGAGACTGCGAGAGGGACAGCGAGAGAGACTGCGAGAGAGACAGCGAGAGAGACTGCGAGAGAGACTGCGAGAGAGACTGCGAGAGAGACTGCGAGAGAGACTGCGAGGGAGACTGCGAGAGAGACTGCGAGAGGGACTGCGAGAGAGACTGCGAGAGAGACTGCGAGAGAGACTGCGAGGGAGACAGCGAGGGAGACAGCGAGGGAGACAGCGAGGGAGACAGCGAGGGAGACAGCGAGAGAGACAGCGAGGGAGACTGCGAGAGAGACAGCGAGAGAGACGGCAAAGGAGACTGCGAGAGAGACAGCGAGAGAGACTGCGAGAGAGACTGCGAGAGAGACAGCGAGAGAGACTGCAAAGGAGACTGCGAGAGAGACAGCGAGAGAGACTGCTAGAGAGACTGCGAGAGAGACTGCGAGAGAGACTGCGAGAGAGACTGCGAGAGAGACTGCGAGAGGGACAGCGAGAGAGACAGCGAGGGAGAAAGCGAGGGAGACAGCGAGAGAGACTGCGAGGGAGACTGCGAGAGGGACAGCGAGAGAGACTGCGAGAGGGACAGCGAGAGAGACTGCGAGAGAGACTGCGAGAGAGACTGCGAGAGAGACAGCGAGGGAGAGCGCATGAGACAGCGAGGGAGACAGCGAGGGAGAGAGCGAGAGACACAGCGAGGGAGACAGCGAGGGAGACAGCGAAGGAGACAGCGAGAGAGACTGCGAGAGCGACTGCGAGAGCGACTGCGAGAGCGACTGCGAGAGCGACTGCTAGGGAGACAGCGAGAGAGGCAGCGAGGGAGACAGCGAGAGAAACTGCGAGGAAGACAGCGAGAGAGACTGCGAGAGAGACGGCGAGGGAGACGGCGAGGGAGACGGCGAGGGAGACTGCGAGGGAGAGAGCGAGGGACACAGTGAGGGAGACAGCGAGGGAGACAGCGAGGGAGACAGCGAGGGAGACAGCAAGAGAGACTGCGAGGGAGACAGCGAGAGAGACAGCGAGAGAGACAGCGAGAGAGACAGCGAGGGAGAAAGCGAGGGAGAAAACGAGGGAGAAAGCGAGGGAGACAGCTAGAGAGACTGCGAGGGAGACTGCGAGTGAGACAGCGAGGGAGACAGCGAGGGAGACAGCGAGGGAGACAGCGAGGGAGACAGCGAGGGAGACAGCGAGGGAGACAGCGAGGGAGACAGCGAAAGAGACAGCGAGAGAGACTGCGAGAGGGACAGCGAGAGAGACTGCGAGAGAGACTGCGAGAGGGACAGCGAGAGAGACAGCGAGAGAGACAGCGAGGGAGAAAGCGAGGGAGAAAGCGAGGGAGAAAGCGAGGGAGACAGCGAGGGAGACAGCGAGAGAGACTGCGAGAGAGACTGCGAGGGAGACAGCGAGGGAGACTGCGAGGGACACAGCGAGGGACACAGCGAGGGACACAGTGAGGGAGACAGCGAGAGAGACTGCGAGAGAGAGCGCATGAGACAGCGAGGGAGACAGCGAGGGAGAGAGCGAGAGACACAGCGAGGGAGACAGCGAGGGAGACAGCGAGAGAGACTGCAAGAGAGACTGCAAGGGAGACTGCAAGGGAGACAGCGAGAGAGACTGCAAGAGAGACTGCAAGGGAGACTGCAAGGGAGACTGCAAGGGAGACAGCGAGGGAGACAGCGAGAGAGACAGCGAGAGAGACAGCGAGAGAGACAGCGAGAGAGACAGCGAGAGAGACAGCGAGAGAGACAGCGAGAGAGACAGCAAGAGAGACAGCGAGGGAGAAAGCGATGGAGACAGCGAGAGAGACAGCGAGAGAGACTGCGTGGGAGACAGCGAGGGAGTCAGCGAGGGAGACAGCGAGGGAGACAGCGAGGGAGACAGCGAGGGAGACAGCGAGGGAGACAGCGAGGGAGACAGCGAGGGAGACAGCGCTGGAGACAGCGAGAGAGACTGCTAGAAGGACTGCGAGAGAGACAGTGAGGGAGAAAGCGAGAGCGACTTCGAGAGAGACTGCGAGGGAGACAGCGAGAGAGACTGTGAGGGAAACAGCGAGGGAGACAGCGAGAGAGACTGCGAGAGAGACTGCGAGGGAGACAGTGAGGGAGAGAGCGAGAGAGACTGCGAGGAAGACAGCGAGGGAGACAGCGAGAGAGACAGCGAGAGAGACAGCGAGAGAGACTGCGAGAGATACAGCGAGGGATAGAGCGAGTGAGACAGCGAGGGAGACAGCGAGAGTACATTGAGAGAGACGGCGAGAGAGACGGCGAGGGAGACGGCGAGGGAGACGGCGAGGGAGACGGCGAGGGAGACGGCGAGGGAGACGGCGAGGGAGACGGCGAGGGAGACGGCGAGGGAGACGACGAGGGAGACGACGAGGGAGACAGCGAGGGAGACAGCGAGGGAGACTGCGAGAGAGACAGCGAGGGACACAGCGAGGGAGAAAGCGAGGGAGAAAGCGAGGGAGAAAACGAGGGAGAAAGCGAGGGAGACAGCTAGAGAGACTGCGAGGGAGACTGCGAGTGAGACAGCGAGGGAGACAGCGAGGGAGACAGCGAGGGAGACAGCGAGGGAGACAGCGAGGGAGACAGCGAAAGAGACAGCGAGAGAGACTGCGAGAGGGACAGCGAGAGAGACTGCGAGAAAGACTGCGAGAGGGACAGCGAGAGAGACAGCGAGAGAGACAGCGAGGGAGAAAGCGAGGGAGAAAGCGAGGGAGAAAGCGAGGGAGACAGCGAGGGAGACAGCGAGAGAGACTGCGAGAGAGACTGCGAGGGAGACAGCGAGGGAGACTGCGAGGGACACAGCGAGGGACACAGCGAGGGACACAGTGAGGGAG
This sequence comes from Heterodontus francisci, assembly GCF_036365525.1. NCBI lineage: Eukaryota > Metazoa > Chordata > Chondrichthyes > Heterodontiformes > Heterodontidae > Heterodontus > Heterodontus francisci. The sequence goes on along the minus strand of NW_027141148.1, from coordinate 647,891 downwards.
ACAGCGAGAGAGACTGCGAGAGAGAGCGCATGAGACAGCGAGGGAGACAGCGAGGGAGAGAGCGAGAGACACAGCGAGGGAGACAGCGAGGGAGACAGCGAGAGAGACTGCAAGAGAGACTGCAAGGGAGACTGCAAGGGAGACAGCGAGAGAGACTGCAAGAGAGACTGCAAGGGAGACTGCAAGGGAGACTGCAAGGGAGACAGCGAGGGAGACAGCGAGAGAGGCAGCGAGAGAGACAGCGAGAGAGACAGCGAGAGAGACAGCGAGAGAGACAGCGAGAGAGACAGCAAGAGAGACAGCGAGGGAGAATGCGAGGGAGACAGCGAGAGAGACAGCGAGAGAGACTGCGTGGGAGACAGCGAGGGAGTCAGCGAGGGAGACAGCGAGGGAGACAGCGAGGGAGACAGCGAGGGAGACAGCGAGGGAGACAGCGAGGGAGACAGCGAGGGAGACAGTGAGGGAGACAGCGAGGGAGACAGCGAGGGAGACAGCGCTGGAGACAGCGAGAGAGACTGCTAGAAGGACTGCGAGAGAGACAGTGAGGGAGAAAGCGAGAGCGACTTCGAGAGAGACTGCAAGGGAGACAGCGCGAGAGACTGTGAGGGAAACAGCGAGGGAGACAGCGAGAGAGAATGCGAGAGAGACTGCGAGGGAGACAGTGAGGGAGAGAGCGAGAGAGACTGCGAGGAAGACAGCGAGGGAGACAGCGAGAGAGACAGCGAGAGAGACTGCGAGAGATACAGCGAGGGATAGAGCGAGTGAGACAGCGAGGGAGACAGCGAGAGTACATTGAGAGAGACGGCGAGAGAGACGGCGAGGGAGACGGCGAGGGAGACGGCGAGGGAGACTGCGAGAGGGACAGCGAGAGAGACAGCGAGGGAGAAAGCGAGGGAGACAGCGAGAGAGACTGCGAGGGAGACTGCGAGAGGGACAGCGAGAGAGACTGCGAGAGGGACAGCGAGAGAGACTGCGAGAGAGACTGCGAGAGAGACTGCGAGAGAGACTGCGAGGGAGAGCGCATGAGACAGCGAGGGAGACAGCGAGGGAGAGAGCGAGAGACACAGCGAGGGAGACAGCGAGGGAGACAGCGAAGGAGACAGCGAGAGAGACTGCGAGAGCGACTGCGAGAGCGACTGCGAGAGCGACTGCGAGAGCGACTGCTAGGGAGACAGCGAGAGAGGCAGCGAGGGAGACAGCGAGAGAAACTGCGAGGAAGACAGCGAGAGAGACTGCGAGAGAGACGGCGAGGGAGACGGCGAGGGAGACTGCGAGGGAGAGAGCGAGGGACACAGTGAGGGAGACAGCGAGGGAGACAGCGAGGGAGACAGCGAGGGAGACAGCAAGAGAGACTGCGAGGGAGACAGCGAGAGAGACAGCGAGAGAGACAGCGAGAGAGACAGCGAGGGAGAAAGCGAGGGAGAAAACGAGGGAGAAAGCGAGGGAGACAGCTAGAGAGACTGCGAGGGAGACTGCGAGTGAGACAGCGAGGGAGACAGCGAGGGAGACAGCGAGGGAGACAGCGAGGGAGACAGCGAGGGAGACAGCGAGGGAGACAGCGAGGGAGACAGCGAGGGAGACAGCGAAAGAGACAGCGAGAGAGACTGCGAGAGGGACAGCGAGAGAGACTGCGAGAGAGACTGCGAGAGGGACAGCGAGAGAGACAGCGAGAGAGACAGCGAGGGAGAAAGCGAGGGAGAAAGCGAGGGAGAAAGCGAGGGAGACAGCGAGGGAGACAGCGAGAGAGACTGCGAGAGAGACTGCGAGGGAGACAGCGAGGGAGACTGCGAGGGACACAGCGAGGGACACAGCGAGGGAGACAGCGAGAGAGACTGCGAGAGAGAGCGCATGAGACAGCGAGGGAGACAGCGAGGGAGAGAGCGAGAGACACAGCGAGGGAGACAGCGAGGGAGACAGCGAGAGAGACTGCAAGAGAGACTGCAAGGGAGACTGCAAGGGAGACAGCGAGAGAGACTGCAAGAGAGACTGCAAGAGAGACTGCAAGGGAGACTGCAAGGGAGACAGCGAGAGAGGCAGCGAGAGAGACAGCGAGAGAGACAGCGAGAGAGACAGCGAGAGAGACAGCGAGAGAGACAGCGAGAGAGACAGCGAGAGAGACAGCAAGAGAGACAGCGAGGGAGAAAGCGATGGAGACAGCGAGAGAGACAGCGAGAGAGACTGCGTGGGAGACAGCGAGGGAGTCAGCGAGGGAGACAGCGAGGGAGACAGCGAGGGAGACAGCGAGGGAGACAGCGAGGGAGACAGCGAGGGAGACAGCGAGGGAGACAGCGAGGGAGACAGCGAGGGAGACAGAAGTTGTTGAGTCAGAAACTTTAGGGACTTTCAAAAGGCTTTTGGATAGGTATATGGATAAAGGAGAATGATGGGGTATAGATTAAATTGTCCTTGACAGAGGACAAAGGATCGGCACAACATTGTGGGCCAAAGGGCCTGTTCTGTGCTGTATGTTCTATGTTCTATGTTCTATGAAACAGCGAGGGAGACAGCGAGAGAGACTGCGAGAGAGACTGCGAGGGAGACAGTGAGGGAGAGAGCGAGAGAGACTGCGAGGAAGACAGCGAGGGAGACAGCGAGAGAGACAGCGAGAGAGACTGCGAGAGATACAGCGAGGGATAGAGCGAGTGAGACAGCGAGGGAGACAGCGAGAGTACATTGAGAGAGACGGCGAGAGAGACGGCGAGGGAGACGGCGAGGGAGACGGCGAGGGAGACGGCGAGGGAGACGGCGAGGGAGACGGCGAGGGAGACGGCGAGGGAGACGGCGAGGGAGACGACGAGGGAGACGACGAGGGAGACAGCGAGGGAGACAGCGAGGGAGACTGCGAGAGAGACAGCGAGGGACACAGCGAGGGAAACAGCGAGGGAGACAGCGAGGGAGACAGCGAGGGAGACAGCGAGGGAGACAGCGAGAGAGACTGCGAGAGAGAGCGCGTGAGACAGCGAGGGAGACAGCGAGGGAGACAGCGAGGGAGAGAGCGAGAGATACAGCGAGGGAAACAGCGAGAGAGACTGCAAGAGAGACTGCAAGGGAGACAGCGAGAGAGACAGCGAGAGAGACTGCAAGAGAGACTGCAAGAGAGACAGCGAGGGAGACAGCGAGAGAGACAGCGAGAGAGACAGCGAGAGAGACAGCGAGGGAGAAAGCGAGGGAGAAAGCGAGGGAGACAGCGAGAGAGACTGCGAGTGAGACTGCGAGTGAGACTGCGAGAGAGACTGCGAGGGAGACAGCGAGGGAGACAGCGAGGGAGACAGCGAGGGAGACAGCGAGGGAGACAGCGAGGGAGACAGCGAGAGAGACAGCGAGGGAGACTGCGAGAGAGACAGCGAGAGAGACGGCAAAGGAGACTGCGAGAGAGACAGCGAGAGAGACTGCGAGAGAGACTGCGAGAGAGACTGCGAGAGAGACAGCGAGAGAGACTGCAAAGGAGACTGCGAGAGAGACAGCGAGAGAGACTGCGAGAGAGACTGCGAGAGAGACTGCGAGAGAGACTGCGAGAGAGACTGCAAAAGAGACTGCGAGAGAGACTGCGAGAGGGACAGCGAGAGAGACAGCGAGGGAGAAAGCGAGGGAGACAGCGAGAGAGACTGCGAGGGAGACTGCGAGAGGGACAGCGAGAGAGACTGCGAGAGGGACAGCGAGAGAGACTGCGAGAGAGACTGCGAGAGAGACTGCGAGAGAGACAGCGAGGGAGACTGCGAGAGAGACTGCGAGGGAGACTGCGAGGGAGACTGCGAGAGGGACAGCGAGAGAGACTGCGAGAGAGACTGCGAGAGAGACTGCGAGAGGGACTGCGAGAGGGACTGCGAGAGGGACAGCGACAGAGACTGCGAGAGAGACTGCGAGGGAGACTGCGAGGGAGACTGCGAGAGGGACAGCGAGAGAGACTGCGAGAGAGACTGCGAGAGAGACTGCGAGGGTGACTGCGAGGGAGACTGCGAGAGAGACTGCGAGAGGGACAGCGAGAGAGACTGCGAGAGAGACTGCGAGAGAGACTGCGAGAGAGACTGCGAGAGGGACAGCGAGAGAGACTGCGAAAGAGACTGCGAGAGAGACAGCGAGAGAGACTGCGAGAGAGACTGCGAGAGAGACTGCGAGAGAGACTGCGAGAGAGACTGCGAGGGAGACTGCGAGAGAGACTGCGAGAGGGACTGCGAGAGAGACTGCGAGAGAGACTGCGAGAGAGACTGCGAGAGAGACTGCGAGGGAGACAGCGAGGGAGACAGTGAGGGAGACAGCGAGGGAGACAGCGAGGGAGACAGCGAGGGAGACAGCGAGAGAGACAGCGAGGGAGACTGCGAGAGAGACAGCGAGAGAGACGGCAAAGGAGACTGCGAGAGAGACAGCGAGAGAGACTGCGAGAGAGACTGCGAGAGAGACTGCGAGACAGACACCGAGAGAGACTGCAAAGGAGACTGCGAGAGAGACAGCGAGAGAGACTGCGAGAGAGACTGCGAGAGAGACTGCGAGAGAGACTGCGAGAGAGACTGCGAGAGAGACTGCGAGAGGGACAGCGAGAGGGACAGCGAGAGAGACAGCGAGGGAGAAAGCGAGGGAGACAGCGAGAGAGACTGCGAGGGAGACTGCGAGAGGGACAGCGAGAGAGACTGCGAGAGGGACAGCGAGAGAGACTGCGAGAGAGACTGCGAGAGAGACTGCGAGAGAGACAGCGAGGTAGAGCGCATGAGACAGCGAGGGAGACAGCGAGGGAGAGAGCGAGAGACACAGCGAGGGAGACAGCGAGGGAGACAGCGAAGGAGACAGCGAGAGAGACTGCGAGAGCGACTGCGAGAGCGACTGCGAGAGCGACTGCGAGAGCGACTGCGAGAGCGACTGCTAGGGAGACAGCGAGAGAGGCAGCGAGGGAGACAGCGAGAGAAACTGCGAGGAAGACAGCGAGAGAGACTGCGAGAGAGACGGCGAGGGAGACGGCGAGGGAGACTGCGAGGGAGAGAGCGAGGGACACAGTGAGGGAGACAGCGAGGGAGACAGCGAGGGAGACAGCGAGGGAGACAGCAAGAGAGACTGCGAGGGAGACAGCGAGAGAGACAGCGAGAGAGACAGCGAGAGAGACAGCGAGGGAGAAAGCGAGGGAGAAAACGAGGGAGAAAGCGAGGGAGACAGCTAGAGAGACTGCGAGGGAGACTGCGAGTGAGACAGCGAGGGAGACAGCGAGGGAGACAGCGAGGGAGACAGCGAGGGAGACAGCGAGGGAGACAGCGAAAGAGACAGCGAGAGAGACTGCGAGAGGGACAGCGAGAGAGACTGCGAGAGAGACTGCGAGAGGGACAGCGAGAGAGACAGCGAGAGAGACAGCGAGGGAGAAAGCGAGGGAGAAAGCGAGGGAGAAAGCGAGGGAGACAGCGAGGGAGACAGCGAGAGAGACTGCGAGAGAGACTGCGAGGGAGACAGCGAGGGAGACTGCGAGGGACACAGCGAGGGACACAGCGAGGGACACAGCGAGGGACACAGTGAGGGAGACAGCGAGAGAGACTGCGAGAGAGAGCGCATGAGACAGCGAGGGAGACAGCGAGGGAGAGAGCGAGAGACACAGCGAGGGAGACAGCGAGGGAGACAGCGAGGGAGACAGCGAGAGAGACTGCAAGAGAGACTGCAAGGGAGACTGCAAGGGAGACAGCGAGAGAGACTGCAAGAGAGACTGCAAGGGAGACTGCAAGGGAGACTGCAAGGGAGACTGCGAGGGAGACAGCGAGGGAGACAGCGAGAGAGGCAGCGAGAGAGACAGCGAGAGAGACAGCGAGAGAGACAGCGAGAGAGACAGCGAGAGAGACAGCGAGAGAGACAGCGAGAGAGACAGCGAGGGAGAAAGCGATGGAGACAGCGAGAGAGACAGCGAGAGAGACTGCGTGGGAGACAGCGAGGGAGTCAGCGAGGGAGACAGCGAGGGAGACAGCGAGGGAGACAGCGAGGGAGACAGCGAGGGAGACAGCGAGGGAGACAGCGAGGGAGACAGCGAGGGAGACAGCGCTGGAGACAGCGAGAGAGACTGCTAGAAGGACTGCGAGAGAGACAGTGAGGGAGAAAGCGAGAGCGACTTCGAGAGAGACTGCGAGGGAGACAGCGAGAGAGACTGTGAGGGAAACAGCGAGGGAGACAGCGAGAGAGACTGCGAGAGAGACTGCGAGGGAGACAGTGAGGGAGAGAGCGAGAGAGACTGCGAGGAAGACAGCGAGGGAGACCGCGAGAGAGACAGCGAGAGAGACTGCGAGAGATACAGCGAGGGATAGAGCGAGTGAGACAGCGAGGGAGACAGCGAGAGTACATTGAGAGAGACGGCGAGAGAGACGGCGAGGGAGACGGCGAGGGAGACGGCGAGGGAGACGGCGAGGGAGACGGCGAGGGAGACGGCGAGGGAGACGGCGAGGGAGACGACGAGGGAGACGACGAGGGAGACAGCGAGGGAGACAGCGAGGGAGACTGCGAGAGAGACAGCGAGGGACACAGCGAGGGAGAAAGCGAGGGAGAAAACGAGGGAGAAAGCGAGGGAGACAGCTAGAGAGACTGCGAGGGAGACTGCGAGTGAGACAGCGAGGGAGACAGCGAGGGAGACAGCGAGGGAGACAGCGAGGGAGACAGCGAGGGAGACAGCGAAAGAGACAGCGAGAGAGACTGCGAGAGGGACAGCGAGAGAGACTGCGAGAGAGACTGCGAGAGGGACAGCGAGAGAGACAGCGAGAGAGACAGCGAGGGAGAAAGCGAGGGAGAAAGCGAGGGAGAAAGCGAGGGAGACAGCGAGGGAGACAGCGAGAGAGACTGCGAGAGAGACTGCGAGGGAGACAGCGAGGGAGACTGCGAGGGACACAGCGAGGGACACAGCGAGGGAGACAGCGAGAGAGACTGCGAGAGAGAGCGCATGAGACAGCGAGGGAGACAGCGAGGGAGAGAGCGAGAGACACAGCGAGGGAGACAGCGAGGGAGACAGCGAGAGAGACTGCAAGAGAGACTGCAAGGGAGACTGCAAGGGAGACAGCGAGAGAGACTGCAAGAGAGACTGCAAGGGAGACTGCAAGGGAGACAGCGAGGGAGACAGCGAGAGAGGCAGCGAGAGAGACAGCGAGAGAGACAGCGAGAGAGACAGCGAGAGAGACAGCGAGAGAGACAGCGAGAGAGACAGCGAGAGAGACAGCAAGAGAGACAGCGAGGGAGAAAGCGATGGAGACAGCGAGAGAGACAGCGAGAGAGACTGCGTGGGAGACAGCGAGGGAGTCAGCGAGGGAGACAGCGAGGGAGACAGCGAGGGAGACAGCGAGGGAGACAGCGAGGGAGACAGCGAGGGAGACAGAAGTTGTTGAGTCAGAAACTTTCGGGACTTTCAAAAGGCTTTTGGATAGGTATATGGATAAAGGAGAATGATGGGGTATAGATTAAATTGTCCTTGACAGAGGACAAAGGATCGGCACAACATTGTGGGCCGAAGGGCCTGTTCTGTGCTGTATGTTCTATGTTCTATGTTCTATGAAACAGCGAGGGAGACAGCGAGAGAGACTGCGAGAGAGACTGCGAGGGAGACAGTGAGGGAGAGAGCGAGAGAGACTGCGAGGAAGACAGCGAGGGAGACAGCGAGAGAGACAGCGAGAGAGACTGCGAGAGATACAGCGAGGGATAGAGCGAGTGAGACAGCGAGGGAGACAGCGAGAGTACATTGAGAGAGACGGCGAGAGAGACGGCGAGGGAGACGGCGAGGGAGACGGCGAGGGAGACGGCGAGGGAGACGGCGAGGGAGACGGCGAGGGAGACGGCGAGGGAGACGGCGAGGGAGACGGCGAGGGAGACGGCGAGGGAGACGACGAGGGAGACGACGAGGGAGACAGCGAGGGAGACTGCGAGAGAGACAGCGAGGGACACAGCGAGGGAAACAGCGAGGGAGACAGCGAGGGAGACAGCGAGGGAGACAGCGAGGGAGACAGCGAGAGAGACTGCGAGAGAGAGCGCGTGAGACAGCGAGGGAGACAGCGAGGGAGACAGCGAGGGAGAGAGCGAGAGATACAGCGAGGGAAACAGCGAGAGAGACTGCAAGAGAGACTGCAAGAGAGACTGCAAGAGAGACTGCAAGGGAGACAGCGAGAGAGACAGCGAGAGAGACTGCAAGAGAGACTGCAAGAGAGACAGCGAGGGAGACAGCGAGAGAGACAGCGAGAGAGACAGCGAGGGAGAAAGCGAGGGAGAAAGCGAGGGAGACAGCGAGAGAGACTGCAAGTGAGACTGCGAGTGAGACTGCGAGTGAGACTGCGAGGGAGACAGCGAGGGAGACAGCGAGGGAGACAGCGAGGGAGACAGCGAGGGAGACAGCGAGGGAGACAGCGAGAGAGACAGCGAGGGAGACTGCGAGAGAGACAGCGAGAGAGACGGCAAAGGAGACTGCGAGAGAGACAGCGAGAGAGACTGCGAGAGAGACTGCGAGAGAGACAGCGAGAGAGACTGCAAAGGAGACTGCGAGAGAGACAGCGAGAGAGACTGCGAGAGAGACTGCGAGAGAGACTGCGAGAGAGACTGCGAGAGAGACTGCAAAAGAGACTGCGAGAGAGACTGCGAGAGGGACAGCGAGAGAGACAGCGAGGGAGAAAGCGAGGGAGACAGCGAGAGAGACTGCGAGGGAGACTGCGAGAGGGACAGCGAGAGAGACTGCGAGAGGGACAGCGAGAGAGACTGCGAGAGAGACTGCGAGAGAGACTGCGAGAGAGACAGCGAGGGAGACTGCGAGAGAGACTGCGAGGGAGACTGCGAGGGAGACTGCGAGAGGGACAGCGAGAGAGACTGCGAGAGAGACTGCGAGAGAGACTGCGAGAGGGACTGCGAGAGGGACAGCGACAGAGACTGCGAGAGAGACTGCGAGGGAGACTGCGAGGGAGACTGCGAGAGGGACAGCGAGAGAGACTGCGAGAGAGACTGCGAGAGAGACTGCGAGGGTGACTGCGAGGGAGACTGCGAGAGAGACTGCGAGAGGGACAGCGAGAGAGACTGCGAGAGAGACTGCGAGAGAGACTGCGAGAGAGACTGCGAGAGAGACTGCGAGAGGGACAGCGAGAGAGACTGCGAGAGAGACTGCGAGAGAGACAGCGAGAGAGACTGCGAGAGAGACTGCGAGAGAGACTGCGAGAGAGACTGCGAGAGAGACTGCGAGGGAGACTGCGAGAGAGACTGCGAGAGGGACTGCGAGAGAGACTGCGAGAGAGACTGCGAGAGAGACTGCGAGAGAGACTGCGAGGGAGACAGCGAGGGAGACAGCGAGGGAGACAGCGAGGGAGACAGCGAGGGAGACAGCGAGAGAGACAGCGAGGGAGACTGCGAGAGAGACAGCGAGAGAGACAGCGAGAGAGACGGCAAAGGAGACTGCGAGAGAGACAGCGAGAGAGACTGCGAGAGAGACTGCGAGAGAGACTGCGAGAGAGACACCGAGAGAGACACCGAGAGAGACTGCAAAGGAGACTGCGAGAGAGACAGCGAGAGAGACTGCGAGAGAGACTGCGAGAGAGACTGCGAGAGAGACTGCGAGAGAGACTGCGAGAGAGACTGCGAGAGGGACAGCGAGGGAGACAGCGAGGGAGAAAGCGAGGGAGACAGCGAGAGAGACTGCGAGGGAGACTGCGAGAGGGACAGCGAGAGAGACTGCGAGAGGGACAGCGAGAGAGACTGCGAGAGAGACTGCGAGAGAGACTGCGAGAGAGACTGCGAGAGAGACAGCGAGGGAGAGCGCATGAGACAGCGAGGGAGACAGCGAGGGAGAGAGCGAGAGACACAGCGAGGGAGACAGCGAGGGAGACAGCGAAGGAGACAGCGAGAGAGACTGCGAGAGCGACTGCGAGAGCGACTGCGAGAGCGACTGCGAGAGCGACTGCTAGGGAGACAGCGAGAGAGGCAGCGAGGGAGACAGCGAGAGAAACTGCGAGGAAGACAGCGAGAGAGACTGCGAGAGAGACGGCGAGGGAGACGGCGAGGGAGACTGCGAGGGAGAGAGCGAGGGACACAGTGAGGGAGACAGCGAGGGAGACAGCGAGGGAGACAGCGAGGGAGACAGCAAGAGAGACTGCGAGGGAGACAGCGAGAGAGACAGCGAGAGAGACAGCGAGAGAGACAGCGAGGGAGAAAGCGAGGGAGAAAACGAGGGAGAAAGCGAGGGAGACAGCTAGAGAGACTGTGAGGGAGACTGCGAGTGAGACAGCGAGGGAGACAGCGAGGGAGACAGCGAGGGAGACAGCGAGGGAGACAGCGAGGGAGACAGCGAAAGAGACAGCGAGAGAGACTGCGAGAGGGACAGCGAGAGAGACTGCGAGAGAGACTGCGAGAGGGACAGCGAGAGAGACAGCGAGAGAGACAGCGAGGGAGAAACCGAGGGAGAAAGCGAGGGAGAAAGCGAGGGAGACAGCGAGGGAGACAGCGAGAGAGACTGCGAGAGAGACTGCGAGGGAGACAGCGAGGGAGACTGCGAGGGACACAGCGAGGGACACAGCGAGGGACACAGTGAGGGAGACAGCGAGAGAGACTGCGAGAGAGAGCGCATGAGACAGCGAGGGAGACAGCGAGGGAGAGAGCGAGAGACACAGCGAGGGAGACAGCGAGGGAGACAGCGAGGGAGACTGCAAGAGAGACTGCAAGGGAGACTGCAAGGGAGACAGCGAGAGAGACTGCAAGAGAGACTGCAAGGGAGACTGCAAGGGAGACTGCAAGGGAGACTGCAAGGGAGACAGCGAGGGAGACAGCGAGAGAGGCAGCGAGAGAGACAGCGAGAGAGACAGCGAGAGAGACAGCGAGAGAGACAGCGAGAGAGACAGCAAGAGAGACAGCGAGGGAGAAAGCGATGGAGACAGCGAGAGAGACAGCGAGAGAGACTGCGTGGGAGACAGCGAGGGAGTCCGCGAGGGAGACAGCGAGGGAGACAGCGAGGGAGACAGCGAGGGAGACAGCGAGGGAGACAGCGAGGGAGACAGCGCTGGAGACAGCGAGAGAGACTGCTAGAAGGACTGCGAGAGAGACAGTGAGGGAGAAAGCGAGAGCGACTTCGAGAGAGACTGCGAGGGAGACAGCGAGAGAGACTGTGAGGGAAACAGCGAGGGAGACAGCGAGAGAGACTGCGAGAGAGACTGCGAGGGAGACAGTGAGGGAGAGAGCGAGAGAGACTGCGAGGAAGACAGCGAGGGAGACAGCGAGAGAGACAGCGAGAGAGACTGCGAGAGAGACTGCGAGAGATACAGCGAGGGATAGAGCGAGTGAGACAGAGAGGGAGACAGCGAGAGTACATTGAGAGAGACGGCGAGAGAGACGGCGAGGGAGACGGCGAGGGAGACGGCGAGGGAGACGGCGAGGGAGACGGCGAGGGAGACGGCGAGGGAGACGGCGAGGGAGACGGCGAGGGAGACGGCGAGGGAGACGACGAGGGAGACGACGAGGGAGACGACGAGGGAGACAGCGAGGGAGACAGCGAGGGAGACTGCGAGAGAGACAGCGAGGGACACAGCGAGGGACACAGCGAGGGAGAAAGCGAGGGAGAAAACGAGGGAGAAAGCGAGGGAGACAGCTAGAGAGACTGCGAGGGAGACTGCGAGTGAGACAGCGAGGGAGACAGCGAGGGAGACAGCGAGGGAGACAGCGAGGGAGACAGCGAGGGAGACAGCGAAAGAGACAGCGAGAGAGACTGCGAGAGGGACAGCGAGAGAGACTGCGAGAGAGACTGCGAGAGGGACAGCGAGAGAGACAGCGAGAGAGACAGCGAGGGAGAAAGCGAGGGAGAAAGCGAGGGAGAAAGCGAGGGAGACAGCGAGGGAGACAGCGAGAGAGACTGCGAGAGAGACTGCGAGGGAGACAGCGAGGGAGACTGCGAGGGACACAGCGAGGGACACAGCGAGGGACACAGTGAGGGAGACAGCGAGAGAGACTGCGAGAGAGAGCGCATGAGACAGCGAGGGAGACAGCGAGGGAGAGAGCGAGAGACACAGCGAGGGAGACAGCGAGGGAGACAGCGAGAGAGACTGCAAGAGAGACTGCAAGGGAGACTGCAAGGGAGACAGCGAGAGAGACTGCAAGAGAGACTGCAAGGGAGACTGCAAGGGAGACTGCAAGGGAGACAGCGAGGGAGACAGCGAGAGAGGCAGCGAGAGAGACAGCGAGAGAGACAGCGAGAGAGACAGCGAGAGAGACAGCGAGAGAGACAGCGAGAGAGACAGCAAGAGAGACAGCAAGAGAGACAGCGAGGGAGAATGCGATGGAGACAGCGAGAGAGACAGCGAGAGAGACTGCGTGGGAGACAGCGAGGGAGTCAGCGAGGGAGACAGCGAGGGAGACAGCGAGGGAGACAGCGAGGGAGACAGCGAGGGAGACAGCGAGGGAGACAGCGAGGGAGACAGCGCTGGAGACAGCGAGAGAGACTGCTAGAAGGACTGCGAGAGAGACAGTGAGGGAGAAAGCGAGAGAGACTGCTAGAAGGACTGCGAGAGAGACAGTGAGGGAGAAAGCGAGAGCGACTTCGAGAGAGACTGCGAGGGAGACAGCGAGAGAGACTGTGAGGGAAACAGCGAGGGAGTCAGCGAGAGAGACTGCGAGAGAGACTGCGAGGGAGACAGTGAGGGAGAGAGCGAGAGAGACTGCGAGGAAGACAGCGAGGGAGACAGCGAGAGAGACAGCGAGAGAGACTGCGAGAGATACAGCGAGGGATAGAGCGAGTGAGACAGCGAGGGAGACAGCGAGAGTACATTGAGAGAGACGGCGAGAGAGACGGCGAGGGAGACGGCGAGGGAGACGGCGAGGGAGACGGCGAGGGAGACGGCGAGGGAGACGGCGAGGGAGACGGCGAGGGAGACAGCGAGGGAGACAGCGAGGGAGACAGCGAGGGAGACAGCGAGGGAGACTGCGAGAGAGACAGCGAGGGACACAGCGAGGGAAACAGCGAGGGAGACAGCGAGGGAGACAGCGAGGGAGACAGCGAGAGAGACAGCGAGAGAGACAGCGAGAGAGACTGCGAGAGAGACTGCCAGAGAGAGCGCGTGAGACAGCGAGGGAGACAGCGAGGGAGACAGCGAGGGAGACAGCGAGGGAGAGAGCGAGAGATACAGCGAGGGAAACAGCGAGAGAGACTGCAAGAGAGACTGCAAGAGAGACAGCAAGAGAGACTGCAAGGGAGACAGCGAGAGAGACAGCGAGAGAGACTGCAAGAGAGACTGCGAGGGAGACAGCGAGAGAGACAGCGAGAGAGACAGCGAGGGAGACAGCGAGAGAGACAGCGAGGGAGAAAGCGAGGGAGAAAGCGAGGGAGACAGCGAGAGAGACTGCGAGTGAGACTGCGAGTGAGACTGCGAGTGAGACTGCGAGGGAGACAGCGAGGGAGACAGCGAGGGAGACAGCGAGGGAGACAGCGAGGGAGACAGCGAGGGAGACAGCGAGGGAGACAGCGAGAGAGACAGCGAGGGAGACTGCGAGAGAGACAGCGAGAGAGACGGCAAAGGAGACTGCGAGAGAGACAGCGAGAGAGACTGCGAGAGAGACTGCGAGAGAGACTGCGAGAGAGACAGCGAGGGAGACTGCGAGGGAGACTGCGAGGGAGACTGCGAGGGAGACTGCGAGAGGGACAGCGAGAGAGACTGCGAGAGAGACTGCGAGGGAGACTGCGAGGGAGACTGCGAGAGGGACAGCGAGAGAGACTGCGAGAGAGACTGCGAGAGAGACTGCGAGGGAGACTGCGAGGGAGACTGCGAGAGAGACTGCGAGAGGGACAGCGATAGAGACTGCGAGAGAGACTGCGAGAGAGACTGCGAGAGAGACTGCGAGAGAGACTGCGAGGGAGACTGCGAGAGAGACTGCGAGAGGGACTGCGAGAGAGACTGCGAGAGAGACTGCGAGAGAGACTGCGAGAGAGACTGCGAGAGAGACTGCGAGAGAGACTGCGAGAGAGACTGCGAGAGAGACTGCGAGGGAGACAGCGAGGGAGACAGCGAGAGAGACTGCGAGGGAGACTGCGAGGGAGACTGCGAGAGAGACTGCGAGAGAGACTGCGAGAGGGACAGCGAGAGAGACTGCGAGAGAGACTGCGAGGGAGACTGCGAGGGAGACTGCGAGGGAGACTGCGAGAGAGACTGCGAGAGGGACAGCGAGAGAGACTGCGAGAGAGACTGCGAGAGAGACAGCGAGAGAGACTGCGAGAGAGACTGCGAGAGAGACTGCGAGAGAGACTGCGAGAGAGACTGCGAGGGAGACTGCGAGAGAGACTGCGAGAGGGACTGCGAGAGAGACTGCGAGAGAGACTGCGAGAGAGACTGCGAGAGAGACTGCGAGAGAGACTGCGAGAGAGACTGCGAGGGAGACAGCGAAAGAGACTGCGAGAGAGACTGCGAGGGAGACTGCGAGAGAGACTGCGAGAGGGACAGCGAGAGAGACTGCGAGAGAGACTGCGAGAGAGACTGCGAGGGAGACTGCGAGAGAGACTGCGAGAGGGACAGCGAGAGAGACTGCGAGAGAGACTGCGAGAGAGACTGCGAGAGAGACTGCGAGAGAGACTGCGAGAGAGACTGCGAGAGGGACAGCGAGAGAGACTGCGAGAGAGACTGCGAGAGAGACTGCGAGAGGGACAGCGAGAGAGACTGCGAGAGAGACTGCGAGAGAGACTGCGAGAGAGACTGCGAGAGAGACTGCGAGAGAGACTGCGAGGGAGACTGCGAGGGAGACTGCGAGGGAGACTGCGAGAGAGACTGCGAGAGAGACTGCGAGAGAGACTGCGTGAGAGACTGTGAGAGGGACAGCGAGAGGGACAGCGAGAGAGACTGCGAGGGAGACAGCGAGGGAGACAGCGAGGGAGACTGCGAGGGAGACTGCGAGGGAGACTGCGAGAGAGACTGCGAGAGAGACTGCGAGAGAGACTGCGAGAGAGAATGCGAGAGAGACTGTGAGAGGGACAGCGAGAGGGACAGCGAGAGAGACTGCGAGGGAGACAGCGAGGGAGACAGCGAGGGAGACAGCGAGAGAGACTGCGAGAGAGACTGCGAGAGAGACTGCGAGAGGGACAGCGAGAGAGACTGCGAGAGAGACTGCGAGAGAGACTGCGAGAGGGACAGCGAGAGAGACTGCGAGAGAGACTGCGAGAGAGACTGCGAGGGAGACTGCGAGGGAGACTGCGAGAGAGACTGCGAGAGAGACTGCGAGAGAGACTGCGAGAGGGACAGCGAGAGAGACTGCGAGAGAGACTGCGAGAGAGACTGCGAGAGAGACTGCGAGGGAGACTGCGAGAGGGACAGCGAGAGAGACTGCGAGGGAGACAGCGAGGGAGACAGCGAGGGAGACAGCGAGGGAGACTGCGAGAGAGACTGCGAGAGAGACTGCGAGAGAGACAGCGAGGGAGACTGCGAGAGAGACTGCGAGGGAGACTGCGAGAGAGACTGCGAGAGGGACAGCGAGAGAGACTGCGAGAGAGACTGCGAGGGAGACTGCGAGGGAGACTGCGAGAGGGACAGCGAGAGAGACTGCGAGAGGGACAGCGAGAGAGACTGCGAGAGAGACAGCGAGAGAGACTGCGAGAGAGACTGCGAGGGAGACTGCGAGAGAGACAGCGAGGGAGACTGCGAGAGAGACTGCGAGGGAGACTGCGAGAGAGACAGCGAGAGAGACTGCGAGAGGGACAGCGAGAGAGACTGCGAGAGAGACAGCGAGGGAGAATGCGATGGAGACAGCGAGCGAGACAGCGAGAGAGACTGCGTGGGAGACAGCGAGGGAGTCAGCGAGGGAGACAGCGAGGGAGACAGCGAGGGAGACAGCGAGGGAGACAGCGAGGGAGACAGCGAGGGAGACAGCGAGGGAGACAGCGAGGGAGACAGCGCTGGAGACAGCGAGAGAGACTGCTAGAAGGACTGCGAGAGAGACAGTGAGGGAGAAAGCGAGAGCGACTTCGAGAGAGACTGCGAGGGAGACAGCGAGAGAGACTGTGAGGGAAACAGCGAGGGAGACAGCGAGAGAGACTGCGAGAGAGACTGCGAGGGAGACAGTGAGGGAGAGAGCGAGAGAGACTGCGAGGAAGACAGCGAGGGAGACAGCGAGAGAGACAGCGAGAGAGACTGCGAGAGATACAGCGAGGGATAGAGCGAGTGAGACAGCGAGGGAGACAGCGAGAGTACATTGAGAGAGACGGCGAGAGAGACGGCGAGAGAGACGGCGAGGGAGACGGCGAGGGAGACGGCGAGGGGGACGGCGAGGGAGACAGCGAGGGAGACAGCGAGGGAGACTGCGAGAGAGACAGCGAGGGACACAGCGAGGGAAACAGCGAGGGAGACAGCGAGGGAGACAGCGAGAGAGACAGCGAGAGAGACTGCGAGAGAGACTGCGAGAGAGAGCGCGTGAGACAGCGAGGGAGACAGCGAGGGAGACAGCGAGGGAGAGAGCGAGAGATACAGCGAGGGAAACAGCGAGAGAGACTGCAAGAGAGACTGCAAGAGAGACTGCAAGAGAGACTGCAAGGGAGACAGCGAGAGAGACAGCGAGAGAGACTGCAAGAGAGACTGCAAGAGAGACAGCGAGGGAGACAGCGAGAGAGACAGCGAGAGAGACAGCGAGGGAGACAGCGAGAGAGACAGCGAGGGAGAAAGCGAGGGAGAAAGCGAGGGAGACAGCGAGAGAGACTGCGAGTGAGACTGCGAGTGAGACTGCGAGTGAGACTGCGAGGGAGACAGCGAGGGAGACAGCGAGGGAGACAGCGAGGGAGACAGCGAGGGAGACAGCGAGGGAGACAGCGAGAGAGACAGCGAGGGAGACTGCGAGAGAGACAGCGAGAGAGACGGCAAAGGAGACTGCGAGAGAGACAGCGAGAGAGACTGCGAGAGAGACTGCGAGAGAGACTGCGAGAGAGACAGCGAGAGAGACTGCAAAGGAGACTGCGAGAGAGACAGCGAGAGAGACTGCGAGAGAGACTGCGAGAGAGACTGCGAGAGAGACTGCGAGAGAGACTGCGAGAGAGAATGCGAGAGGGACAGCGAGAGAGACAGCGAGGGAGAAAGCGAGGGAGACAGCGAGAGAGACTGCGAGGGAGACTGCGAGAGGGACAGCGAGAGAGACTGCGAGAGGGACAGCGAGAGAGACTGCGAGAGAGACTGCGAGAGAGACTGCGAGAGAGACTGCGAGAGAGACAGCGAGGGAGACTGCGAGAGAGACTGCGAGGGAGACTGCGAGGGAGACTGCGAGAGGGACAGCGAGAGAGACTGCGAGAGAGACTGCGAGAGAGACTGCGAGAGGGACTGAGAGAGGGACAGCGACAGAGACTGCGAGAGAGACTGCGAGGGAGACTGCGAGGGAGACTGCGAGAGGGACAGCGAGAGAGACTGCGAGAGAGACTGCGAGAGAGACTGCGAGAGAGACTGCGAGGGAGACTGCGAGGGAGACTGCGAGAGAGACTGCGAGAGGGACAGCGATAGAGACTGCGAGAGAGACTGCGAGAGAGACTGCGAGAGAGACTGCGAGAGAGACTGCGAGGGAGACTGCGAGAGAGACTGCGAGAGGGACTGCGAGAGAGACTGCGAGAGAGACTGCGAGAGAGACTGCGAGAGAGACTGCGAGAGAGACTGCGAGGGAGACAGCGAGAGAGACTGCGAGAGAGACTGCGAGAGAGACTGCGAGGGAGACTGCGAGAGAGACTGCGAGAGAGACTGCGAGAGGGACAGCGAGAGAGACTGCGAGAGAGACTGCGAGGGAGACTGCGAGGGAGACTGCGAGGGAGACTGCGAGAGAGACTGCGAGAGGGACAGCGAGAGAGACTGCGAGAGAGACTGCGAGAGAGACAGCGAGAGAGACTGCGAGAGAGACTGCGAGAGAGACTGCGAGAGAGACTGCGAGAGAGACTGCGAGGGAGACTGCGAGAGAGACTGCGAGAGGGACTGCGAGAGAGACTGCGAGAGAGACTGCGAGAGAGACTGCGAGAGAGACTGCGAGAGAGACTGCGAGAGAGACTGCGAGGGAGACAGCGAAAGAGACTGCGAGAGAGACTGCGAGGGAGACTGCGAGAGAGACTGCGAGAGGGACAGCGAGAGAGACTGCGAGAGAGACTGCGAGAGAGACTGCGAGGGAGACTGCGAGAGAGACTGCGAGAGGGACAGCGAGAGAGACTGCGAGAGAGACTGCGAGAGAGACTGCGAGAGAGACTGCGAGAGAGACTGCGAGAGAGACTGCGAGAGAGACTGCGAGAGGGACAGCGAGAGAGACTGCGAGAGAGACTGCGAGAGAGACTGCGAGAGGGACAGCGAGAGAGACTGCGAGAGAGACTGCGAGAGAGACTGCGAGGGAGACTGCGAGAGAGACTGCGAGAGGGACAGCGAGAGAGACTGCGAGAGAGACTGCGAGAGAGACTGCGAGAGAGACTGCGAGAGAGACTGCGAGGGAGACTGCGAGGGAGACTGCGAGGGAGACTGCGAGAGAGACTGCGAGAGAGACTGCGAGAGAGACTGCGAGAGAGACTGCGAGAGAGACTGCGAGAGAGACTGCGAGAGGGACAGCGAGAGAGACTGCGAGGGAGACAGCGAGGGAGACAGCGAGGGAGACAGCGAGAGAGACTGCGAGAGAGACTGCGAGAGAGACTGCGAGAGGGACAGCGAGAGAGACTGCGAGAGAGACTGCGAGGGAGACTGCGAGAGGGACAGCGAGAGAGACTGCGAGAGAGACTGCGAGAGAGACTGCGAGGGAGACTGCGAGGGAGACTGCGAGAGAGACTGCGAGAGAGACTGCGAGAGAGACTGCGAGAGAGACTGCGAGAGAGACTGCGAGAGGGACAGCGAGAGAGACTGCGAGAGAGACTGCGAGAGAGACTGCGAGAGAGACTGCGAGGGAGACTGCGAGAGGGACAGCGAGAGAGACTGCGAGGGAGACAGCGAGGGAGACAGCGAGGGAGACAGCGAGGGAGACTGCGAGAGAGACTGCGAGAGAGACTGCGAGAGAGACAGCGAGGGAGACTGCGAGAGAGACTGCGAGGGAGACTGCGAGAGAGACAGCGAGAGAGACTGCGAGAGGGACAGCGAGAGAGACTGCGAGAGAGACTGCGAGGGAGACTGCGAGGGAGACTGCGAGAGGGACAGCGAGAGAGACTGCGAGAGGGACAGCGAGAGAGACTGCGAGAGAGACAGCGAGAGAGACTGCGAGAGAGACTGCGAGGGAGACTGCGAGAGGGACAGCGAGAGAGACTGCGAGAGAGACTGCGAGGGAGACTGCGAGAGAGACTGCGAGGGAGACTGCGAGAGGGACAGCGAGAGAGACTGCGAGAGAGACTGCGAGAGAGACTGCGAGAGGGACAGCGAGAGAGACAGCGAGGGAGACAGCGAGAGAGACAGCGAGAGAGACTGCGAGAGAGACAGCGAGGGAGACAGCGAGGGAGACTGCGAGGGACACAGCGAGGGACACAGCGAGGGAGACGGCGAGAGAGACGGCGAGGGAGACGGCGAGGGAGACGGCGAGGGAGACGGCGAGGGAGACGGCGAGGGAGACGGCGAGGGAGACGGCGAGGGAGACGGCGAGGGAGACGACGAGGGAGACGACGAGGGAGACGGCGAGGGAGACAGCGAGGGAGACTGCGAGAGAGACAGCGAGGGACACAGGGAGGGAAACAGCGAGGGAGACAGCGAGAGAGACAGCGAGAGAGACAGCGAGAGAGACTGCGAGAGAGAGCGCGTGAGACAGCGAGGGAGACAGCGAGGGAGACAGCGAGGGAGACAGCGAGGGAGAGAGCGAGAGATACAGCGAGGGAAACAGCGAGAGAGACTGCAAGAGAGACTGCAAAGGAGACTGCGAGGGAGACTGCGAGAGAGACAGCGAGAGAGACAGCGAGGGACACAGCGAGGGACACAGCGAGGGACACAGCGAGGGACACAGCGAGGGACACAGCGAGGGAAACAGCGAGGGAGACAACGAGAGAGAATGCGAGAGAGATCGCGTGAGACAGCGTGGGAGGCAGCGAGGGACACAGCGAGAGAAACTGCGAGGAAGACTGCGAGAGAGACTGCGAGAGAGACTGCGAGAGAGACTGCGAGAGAGACTGCAAAGGAGACTGCGAGGGAGACTGCGAGAGAGACAGCGAGGGACACAGCGAGGGAAACAGCGAGGGAGACAGCGAGAGAGACAGCGAGAGAGACAGCGAGAGAGGCAGCGAGAGAGACTGCGAGAGAGAGCGTGTGAGACAGCGAGGGAGACAGCGAGGGAGACAGCGAGGGAGACAGCGAGGGAGACAGCGAGGGAGACTGCGAGGGAGACTGCGAGGGAGACTGCGAGGGAGACTGCGAGAGAGACTGCAAAGGAGACTGCGAGAGAGACTGCGAGAGAGACTGCGAGAGAGACGGCGAGAGAGACTGCGAGAGGGACAGCGAGAGAGACTGCGAGAGAGACTGCGAGAGAGACTGCGAGAGAGACTGCGAGAGAGACTGCGAGAGAGACTGGGAGGGAGACAGCGAGGGAGACTGCGAGAGAGACTGCGAGAGAGACTGCGAGAGAGACTGCGAGAGAGACTGCGAGAGAGACTGCGAGAGAGACTGCGAGGGAGACAGCGAGGGAGACTGCGAGAGAGATGGCGAGAGAGACGGCGAGAGAGACGGCGAGAGAGACAGTGAGGGAGAGAGCGAGAGAGACTGCGAGGGAGACAGCGAGAGAGACAGCGAGAGAGACTGTGAGAGAGACTGCGAGAGATACAGCGAGGGATAGAGCGAGTGAGACAGCGAGAGTACATTGAGAGAGACAGCGAGAGAGACGGCCAGGTAGACGGCCAGGGAGACGGCCAGGGAGACGGCCAGGGAGACGGCCAGGGAGACGGCCAGGGAGACGGCCAGGGAGACGGCCAGGGAGACGGCCAGGGAGACGGCGAGGGAGACGGCGAGGGAGACAGCGACGGAGACAGCGACGGAGACAGCGACGGAGACAGCGACAGCGACAGAGACAGCGACAGAGACAGCGACAGAGACAGCGACAGAGACAGCGACAGAGACAGCGACATAGACAGAGACAGCGAGGGAGACAGTGAGAGATACTGCTATGGAGATAGCGAGAGAGACAGCCGGGGATACAGAGAGAGTGACTGCAAGGGAGACGGCGAGGGAGACGACGAGGGAGACAGCGAGGGAGACAGCGAGGGAGACAGCGAGAGAGACTGCGAGGGAGACAGCGAGGGAGACAGCGAGGGAGAGTGCGAGAGAGACAGCGAGGGACACAGCGAGGGCAACAGCGAGAGAGACTGCGAGAGAGAGCGCGTGAGACAGCGAGGGAGACAGCGAGGGAGAGAGCGAGAGAGACTGCGAGGGAGACAGCGAGAGAGACAGCGAGAGAGACTGTGAGAGAGACTGCGAGAAATACAGCGAGGGAGACAGCGAGTGAGACAGCGAGGGAGACAGCGAGAGTACATTGAGAGAGACAGCGAGAGAGACAGCGAGAGAGACTGCGAGGGAGACGGCCAGGGAGACGGCCAGGGAGACGGCCAGGGAGACGGCCAGGGAGACGGCCAGGGAGACGGCCAGGGAGACGGCCAGGGAGACGACGAGGGAGACAGCGAGGGAGACAGCGAGGGAGACAGCGACAGAGACAGCGACAGAGACAGCGACAGAGACAGCGACAGAGACAGCGACAGAGACAGCGACAGAGACAGCGAGGGAGACAGTGAGAGATACTGCTATGGAGTTGGCGAGAGAGACAGCCGGGGATACAGAGAGAGTGACTGCAAGGGAGACGGCGAGGGAGACGGCGAGGGAGACAGCGAGGGAGACAGCGAGAGAGACTGCGAGGGAGACAGCGAGGGAGACAGCGAGGGAGACAGCGAGGGAGACAGCGAGGGAGACTGCGAGAGAGACAGCGAGGGACACAGCGAGGGACACAGCGAGGGACACAGCGAGGGACACAGCGAGAGAGAAAGCGAGGGAGAAAGCGAGAGAGACAGCGAGAGAGACAGCGAGAGAGAGCGCGTGAGACAGCGAGGCAGACAGCGAGGGAGAGAGTGAGAGACACAGCGAGGGAGACAGCGAGGGACACAGCGAGAGAGACTGCGAGAGACAGCGCATGAGACAGCGAGGGAGACAGCGAGGGAGAGAGCGAGAGACACAGCGAGGGAGACAGCGAGGGAGACAGCGAGGGAGACAGCGAGAGAGACTGCGAGAGCGACTGCGAGAGAGACTGCGAGAGAGACTGCTAGAGCGACTGCGAGAGCGACTGCGAGAGCGACTGCTAGGGAGACAGCGAGAGAGGCAGCGAGGGAGACAGCGAGGGAGACAGCGAGAGAAACTGCGAGGAAGACAGCGAGAGAGACTGCGAGAGAGACGGCGAGGGAGACGGCGAGGGAGACTGCGAGGGAGAGAGCGAGGGACACAGTGAGGGAGACAGCGAGGGAGACAGCGAGGGAGACAGCAAGAGAGACTGCGAGGGAGACTGCAAAGGAGACTGCGAGGGAGACTGCGAGAGAGAAAGCGAGGGACACAGCGAGGGACACAGCGAGGGACACAGCGAGGGACACAGCGAGGGACACAGCGAGGGAAACAGCGAGGGAGACAACGAGAGAGAATGCGAGAGAGATCGCGTGAGACAGTGTGGGAGGCAGCGAGGGACACAGCGAGAGAAACTGCGAGGAAGACTGCGAGAGAGACTGCGAGAGAGACTGCAAAGGAGACTGCGAGGGAGACTGCGAGAGAGACAGCGAGGGACACAGCGAGGGAAACAGCGAGGGAGACAGCGAGAGAGACAGCGAGAGAGACAGCGAGAGAGACTGCGAGAGAGACTGCGAGAGAGAGCGCGTGAGACAGCGAGGGAGAGAGCGAGAGATACAGCGAGGGAAACAGCGAGAGAGACTGCAAGAGAGACTGCAAGGGAGACAGCGAGAGAGACAGCGAGAGAGGCAGCGAGAGAGGCAGCGAGAGAGGCAGCGAGAGAGACAGCGAGAGAGACAGCGAGAGAGACAGCGAGAGAGACAGCGAGAGAGACAGCAAGAGAGACAGCAAGAGAGACAGCGAGAGAGACAGCGAGAGAGACAGCCATGGAGACAGCGAGACAGACAGCGAGAGAGACTGCGTGGGAGACAGCGAGGGAGACAGCGAGGGAGACAGCGAGGGAGACAGCGAGAGGGACAGCGAGAGAGACTGCGAGAGAGACAGCGAGAGAGACTGCGAGAGAGACTGCGAGGGAGACTGCGAGAGAGACAGCGAGGGAGACTGCGAGAGAGACTGCGAGGGAGACTGCGAGAGAGACAGCGAGAGAGACTGCGAGAGGGACAGCGAGAGAGACTGCGAGAGAGACAGCGAGGGAGAATGCGATGGAGACAGCGAGAGAGACAGCGAGAGAGACTGCGTGGGAGACAGCGAGGGAGTCAGCGAGGGAGACAGCGAGGGAGACAGCGAGGGAGACAGCGAGGGAGACAGCGAGGGAGACAGCGAGGGAGACAGCGAGGGAGACAGCGCTGGAGACAGCGAGAGAGACTGCTAGAAGGACTGCGAGAGAGACAGTGAGGGAGAAAGCGAGAGCGACTTCGAGAGAGACTGCGAGGGAGACAGCGAGAGAGACTGTGAGGGAAACAGCGAGGGAGACAGCGAGAGAGACTGCGAGAGAGACTGCGAGGGAGACAGTGAGGGAGAGAGCGAGAGAGACTGCGAGGAAGACAGCGAGGGAGACAGCGAGAGAGACAGCGAGAGAGACTGCGAGAGATACAGCGAGGGATAGAGCGAGTGAGACAGCGAGGGAGACAGCGAGAGTACATTGAGAGAGACGGCGAGAGAGACGGCGAGAGAGACGGCGAGGGAGACGGCGAGGGAGACGGCGAGGGGGACGGCGAGGGAGACGGCGAGGGAGACGGCGAGGGAGACGGCGAGGGAGACGGCGAGGGAGACGGCGAGGGAGACAGCGAGGGAGACAGCGAGGGAGACAGCGAGGGAGACTGCGAGAGAGACAGCGAGGGACACAGCGAGGGAAACAGCGAGGGAGACAGCGAGGGAGACAGCGAGGGAGACAGCGAGAGAGACAGCGAGAGAGACTGCGAGAGAGACTGCGAGAGAGAGCGCGTGAGACAGCGAGGGAGACAGCGAGGGAGACAGCGAGGGAGAGAGCGAGAGATACAGCGAGGGAAACAGCGAGAGAGACTGCAAGAGAGACTGCAAGAGAGACTGCAAGAGAGACTGCAAGGGAGACAGCGAGAGAGACAGCGAGAGAGACTGCAAGAGAGACTGCAAGAGAGACAGCGAGGGAGACAGCGAGAGAGACAGCGAGAGAGACAGCGAGGGAGACAGCGAGAGAGACAGCGAGGGAGAAAGCGAGGGAGAAAGCGAGGGAGAAAGCGAGGGAGACAGCGAGAGAGACTGCGAGTGAGACTGCGAGTGAGACTGCGAGTGAGACTGCGAGGGAGACAGCGAGGGAGACAGCGAGGGAGACAGCGAGGGAGACAGCGAGGGAGACAGCGAGGGAGACAGCGAGAGAGACAGCGAGGGAGACTGCGAGAGAGACAGCGAGAGAGACGGCAAAGGAGACTGCGAGAGAGACAGCGAGAGAGACTGCGAGAGAGACTGCGAGAGAGACAGCGAGAGAGACTGCAAAGGAGACTGCGAGAGAGACAGCGAGAGAGACTGCGAGAGAGACTGCGAGAGAGACTGCGAGAGAGACTGCGAGAGAGAATGCGAGAGGGACAGCGAGAGAGACAGCGAGGGAGAAAGCGAGGGAGACAGCGAGAGAGACTGCGAGGGAGACTGCGAGAGGGACAGCGAGAGAGACTGCGAGAGGGACAGCGAGAGAGAGTGCGAGAGAGACTGCGAGAGAGACTGCGAGAGAGACTGCGAGAGAGACAGCGAGGGAGACTGCGAGAGAGACTGCGAGGGAGACTGCGAGAGGGACAGCGAGAGAGACTGCGAGAGAGACTGCGAGAGAGACTGCGAGAGGGACTGAGAGAGGGACAGCGACAGAGACTGCGAGAGAGACTGCGAGGGAGACTGCGAGGGAGACTGCGAGAGGGACAGCGAGAGAGACTGCGAGAGAGACTGCGAGAGAGACTGCGAGAGAGACTGCGAGGGAGACTGCGAGGGAGACTGCGAGAGGGACTGCGAGAGGGACAGCGATAGAGACTGCGAGAGAGACTGCGAGAGAGACTGCGAGAGAGACTGCGAGAGAGACTGCGAGGGAGACTGCGAGAGAGACTGCGAGAGGGACTGCGAGAGAGACTGCGAGAGAGACTGCGAGAGAGACTGCGAGAGAGACTGCGAGAGAGACTGCGAGAGAGACTGCGAGGGAGACAGCGAGAGAGACTGCGAGAGAGACTGCGAGAGAGACTGCGAGGGAGACTGCGAGAGAGACTGCGAGAGAGACTGCGAGAGGGACAGCGAGAGAGACTGCGAGAGAGACTGCGAGGGAGACTGCGAGGGAGACTGCGAGGGAGACTGCGAGAGAGACTGCGAGAGGGACAGCGAGAGAGACTGCGAGAGAGACTGCGAGAGAGACAGCGAGAGAGACTGCGAGAGAGACTGCGAGAGAGACTGCGAGAGAGACTGCGAGAGAGACTGCGAGAGAGACTGCGAGGGAGACTGCGAGAGAGACTGCGAGAGGGACTGCGAGAGAGACTGCGAGAGAGACTGCGAGAGAGACTGCGAGAGAGACTGCGAGAGAGACTGCGAGAGAGACTGCGAGGGAGACAGCGAAAGAGACTGCGAGAGAGACTGCGAGGGAGACTGCGAGAGAGACTGCGAGAGGGACAGCGAGAGAGACTGCGAGAGAGACTGCGAGAGAGACTGCGAGGGAGACTGCGAGAGAGACTGCGAGAGGGACAGCGAGAGAGACTGCGAGAGAGACTGCGAGAGAGACTGCGAGAGAGACTGCGAGAGAGACTGCGAGAGAGACTGCGAGAGAGACTGCGAGAGGGACAGCGAGAGAGACTGCGAGAGAGACTGCGAGAGGGACAGCGAGAGAGACTGCGAGAGAGACTGCGAGAGAGACTGCGAGGGAGACTGCGAGAGAGACTGCGAGAGGGACAGCGAGAGAGACTGCGAGAGAGACTGCGAGAGAGACTGCGAGAGAGACTGCGAGAGAGACTGCGAGGGAGACTGCGAGGGAGACTGCGAGAGAGACTGCGAGAGAGACTGCGAGAGAGACTGCGAGAGAGACTGCGAGAGAGACTGTGAGAGGGACAGCGAGGGAGACTGCGAGGGAGACAGCGAGAGAGACTGCGAGAGAGACTGCGAGAGAGACTGCGAGAGGGACAGCGAGAGAGACTGCGAGAGAGACTGCGAGGGAGACTGCGAGAGGGACAGCGAGAGAGACTGCGAGAGAGACTGCGAGAGAGACTGCGAGGGAGACTGCGAGGGAGACTGCGAGAGAGACTGCGAGAGAGACTGCGAGAGAGACTGCGAGAGAGACTGCGAGAGAGACTGCGAGAGGGACAGCGAGAGAGACTGCGAGAGAGACTGCGAGAGAGACTGCGAGAGAGACTGCGAGGGAGACTGCGAGAGGGACAGCGAGAGAGACTGCGAGGGAGACAGCGAGGGAGACAGCGAGGGAGACAGCGAGGGAGACTGCGAGAGAGACTGCGAGAGAGACTGCGAGAGAGACAGCGAGGGAGACTGCGAGAGAGACTGCGAGGGAGACTGCGAGAGAGACAGCGAGAGAGACTGCGAGAGGGACAGCGAGAGAGACTGCGAGAGAGACTGCGAGGGAGACTGCGAGGGAGACTGCGAGAGGGACAGCGAGAGAGACTGCGAGAGGGACAGCGAGAGAGACTGCGAGAGAGACAGCGAGAGAGACTGCGAGAGAGACTGCGAGGGAGACTGCGAGAGGGACAGCGAGAGAGACTGCGAGAGAGACTGCGAGGGAGACTGCGAGAGAGACTGCGAGGGAGACTGCGAGAGGGACAGCGAGAGAGACTGCGAGAGAGACTGCGAGAGAGACTGCGAGAGGGACAGCGAGAGAGACAGCGAGGGAGACAGCGAGAGAGACTGCGAGAGAGACTGCGAGAGAGACAGCGAGGGAGACAGCGAGGGAGACTGCGAGGGACACAGCGAGGGACACAGCGAGGGAGACGGCGAGAGAGACGGCGAGGGAGACGGCGAGGGAGACGGCGAGGGAGACGGCGAGGGAGACGGCGAGGGAGACGGCGAGGGAGACGGCGAGGGAGACGGCGAGGGAGACGACGAGGGAGACGACGAGGGAGACGGCGAGGGAGACAGCGAGGGAGACAGCGAGGGAGACTGCGAGAGAGACAGCGAGGGACACAGGGAGGGAAACAGCGAGGGAGACAGCGAGAGAGACAGCGAGAGAGACAGCGAGAGAGACTGCGAGAGAGAGCGCGTGAGACAGCGAGGGAGACAGCGAGGGAGACAGCGAGGGAGACAGCGAGGGAGAGAGCGAGAGATACAGCGAGGGAAACAGCGAGAGAGACTGCAAGAGAGACTGCAAAGGAGACTGCAAAGGAGACTGCGAGGGAGACTGCGAGAGAGACAGCGAGAGAGACAGCGAGGGACACAGCGAGGGACACAGCGAGGGACACAGCGAGGGACACAGCGAGGGAAACAGCGAGGGAGACAACGAGAGAGAATGCGAGAGAGATCGCGTGAGACAGCGTGGGAGGCAGCGAGGGACACAGCGAGAGAAACTGCGAGGAAGACTGCGAGAGAGACTGCGAGAGAGACTGCGAGAGAGACTGCGAGAGAGACTGCAAAGGAGACTGCGAGGGAGACTGCGAGAGAGACAGCGAGGGACACAGCGAGGGAAACAGCGAGGGAGACAGCGAGAGAGACAGCGAGAGAGACAGCGAGAGAGACAGCGAGAGAGACTGCGAGAGAGAGCGCGTGAGACAGCGAGGGAGACAGCGAGGGAGACAGCGAGGGAGACAGCGAGGGAGACTGCGAGGGAGACTGCGAGGGAGACTGCGAGGGAGACTGCGAGAGAGACTGCAAAGGAGACTGCGAGAGAGACTGCGAGAGAGACTGCGAGAGAGACGGCGAGAGAGACTGCGAGAGGGACAGCGAGAGAGACTGCGAGAGAGACTGCGAGAGAGACTGCGAGAGAGACTGCGAGAGAGACTGGGAGGGAGACAGCGAGGGAGACTGCGAGAGAGACTGCGAGAGAGACTGCGAGAGAGACTGCGAGAGAGACTGCGAGAGAGACTGCGAGAGAGACTGCGAGAGAGACTGCGAGAGAGACTGCGAGGGAGACAGCGAGGGAGACTGCGAGAGAGATGGCGAGAGAGACGGCGAGAGAGACGGCGAGAGAGACAGTGAGGGAGAGAGCGAGAGAGACTGCGAGGGAGACAGCGAGAGAGACAGCGAGAGAGACTGTGAGAGAGACTGCGAGAGATACAGCGAGGGATAGAGCGAGTGAGACAGCGAGAGTACATTGAGAGAGACAGCGAGAGAGACAGCGAGAGAGACGGCCAGGGAGACGGCCAGGGAGACGGCCAGGGAGACGGCCAGGGAGACGGCCAGGGAGACGGCCAGGGAGACGGCCAGGGAGACGGCCAGGGAGACGGCCAGGGAGACGGCGAGGGACACGGCGAGGGAGACAGCGACGGAGACAGCGACGGAGACAGCGACAGCGACAGAGACAGCGACAGAGACAGCGACAGAGACAGCGACAGAGACAGCGACAGAGACAGCGACAGAGACAGCGACATAGACAGAGACAGCGAGGGAGACAGTGAGAGATACTGCTATGGAGATAGCGAGAGAGACAGCCGGGGATACAGAGAGAGTGACTGCAAGGGAGACGGCGAGGGAGACGACGAGGGAGACAGCGAGGGAGACAGCGAGGGAGACAGCGAGAGAGACTGCGAGGGAGACAGCGAGGGAGACAGCGAGGGAGAGTGCGAGAGAGACAGCGAGGGACACAGCGAGGGCAACAGCGAGAGAGACTGCGAGAGAGAGCGCGTGAGACAGCGAGGGAGACAGCGAGGGAGAGAGCGAGAGAGACTGCGAGGGAGACAGCGAGAGAGACAGCGAGAGAGACTGTGAGAGAGACTGCGAGAAATACAGCGAGGGAGACAGCGAGTGAGACAGCGAGGGAGACAGCGAGAGTACATTGAGAGAGACAGCGAGAGAGACAGCGAGAGAGACTGCGAGGGAGACGGCCAGGGAGACGGCCAGGGAGACGGCCAGGGAGACGGCCAGGGAGACGGCCAGGGAGACGACGAGGGAGACAGCGAGGGAGACAGCGAGGGAGACAGCGACAGAGACAGCGACAGAGACAGCGACAGAGACAGCGACAGAGACAGCGACAGAGACAGCGACAGAGACAGCGAGGGAGACAGTGAGAGATACTGCTATGGAGTTGGCGAGAGAGACAGCCGGGGATACAGAGAGAGTGACTGCAAGGGAGACGGCGAGGGAGACGGCGAGGGAGACAGCGAGGGAGACAGCGAGAGAGACTGCGAGGGAGACAGCGAGGGAGACAGCGAGGGAGACAGCGAGGGAGACAGCGAGGGAGACTGCGAGAGAGACAGCGAGGGACACAGCGAGGGACACAGCGAGGGACACAGCGAGGGACACAGCGAGAGAGAAAGCGAGGGAGAAAGCGAGAGAGACAGCGAGAGAGACAGCGAGAGAGAGCGCGTGAGACAGCGAGGGAGACAGCGAGGGAGAGAGTGAGAGACACAGCGAGGGAGACAGCGAGGGACACAGCGAGAGAGACTGCGAGAGACAGCGCATGAGACAGCGAGGGAGACAGCGAGGGAGAGAGCGAGAGACACAGCGAGGGAGACAGCGAGGGAGACAGCGAGGGAGACAGCGAGAGAGACTGCGAGAGCGACTGCGAGAGAGACTGCGAGAGCGACTGCGAGAGCGACTGCGAGAGCGACTGCGAGAGCGACTGCTAGGGAGACAGCGAGAGAGGCAGCGAGGGAGACAGCGAGGGAGACAGCGAGAGAAACTGCGAGGAAGACAGCGAGAGAGACTGCGAGAGAGACTGCGAGAGAGACTGCGAGGGAGACTGCGAGAGAGACTGCGAGAGAGACTGCGAGAGGGACAGCGAGAGAGACTGCGAGAGAGACTGCGAGGGAGACTGCGAGGGAGACTGCGAGGGAGACTGCGAGAGAGACTGCGAGAGGGACAGCGAGAGAGACTGCGAGAGAGACTGCGAGAGAGACAGCGAGAGAGACTGCGAGAGAGACTGCGAGAGAGACTGCGAGAGAGACTGCGAGAGAGACTGCGAGAGAGACTGCGAGAGAGACTGCGAGGGAGACTGCGAGAGAGACTGCGAGAGGGACTGCGAGAGAGACTGCGAGAGAGACTGCGAGAGAGACTGCGAGAGAGACTGCGAGAGAGACTGCGAGAGAGACTGCGAGGGAGACAGCGAAAGAGACTGCGAGAGAGACTGCGAGGGAGACTGCGAGAGAGACTGCGAGAGGGACAGCGAGAGGGACAGCGAGAGAGACTGCGAGAGAGACTGCGAGAGAGACTGCGAGGGAGACTGCGAGAGAGACTGCGAGAGGGACAGCGAGAGAGACTGCGAGAGAGACTGCGAGAGAGACTGCGAGAGAGACTGCGAGAGAGACTGCGAGAGAGACTGCGAGAGAGACTGCGAGAGGGACAGCGAGAGAGACTGCGAGAGAGACTGCGAGAGAGACTGCGAGAGGGACAGCGAGAGAGACTGCGAGAGAGACTGCGAGAGAGACTGCGAGGGAGACTGCGAGAGAGACTGCGAGAGGGACAGCGAGAGAGACTGCGAGAGAGACTGCGAGAGAGACTGCGAGAGAGACTGCGAGAGAGACTGCGAGGGAGACTGCGAGGGAGACTGCGAGAGAGACTGCGAGAGAGACTGCGAGAGAGACTGCGAGAGAGACTGTGAGAGGGACAGCGAGGGAGACTGCGAGGGAGACAGCGAGAGAGACTGCGAGAGAGACTGCGAGAGAGACTGCGAGAGGGACAGCGAGAGAGACTGCGAGAGAGACTGCGAGGGAGACTGCGAGAGGGACAGCGAGAGAGACTGCGAGAGAGACTGCGAGAGAGACTGCGAGGGAGACTGCGAGGGAGACTGCGAGAGAGACTGCGAGAGAGACTGCGAGAGAGACTGCGAGAGAGACTGCGAGAGAGACTGCGAGAGGGACAGCGAGAGAGACTGCGAGAGAGACTGCGAGAGAGACTGCGAGAGAGACTGCGAGGGAGACTGCGAGAGGGACAGCGAGAGAGACTGCGAGGGAGACAGCGAGGGAGACAGCGAGGGAGACAGCGAGGGAGACTGCGAGAGAGACTGCGAGAGAGACTGCGAGAGAGACAGCGAGGGAGACTGCGAGAGAGACTGCGAGGGAGACTGCGAGAGAGACAGCGAGAGAGACTGCGAGAGGGACAGCGAGAGAGACTGCGAGAGAGACTGCGAGGGAGACTGCGAGGGAGACTGCGAGAGGGACAGCGAGAGAGACTGCGAGAGGGACAGCGAGAGAGACTGCGAGAGAGACAGCGAGAGAGACTGCGAGAGAGACTGCGAGGGAGACTGCGAGAGGGACAGCGAGAGAGACTGCGAGAGAGACTGCGAGGGAGACTGCGAGAGAGACTGCGAGGGAGACTGCGAGAGGGACAGCGAGAGAGACTGCGAGAGAGACTGCGAGAGAGACTGCGAGAGGGACAGCGAGAGAGACAGCGAGGGAGACAGCGAGAGAGACTGCGAGAGAGACTGCGAGAGAGACAGCGAGGGAGACAGCGAGGGAGACTGCGAGGGACACAGCGAGGGACACAGCGAGGGAGACGGCGAGAGAGACGGCGAGGGAGACGGCGAGGGAGACGGCGAGGGAGACGGCGAGGGAGACGGCGAGGGAGACGGCGAGGGAGACGGCGAGGGAGACGACGAGGGAGACGACGAGGGAGACGGCGAGGGAGACAGCGAGGGAGACAGCGAGGGAGACTGCGAGAGAGACAGCGAGGGACACAGGGAGGGAAACAGCGAGGGAGACAGCGAGAGAGACAGCGAGAGAGACAGCGAGAGAGACTGCGAGAGAGAGCGCGTGAGACAGCGAGGGAGACAGCGAGGGAGACAGCGAGGGAGACAGCGAGGGAGAGAGCGAGAGATACAGCGAGGGAAACAGCGAGAGAGACTGCAAGAGAGACTGCAAAGGAGACTGCGAGGGAGACTGCGAGAGAGACAGCGAGAGAGACAGCGAGGGACACAGCGAGGGACACAGCGAGGGACACAGCGAGGGACACAGCGAGGGAAACAGCGAGGGAGACAACGAGAGAGAATGCGAGAGAGATCGCGTGAGACAGCGTGGGAGGCAGCGAGGGACACAGCGAGAGAAACTGCGAGGAAGACTGCGAGAGAGACTGCGAGAGAGACTGCGAGAGAGACTGCGAGAGAGACTGCAAAGGAGACTGCGAGGGAGACTGCGAGAGAGACAGCGAGGGACACAGCGAGGGAAACAGCGAGGGAGACAGCGAGAGAGACAGCGAGAGAGACAGCGAGAGAGACAGCGAGAGAGACTGCGAGAGAGAGCGCGTGAGACAGCGAGGGAGACAGCGAGGGAGACAGCGAGGGAGACAGCGAGGGAGACAGCGAGGGAGACTGCGAGGGAGACTGCGAGGGAGACTGCGAGGGAGACTGCGAGAGAGACTGCAAAGGAGACTGCGAGAGAGACTGCGAGAGAGACTGCGAGAGAGACGGCGAGAGAGACTGCGAGAGGGACAGCGAGAGAGACTGCGAGAGAGACTGCGAGAGAGACTGCGAGAGAGACTGCGAGAGAGACTGGGAGGGAGACAGCGAGGGAGACTGCGAGAGAGACTGCGAGAGAGACTGCGAGAGAGACTGCGAGAGAGACTGCGAGAGAGACTGCGAGAGAGACTGCGAGAGAGACTGCGAGAGAGACTGCGAGGGAGACAGCGAGGGAGACTGCGAGAGAGATGGCGAGAGAGACGGCGAGAGAGACGGCGAGAGAGACAGTGAGGGAGAGAGCGAGAGAGACTGCGAGGGAGACAGCGAGAGAGACAGCGAGAGAGACTGTGAGAGAGACTGCGAGAGATACAGCGAGGGATAGAGCGAGTGAGACAGCGAGAGTACATTGAGAGAGACAGCGAGAGAGACAGCGAGAGAGACGGCCAGGGAGACGGCCAGGGAGACGGCCAGGGAGACGGCCAGGGAGACGGCCAGGGAGACGGCCAGGGAGACGGCCAGGGAGACGGCGAGGGACACGGCGAGGGAGACAGCGACGGAGACAGCGACGGAGACAGCGACAGCGACAGAGACAGCGACAGAGACAGCGACAGAGACAGCGACAGAGACAGCGACAGAGACAGCGACAGAGACAGCGACATAGACAGAGACAGCGAGGGAGACAGTGAGAGATACTGCTATGGAGATAGCGAGAGAGACAGCCGGGGATACAGAGAGAGTGACTGCAAGGGAGACGGCGAGGGAGACGACGAGGGAGACAGCGAGGGAGACAGCGAGGGAGACAGCGAGAGAGACTGCGAGGGAGACAGCGAGGGAGACAGCGAGGGAGAGTGCGAGAGAGACAGCGAGGGACACAGCGAGGGCAACAGCGAGAGAGACTGCGAGAGAGAGCGCGTGAGACAGCGAGGGAGACAGCGAGGGAGAGAGCGAGAGAGACTGCGAGGGAGACAGCGAGAGAGACAGCGAGAGAGACTGTGAGAGAGACTGCGAGAAATACAGCGAGGGAGACAGCGAGTGAGACAGCGAGGGAGACAGCGAGAGTACATTGAGAGAGACAGCGAGAGAGACAGCGAGAGAGACTGCGAGGGAGACGGCCAGGGAGACGGCCAGGGAGACGGCCAGGGAGACGGCCAGGGAGACGGCCAGGGAGACGACGAGGGAGACAGCGAGGGAGACAGCGAGGGAGACAGCGACAGAGACAGCGACAGAGACAGCGACAGAGACAGCGACAGAGACAGCGACAGAGACAGCGACAGCGACAGAGACAGCGACAGAGACAGCGAGGGAGACAGTGAGAGATACTGCTATGGAGTTGGCGAGAGAGACAGCCGGGGATACAGAGAGAGTGACTGCAAGGGAGACGGCGAGGGAGACGGCGAGGGAGACAGCGAGGGAGACAGCGAGAGAGACTGCGAGGGAGACAGCGAGGGAGACAGCGAGGGAGACAGCGAGGGAGACAGCGAGGGAGACTGCGAGAGAGACAGCGAGGGACACAGCGAGGGACACAGCGAGGGACACAGCGAGGGACACAGCGAGAGAGAAAGCGAGGGAGAAAGCGAGAGAGACAGCGAGAGAGACAGCGAGAGAGAGCGCGTGAGACAGCGAGGGAGACAGCGAGGGAGAGAGTGAGAGACACAGCGAGGGAGACAGCGAGGGACACAGCGAGAGAGACTGCGAGAGACAGCGCATGAGACAGCGAGGGAGACAGCGAGGGAGAGAGCGAGAGACACAGCGAGGGAGACAGCGAGGGAGACAGCGAGGGAGACAGCGAGAGAGACTGCGAGAGCGACTGCGAGAGAGACTGCGAGAGCGACTGCGAGAGCGACTGCGAGAGCGACTGCGAGAGCGACTGCTAGGGAGACAGCGAGAGAGGCAGCGAGGGAGACAGCGAGGGAGACAGCGAGAGAAACTGCGAGGAAGACAGCGAGAGAGACTGCGAGAGAGACGGCGAGGGAGACGGCGAGGGAGACTGCGAGGGAGAGAGCGAGGGACACAGTGAGGGAGACAGCGAGGGAGACAGCGAGGGAGACAGCAAGAGAGACTGCGAGGGAGACTGCAAAGGAGACTGCGAGGGAGACTGCGAGAGAGAAAGCGAGGGACACAGCGAGGGACACAGCGAGGGACACAGCGAGGGACACAGCGAGGGACACAGCGAGGGACACAGCGAGGGAAACAGCGAGGGAGACAACGAGAGAGAATGCGAGAGAGATCGCGTGAGACAGTGTGGGAGGCAGCGAGGGACACAGCGAGAGAAACTGCGAGGAAGACTGCGAGAGAGACTGCGAGAGAGACTGCAAAGGAGACTGCGAGGGAGACTGCGAGAGAGACAGCGAGGGACACAGCGAGGGAAACAGCGAGGGAGACAGCGAGAGAGACAGCGAGAGAGACAGCGAGAGAGACTGCGAGAGAGACTGCGAGAGAGAGCGCGTGAGACAGCGAGGGAGAGAGCGAGAGATACAGCGAGGGAAACAGCGAGAGAGACTGCAAGAGAGACTGCAAGGGAGACAGCGAGAGAGACAGCGAGAGAGGCAGCGAGAGAGGCAGCGAGAGAGGCAGCGAGAGAGGCAGCGAGAGAGACAGCGAGAGAGACAGCGAGAGAGACAGCGAGAGAGACAGCGAGAGAGACAGCAAGAGAGACAGCAAGAGAGACAGCGAGAGAGACAGCCATGGAGACAGCGAGACAGACAGCGAGAGAGACTGCGTGGGAGACAGCGAGGGAGACAGCGAGGGAGACAGCGAAGGAGACAGCGAGGGAGACAGCGAGGGAGACAGCGAGGGAGACAGCGAGGGAGACAGCGAGGGAGACGGCAAGAAGGACTGCGAGAAGGACTGCGAGAGAGACAGTGAGGGAGAAAGCGAGGGAGACAGCGAGGGAGACTGCGAGGGAGACTGCGAGGGAGACTGCGAGGGAGACTGCGAGGGAGACTGCGAGAGAGACAGCGAGAGAGACTGCAAAGGAGACTGCGAGAGAGACTGCGAGAGAGACTGCGAGAGAGACTGCGAGAGAGACTGCGAGAGTGACTGCGAGGGAGACAGCGAGGGAGACTGCGAGAGAGACTGCGAGAGAGACTGCGAGAGAGACTGCGAGAGAGACTGGGAGGGAGACAGCGAGGGAGACTGCGAGAGAGACTGCGAGAGAGACTGCGAGAGAGACTGCGAGAGAGACTGGGAGGGAGACAGCGAGGGAGACTGCGAGGGAGACTGCGAGAGAGACTGCGAGAGAGACTGCGAGAGAGACTGCGAGAGGGACTGCGAGAGAGACAGCGAGAGAGACTGCGAGAGAGACTGCGAGAGAGACTGCGAGAGAGACTGCGAGAGAGACTGCGAGAGAGACTGCGAGAGTGACTGCGAGGGAGACAGCGAGGGAGACTGCGAGAGACACAGCGAGAGAGACTGCGAGAGGGACTGCGAGAGAGACTGCGAGAGAGACTGCGAGAGAGACTGCGAGAGGGACAGCGAGAGAGACTGCGAGAGAGACTGCGAGAGAGACTGCGAGAGAGACTGCGAGAGAGACTGCGAGAGGGACAGCGAGAGAGACTGCGAGAGAGACAGCGAGAGAGACTGCGAGAGAGAGCGCGTGAGACAGCGAGGGCGACAGCGAGGGAGAGAGCGAGAGATACAGCGAGGGAAACAGCGAGAGAGACTGCAAGAGAGACTGCAAGGGAGACAGCGAGAGAGACAGCGAGAGAGACAGCGAGAGAGGCAGCGAGAGAGACAGCGAGAGAGACAGCGAGAGAGACAGCGAGAGAGACAGCGAGAGAGACTGCGAGAGAGACAGCGAGGGAGAAAGCCATGGAGACAGCGAGAGAGACAGCGAGAGAGACTGCGTGGGAGACAGCGAGGGAGACAGCGAGGGAGACAGCGAGGGAGACAGCGAGGGAGACAGCGAGGGAGACAGCGAGGGAGACTGCGAGAAGGACTGCGAGAAGGACTGCGAGAGAGACAGTGAGGGAGAAAGCGAGAGCGACTTCGAGAGAGACTGCGAGGGAGACTGCAAGAGAGACTGCGAGGGAGACAGCGAGAGAGACAGCGAGAGAGACAGCAAGAGAGACAGCAAGGGAGAAAGCGAGGGAAACAGCGAGAGAGACTGCGAGAGGGACAGCGAGAGAGACTGCGAGAGAGACTGGGAGGGAGACAGCGAGGGAGACTGGGAGGGAGACAGCGAGGGAGACAGCGAGGGAGACTGCGAGAGAGACTGCGAGAGAGACTGCGAGAGAGACTGCGAGAGAGACTGCGAGAGAGACTGCGAGAGAGACAGCGAGGGAGACTGCGAGAGAGATGGCGAGAGAGATGGAGAGAGAGACGGCGAGAGAGACAGTGAGGGAGAGAGCGAGAGAGACTGCGAGTGAGACAGCGAGAGAGACAGCGAGAGAGACTGTGAGAGAGACTGCGAGAGATACAGCGAGGGATAGAGGGAGTGAGACAGCGAGAGTACATTGAGAGAGACAGCGAGAGAGACTGCGAGAGAGACGGCCAGGGAGACGGCCAGGGAGACGGCCAGGGAGACGGCCAGGGAGACGGCCAGGGAGACGGCCAGGGAGACGGCGAGGGAGACAGCGAGGGAGACAGCGAGGGAGACAGCGACGGAGACAGCGACAGAGACAGCGACAGAGACAGCGACAGAGACAGCGACAGAGACAGAGACAGCGAGGGAGACAGTGAGAGATACTGCTATGGAGATAGCGAGAGAGACAGCCGGGGATACAGAGAGAGTGACTGCAAGGGAGACGGCGAGGGAGACGACGAGGGAGACAGCGAGGGAGACAGCGATGGAGACAGCGAGAGAGACTGCGAGGGAGACAGCGAGGGAGACAGCGAGGGAGAGTGCGAGAGAGACAGCGAGGGACACAGCGAGGGCAACAGCGAGAGAGACTGCGAGAGAGAGCGCGTGAGACAGCGAGGGAGAGAGCGAGAGACACAGCGAAGGAGACAGCGAGAGAGACTGCAAGAGAGACTGCAAGGGAGACAGCGAGAGAGACAGCGAGAGAGACAGCGAGAGAGACAGCGAGAGAGACAGCGAGAGAGACAGCGAGAGAGACAGCGAGAGAGACAGCGAGGGAGAAAGCCATGGAGACGGCGAGAGAGACAGCGAGAGAGACTGCGTGGGAGACAGCGAGGGAGACAGCGAGGGAGACAGCGAGGGAGACAGCGAGGGAGACAGCGAGGGAGACAGCGAGGGAGACAGCGAGGGAGACAGCGAGGGAGACAGCGCTGGAGACAGCGAGAGAGACTGCGAGAAGGACTGCGAGAAGGACTGCAAGAGAGACAGCGAGGGAGAAAGCGAGAGCGACTTCGAGAGAGACTGCGAGGGAGACAGCGAGAGAGAATGCGAGAGAGATCGCGTGAGACAGCGAGGGAGACAGCGTGGGAGGCAGCGAGGGAGACAGCGAGAGAAACTGCGAGGAAGACTGCGAGAGAGACTGCGAGAGAGACTGCGAGAGAGACTGCGAGAGAGACTGCGAGGGACACAGCGAGGAAGACAGCGAGAGAGACTGCGAGAGCGACTGCTAGGGAGACAGCGAGGGAGGCAGCGAGGGAGACAGCGAGGGAGACAGCGAGGGAGACAGCGAGGGAGACAGCGAGAGAGACTGCGAGAGAGACTGCGAGAGCGACTGCTTGGGAGGCAGCGAGGGAGGCAGCGAGGGAGACAGCGAGGGAGACAGCGAGGGAGACAGCGAGAAAAACTGCGAGGAAGACAGCGAGAGAGACAGCGAGGGAGACAGCGAGGGAGACAGCGAGGGAGACAGCGAGGGAGACAGCGAGGGAGACAGCGAGGGAGACTGCGAGGGAGACTGCGAGAGAGACAGCGAGAGAGACTGCAAAGGAGACTGCGAGAGAGACAGCGAGAGAGACTGCGAGAGGGACAGCGAGAGAGACTGCGAGAGGGACAGCGAGAGAGACAGCGAGAGAGACAGCGAGGGAGAAAGCGAGGGAGAAAGCGAGGGAGAAAGCGAGGGAGAAAGCGAGGGAGACAGCGAGAGAGACTGCGAGAGAGACTGCGAGAGAGACTGCGAGAGAGACTGCGAGGGAGACAGCGAGGGAGACTGCGAGGGACACAGCGAGGGACACAGCGAGGGACACAGCGAGGGACACAGCGAGGGACACAGTGAGGGAGACAGCGAGAGAGACTGCGAGAGAGAGCGCATGAGACAGCGAGGGAGACAGCGAGGGAGAGAGCGAGAGACACAGCGAGGGAGACAGCGAGCGAGACAGCGAGAGAGACTGCAAGAGAGACTGCAAGGGAGACTGCAAGGGAGACAGCGAGAGAGACAGCGAGAGAGACAGCGAGAGAGACTGCAAGAGAGACGGCGAGGGAGAAAGCGAGGGAGACAGCGAGAGAGACTGCAAGAGAGACGGCGAGGGAGAAAGCGAGGGAGACAGCGAGGGAGACAGCGAGGGAGAGAGCGAGAGACACAGCGAGGGAGACAGCGAGGGAGACAGCGAGGGAGACAGCGAGGGAGACAGCGAGAGAGACTGCAAGAGAGACTGCAAGGGAGACAGCGAGAGAGACAGCGAGAGAGACAGCGAGAGAGACAGCGAGAGAGACAGCGAGAGAGACAGCGAGAGAGACAGCGAGGGAGAAAGCGATGGAGACAGCGAGAGAGACAGCGAGAGAGACTGCGTGGGAGACAGCGAGGGAGTCAGCGAGGGAGACAGCGAGGGAGACAGCGAGGGAGACAGCGAGGGAGACAGCGAGGGAGACAGCGAGGGAGACAGCGCTGGAGACTGCGAGAAGGACTGCGAGAAGGACTGCGAGAGAGACAGCGAGGGAGAAAGCGAGAGCGACTTCGAGAGAGACTGCGAGGGAGACAGCGAGAGAGACTGTGAGGGAAACAGCGAGGGAGACAGCGAGAGAGACTGCGAGAGAGACTGCGAGGGAGTCAGTGAGGGAGAGAGCGAGAGAGACTGCGAGGGAGACAGCGAGAGAGACAGCGAGAGAGACTGTGAGAGAGACTGCGAGAGAGACTGCGAGAGATACAGCGAGGGATAGAGCAAGTGAGACAGCGAGGGAGACAGCGAGAGTACATTGAGAGAGACAGCGAGAGAGACGGCGAGAGAGACAGTGAAGGAGACAGCGAGAGAGACTGCGAGAGCGACTGCGAGAGCGACTGCGAGAGCGACTGCGAGAGCGACTGCTAGGGAGACAGCGAGAGAGGCAGCGAGGGAGACAGCGAGGGAGACAGCGAGAGAAACTGCGAGGAAGACAGCGAGAGAGACTGCGAGAGAGACGGCGAGGGAGACGGCGAGGGAGACTGCGAGGGAGAGAGCGAGGGACACAGTGAGGGAGACAGCGAGGGAGACAGCGAGGGAGACAGCGAGGGAGACAGCAAGAGAGACTGCGAGGGAGACTGCAAAGGAGACTGCGAGGGAGACTGCGAGAGAGACAGTGAGAGAGACAGCGAGGGACACAGCGAGGGACACAGCGAGGGACACAGCGAGGGACACAGCGAGGGAAACAGCGAGGGAGACAACGAGAGAGAATGCGAGAGAGATCGCGTGAGACAGCGTGGGAGGCAGCGAGGGACACAGCGAGAGAAACTGCGAGGAAGACTGCGAGAGAGACTGCAAAGGAGACTGCGAGGGAGACAGCGAGAGAGACAGCGAGGGACACAGCGAGGGACACAGCGAGGGAAACAGCGAGGGAGACAGCGAGGGAGACAGCGAGAGAGACAGCGAGAGAGACAGCGAGAGAGACTGCGAGAGAGAGCGCGTGAGACAGCGAGGGAGAGAGCGAGAGATACAGCGAGGGAAACAGCGAGAGAGACTGCAAGAGAGACTGCAAGGGAGACTGCAAGGGAGACAGCGAGAGAGACAGCGAGAGAGACAGCGAGAGAGGCAGCGAGAGAGGCAGCGAGAGAGGCAGCGAGAGAGGCAGCGAGAGAGACAGCGAGAGAGACAGCGAGAGAGACAGCGAGAGAGACAGCGAGAGAGACAGCGAGGGAGAAAGCCATGGAGACAGCGAGAGAGACAGCGAGACAGACTGCGTGGGAGACAGCGAGAGAGGCAGCGAGAGAGACAGCGAGAGAGACAGCGAGAGAGACAGCGAGAGAGGCAGCGAGAGAGGCAGCGAGAGAGGCAGCGAGAGAGGCAGCGAGGGAGACAGCGAGGGAGACAGCGAGGGAGACAGCGAGGGAGACAGCGAGGGAGACAGCGAGGGAGACAGCGAGGGAGACTGCGAGAAGGACTGCGAGAAGGACTGCGAGAGAGACAGTGAGGGAGAAAGCGAGAGCGACTTCGAGAGAGACTGCGGGGGAGACTGCAAGAGAGACTGCGAGGGAGACAGCGAGAGAGACAGCGAGAGAGACAGCAAGGGAGACTGCGAGGGAGACTGCGAGGGAGACAGCGTGGGAGACAGCGTGGGAGACAGCGAGGGAGACAGCGAGGGAGACAGCGAGGGAGACAGCGAGGGAGACAGCGAGGGAGACAGCGAGGGAGACAGCGAGGGAGACTGCGAGGGAGACTGCGAGGGAGACAGCGAGAGAGACAGCGAGAGAGACTGCAAAGGAGACTGCGAGAGAGACTGCGAGAGAGACTGCGAGAGAGACGGCGAGAGTGACTGCGAGAGGGACAGCGAGAGAGACTGCGAGAGGGACAGCGAGAGAGACTGCGAGAGGGACAGCGAGAGAGACTGCGAGAGAGACTGCGAGAGAGACTGCGAGAGAGACTGGGAGGGAGACAGCGAGGGAGACTGCGAGAGAGACTGCGAGAGAGACTGCGAGAGAGACTGCGAGAGAGACTGCGAGGGAGACTGCGAGGGAGACTGCGAGGGAGACAGCGAGGGAGACAGCGAGGGAGACTGCGAGAGAGATGGCGAGAGAGATGGAGAGAGAGACGGTGAGAGAGACGGCGAGAGAGACGGCGAGAGAGACGGCGAGAGAGACAGTGAGGGAGAGAGCGAGAGAGACTGCGAGGGAGACAGCGACAGAGACAGCGACAGAGACAGCGACAGAGACAGCGACAGAGACAGCGACAGAGACAGAGACAGAGACAGAGACAGCGAGGGAGACAGTGAGAGATACTGCTATGGAGATAGCGAGAGAGACAGCCGGGGATACAGAGAGAGTGACTGCAAGGGAGACGGCGAGGGAGACGACGAGGGAGACAGCGAGGGAGACAGCGAGGGAGACAGAGAGAGAGACTGCGAGGGAGACAGCGAGGGAGACAGCGAGGGAGAGTGCGAGAGAGACAGCGAGGGACACAGCGAGGGCAACAGCGAGAGAGACTGCGAGAGAGAGCGCG
The DNA here is from genome assembly GCF_036365525.1 of Heterodontus francisci. Taxonomy (NCBI): domain Eukaryota; kingdom Metazoa; phylum Chordata; class Chondrichthyes; order Heterodontiformes; family Heterodontidae; genus Heterodontus; species Heterodontus francisci. The sequence continues at coordinate 606,083 of NW_027141148.1, read as the reverse complement.
TGAGACAGCGAGGGAGACAGCGAGGGAGAGAGCGAGAGACACAGCGAGGGAGACAGCGAGAGAGACTGCAAGAGAGACTGCAAGGGAGACTGCAAGGGAGACAGCGAGAGAAACAGCGAGAGAGGCAGCGAGAGAGACAGCGAGAGAGACAGCGAGAGAGACAGCGAGAGAGACAGCGAGAGAGACAGCGAGAGAGACAGCGAGAGAGACAGCGAGAGAGACAGCGAGAGAGACAGCGAGGGAGAAAGCCATGGAGACAGCGAGAGAGACAGCGAGAGAGACTGCGTGGGAGACAGCGAGGGAGACAGCGAGGGAGACAGCGAGGGAGACAGCGAGGGAGACAGCGAGGGAGACAGCGAGGGAGACAGCGAGGGAGACAGCGAGGGAGACAGCGAGAGAAACTGCGAGGAAGACTGCGAGAGAGACTGCGAGAGAGACTGCGAGAGAGACTGCGAGAGAGACTGCGAGAGAGACTGCGAGGGACACAGCGAGGAAGACAGCGAGAGAGACTGCGAGAGCGACTGCTAGGGAGACAGCGAGGGAGGCAGCGAGGGAGACAGCGAGGGAGACAGCGAGGGAGACAGCGAGAGAGACTGCGAGAGCGACTGCGAGAGCGACTGCTTGGGAGGCAGCGAGGGAGGCAGCGAGGGAGACAGCGAGGGAGACAGCGAGGGAGACAGCGAGAGAGACAGCAAAGGAGACAGCGAGAGAGACTGCGAGAGGGACAGCGAGAGAGACTGTGAGAGAGACAGCGAGAGAGACAGCGAGGGAGAAAGCGAGGGAGAAAGCGAGGGAGAAAGCGAGGGAGAAAGCGAGGGAGAAAGCGAGGGAGAAAGCGAGGGAGAAAGCGAGGGAGACAGCGAGAGAGACTGCGAGAGAGACTGCGAGGGAGACAGCGAGGGAGACAGCGAGGGAGACAGCGAGGGAGACTGCGAGGGACACAGCGAGGGACACAGCGAGGGACACAGCGAGGGACACAGTGAGGGAGACAGCGAGAGAGACTGCGAGAGAGAGCGCATGAGACAGCGAGGGAGACAGCGAGGGAGAGAGCGAGAGACACAGCGAGGGAGACAGCGAGGGAGACAGCGAGAGAGACTGCAAGAGAGACTGCAAGGGAGACTGCAAGGGAGACAGCGAGAGAGACAGCGAGAGAGACAGCGAGAGAGACAGCGAGAGAGACAGCGAGGGAGAAAGCGATGGAGACAGCGAGAGAGACTGCGTGGGAGACAGCGAGGGAGTCAGCGAGGGAGACAGCGAGGGAGACAGCGAGGGAGACAGCGAGGGAGACAGCGAGGGAGACAGCGAGGGAGACAGCGAGGGAGAAAGCGAGAGCGACTTCGAGAGAGACTGCGAGGGAGACAGCGAGAGAGACTGTGAGGGAAACAGCGAGGGAGACAGCGAGAGAGACTGCGAGAGAGACTGCGAGGGAGACAGTGAGGGAGAGACTGCGAGAGAGACTGCGAGAGATTCAGCGAGGGATAGAGCGAGTGAGACAGCGAGGGAGACAGCGAGAGTACATTGAGAGAGACAGCGAGAGAGACGGCGAGGGAGACGGCGAGGGAGACGGCGAGGGAGACGACGAGGGAGACGGCGAGGGAGACAGCGAGGGAGACAGCGAGGGAGACTGCGAGGGACACAGCGAGGGACACAGCGAGGGACACAGCGAGGGACACAGCGAGGGACACAGCGAGGGAGACAGCGAGAGAGACAGCGAGAGAGACAGCGAGAGAGACAGCGAGAGAGACAGCGAGAGAGAGCGCGTGAGACAGCGAGGGAGACAGCGAGGGAGACAGCGAGGGAGACAGCGAGGGAGAGAGCGAGAGATACAGCGAGGGAAACAGCGAGAGAGACTGCAAGAGAGACTGCAAGGGAGACAGCGAGAGAGACAGCGAGAGAGACAGCGAGGAAGACTGCGAGAGAGACTGCGAGAGAGACTGCAAAGGAGACTGCGAGGGAGACAGCGAGAGAGACAGCGAGGGACACAGCGAGGGACACAGCGAGGGACACAGCGAGGGACACAGCGAGGGAAACAGCGAGGGAGACAGCGAGAGAGACAGCGAGAGAGACAGCGAGAGAGACTGCGAGAGAGACTGCGAGAGAGAGCGCGTGAGACAGCGAGGGAGACAGCGAGGGAGAGAGCGAGAGATACAGCGAGGGAAACAGCGAGAGAGACTGCAAGAGAGACTGCAAGGGAGACAGCGAGAGAGACAGCGAGAGAGGCAGCGAGAGAGACAGCGAGAGAGACAGCGAGAGAGACAGCGAGAGAGACAGCGAGAGAGACAGCGAGAGAGACAGCGAGAGAGACTGCGTGGGAGACAGCGAGGGAGACAGCGAGGGAGACAGCGAGGGAGACAGCGAGGGAGACAGCGAGGGAGACAGCGAGGGAGACAGCGCTGGAGACAGCGAGAGAGACTGCGAGAAGGACTGCGAGAAGGACTGCGAGAGAGACAGTGAGGGAGAAAGCGAGAGCGACTTCGAGAGAGACTGCGAGGGAGACTGCAAGAGAGACTGCGAGGGAGACAGCGAGAGAGACAGCGAGAGAGACAGCGAGAGAGACAGCAAGGGAGAAAGCGAGGGAGACAGCGAGAGAGACTGCGAGGGAGACTGCGAGGGAGACTGCGGGGGAGACTGCGAGGGAGACTGCGAGGGAGACTGCGAGGGAGACAGCATGGGAGACAGCGTGGGAGACAGTGAGGGAGACAGCGAGGGAGACAGCGAGGGAGACAGCGAGGGAGACAGCGAGGGAGACTGCGAGGGAGACTGCGAGGGAGACTGCGAGAGAGACAGCGAGAGAGACTGCAAAGGAGACTGCGAGAGAGACTGCGAGAGAGACTGCGAGAGAGACGGCGAGAGAGACTGCGAGAGGGACAGCGAGAGAGACTGCGAGAGAGACTGCGAGAGAGACTGCGAGAGAGACTGGGAGGGAGACAGCGAGGGAGACTGCGAGAGAGACTGCGAGAGAGACTGCGAGAGAGACTGCGAGAGAGACTGCGAGAGAGACTGCGAGGAAGACAGCGAGGGAGACTGCGAGAGAGATGGCGAGAGAGATGGAGAGAGAGACGGCGAGAGAGACGGCGAGAGAGACGGCGAGAGAGACAGTGAGGGAGAGAGCGAGAGAGACTGCGAGGGAGACAGCGAGAGAGACAGCGAGAGAGACTGTGAGAGAGACTGCGAGAGATACAGCGAGGGATAGAGCGAGTGAGACAGCGAGAGTACATTGAGAGAGACAGCGAGAGAGACTGCGAGAGAGACGGCCAGGGAGACGGCCAGGGAGACGGCCAGGGAGACGGCCAGGGAGACGGCCAGGGAGACGGCCAGGGAGACGGCGAGGGAGACAGCGACGGAGACAGCGACGGAGACAGCGACGGAGACAGCGACAGAGACAGCGACAGAGACAGCGACAGAGACAGCGACAGAGACAGAGACAGAGACAGCGAGGGAGACAGTGAGAGATACTGCTATGGAGATAGCGAGAGAGACAGCCGGGGATTCAGAGAGAGTGACTGCAAGGGAGACGGCGAGGGAGACGACGAGGGAGACAGCGAGGGAGACAGCGAGGGAGACAGCGAGGGAGACAGCGAGAGAGACTGCGAGGGAGACTGCGAGGGAGACAGCGAGGGAGAGTGCGAGAGAGACAGCGAGGGACACAGCGAGGGCAACAGCGAGAGAGACTGCGAGAGAGAGCGCGTGAGACAGCGAGGGAGACAGCGAGGGAGAGAGCGAGAGACACAGCGAGGGAGACAGCGAGAGAGACTGCAAGAGAGACTGAAAGGAAGACAGCGAGAGAGGCAGCGAGAGAGACAGCGAGAGAGACAGCGAGAGAGACAGCGAGAGAGACAGCGAGAGAGACAGCGAGAGAGACAGCGAGAGAGACAGCGAGGGAGAAAGCCATGGAGACAGCGAGAGAGACAGCGAGAGAGACAGCGTGGGAGACAGCGAGGGAGACAGCGAGGGAGACAGCGCTGGAGACAGCGAGAGAGACTGCGAGAAGGACTGCGAGAAGGACTGCGAGAGAGACAGCGAGGGAGAAAGCGAGAGCGTCTTCGATAGAGACTGCGAGGGAGACAGCGAGAGAGAATGCGAGAGAGATCGCGTGAGACAGCGAGGGAGGCAGCGAGGGAGACAGCGAGAGAAACTGCGAGGAAGACTGCGAGAGAGACTGCGAGAGAGACTGCGAGAGAGACTGCGAGAGAGACAGCGAGAGAGACTGCGAGAGAGACTGCGAGAGAGACTGCGAGGGACACAGCGAGGAAGACAGCGAGAGAGACTGCGAGAGCGACTGCTAGGGAGACAGCGAGGGAGGCAGCGAGGGAGACAGCGAGGGAGACAGCGAGGGAGACAGCGAGGGAGACAGCGAGAGCGACTGCGAGAGCGACTGCGAGAGCGACTGCTAGGGAGGCAGCGAGGGAGGCAGCGAGGGAGACAGCGAGGGAGACAGCGAGGGAGACAGCGAGGGAGACAGCGAGAGAGACAGCGAGGGACACAGCGAGGGACACAGCGAGGGACACAGCGAGGGACACAGCGAGGGACACAGCGAGGGAAACAACGAGAGAGAATGCGAGAGAGATCACGTGAGACAGCGTGGGAGGCAGCGAGGGACACAGCGAGAGAAACTGCGAGGAAGACTGCGAGAGAGACTGCGAGAGAGACTGCAAAGGAGACTGCGAGGGAGACTGCGAGAGAGACAGCGAGGGACACAGCGAGGGACACAGCGAGGGAAACAGCGAGGGAGACAGCGAGAGAGACAGCGAGAGAGACAGCGAGAGAGGCAGCGAGAGAGGCAGCGAGAGAGGCAGCGAGAGAGGCAGCGAGAGAGACAGCGAGAGAGACAGCAAGAGAGACAGCAAGAGAGACAGCAAGAGAGACAGCGAGGGAGAAAGCCATGGAGACAGCGAGAGAGACAGCGAGAGAGACTGCGTGGGAGACAGCGAGGGAGACAGCGAGGGAGACAGCGAGGGAGACAGCGAGGGAGACAGCGAGGGAGACAGCGAGGGAGACAGCGAGGGAGACAGCGAGGGAGACAGCGCTGGAGACAGCGAGAGAGACTGCGAGAAAGACTGCGAGAAGGACTGCGAGAGAGACAGTGAGGGAGAAAGCGAGAGCGACTTCGAGAGAGACTGCGAGGGAGACTGCAAGAGAGACTGCGAGGGAGACAGCGAGAGAGACAGCGAGAGAGACAGCAAGGGAGAAAGCGAGGGAGACAGCGAGAGAGACTGCAAGGGAGACTGCGAGGGAGACTGCGAGGGAGACAGCGTGGGAGACAGCAAGGGAGACAGCGAGGGAGACTGCGAGGGAGACTGCGAGGGAGACTGCGAGGGAGACTGTCAGGGAGACTGCGAGAGAGACTGCGAGAGAGACAGCGAGAGAGACAGCGAGAGAGACTGCAAAGGAGACTGCGAGAGAGACTGCGAGAGAGACTGCGAGAGTGACTGCAAGGGAGACGGCGAGGGAGACGACGAGGGAGACAGCGAGGGAGACAGCGAGGGAGACAGCGAGGGAGACAGCGAGAGAGACTGCGAGGGAGACTGCGAGGGAGACAGCGAGGGAGAGTGCGAGAGAGACAGCGAGGGACACAGCGAGGGCAACAGCGAGAGAGACTGCGAGAGAGAGCGCGTGAGACAGCGAGGGAGACAGCGAGGGAGAGAGCGAGAGACACAGCGAGGGAGACAGCGAGAGAGACTGCAAGAGAGACTGAAAGGAAGACAGCGAGAGAGGCAGCGAGAGAGACAGCGAGAGAGACAGCGAGAGAGACAGCGAGAGAGACAGCGAGAGAGACAGCGAGAGAGACAGCGAGAGAGACAGCGAGGGAGAAAGCCATGGAGACAGCGAGAGAGACAGCGAGAGAGACAGCGTGGGAGACAGCGAGGGAGACAGCGAGGGAGACAGCGCTGGAGACAGCGAGAGAGACTGCGAGAAGGACTGCGAGAAGGACTGCGAGAGAGACAGCGAGGGAGAAAGCGAGAGCGTCTTCGATAGAGACTGCGAGGGAGACAGCGAGAGAGAATGCGAGAGAGATCGCGTGAGACAGCGAGGGAGGCAGCGAGGGAGACAGCGAGAGAAACTGCGAGGAAGACTGCGAGAGAGACTGCGAGAGAGACTGCGAGAGAGACTGCGAGAGAGACAGCGAGAGAGACTGCGAGAGAGACTGCGAGAGAGACTGCGAGGGACACAGCGAGGAAGACAGCGAGAGAGACTGCGAGAGCGACTGCTAGGGAGACAGCGAGGGAGGCAGCGAGGGAGACAGCGAGGGAGACAGCGAGGGAGACAGCGAGGGAGACAGCGAGAGCGACTGCGAGAGCGACTGCGAGAGCGACTGCTAGGGAGGCAGCGAGGGAGGCAGCGAGGGAGACAGCGAGGGAGACAGCGAGGGAGACAGCGAGGGAGACAGCGAGAGAGACAGCGAGGGACACAGCGAGGGACACAGCGAGGGACACAGCGAGGGACACAGCGAGGGACACAGCGAGGGAAACAACGAGAGAGAATGCGAGAGAGATCACGTGAGACAGCGTGGGAGGCAGCGAGGGACACAGCGAGAGAAACTGCGAGGAAGACTGCGAGAGAGACTGCGAGAGAGACTGCAAAGGAGACTGCGAGGGAGACTGCGAGAGAGACAGCGAGGGACACAGCGAGGGACACAGCGAGGGAAACAGCGAGGGAGACAGCGAGAGAGACAGCGAGAGAGACAGCGAGAGAGGCAGCGAGAGAGGCAGCGAGAGAGGCAGCGAGAGAGGCAGCGAGAGAGACAGCGAGAGAGACAGCAAGAGAGACAGCAAGAGAGACAGCAAGAGAGACAGCGAGGGAGAAAGCCATGGAGACAGCGAGAGAGACAGCGAGAGAGACTGCGTGGGAGACAGCGAGGGAGACAGCGAGGGAGACAGCGAGGGAGACAGCGAGGGAGACAGCGAGGGAGACAGCGAGGGAGACAGCGAGGGAGACAGCGAGGGAGACAGCGCTGGAGACAGCGAGAGAGACTGCGAGAAAGACTGCGAGAAGGACTGCGAGAGAGACAGTGAGGGAGAAAGCGAGAGCGACTTCGAGAGAGACTGCGAGGGAGACTGCAAGAGAGACTGCGAGGGAGACAGCGAGAGAGACAGCGAGAGAGACAGCAAGGGAGAAAGCGAGGGAGACAGCGAGAGAGACTGCAAGGGAGACTGCGAGGGAGACTGCGAGGGAGACAGCGTGGGAGACAGCAAGGGAGACAGCGAGGGAGACTGCGAGGGAGACTGCGAGGGAGACTGCGAGGGAGACTGTCAGGGAGACTGCGAGAGAGACTGCGAGAGAGACAGCGAGAGAGACAGCGAGAGAGACTGCAAAGGAGACTGCGAGAGAGACTGCGAGAGAGACTGCGAGAGAGACGGCGAGAGAGACGGCGAGAGAGACTGCGAGAGGGACAGTGAGAGAGACTGCGAGAGGGACAGCGAGAGAGACTGCGAGAGGGACAGCGAGAGAGACTGCGAGAGAGACTGCGAGAGAGACTGCGAGAGAGACTGCGAGAGAGACTGGGAGGGAGACAGCGAGAGAGACTGCGAGAGAGACTGCGAGAGAGACTGCGAGAGAGACTGCGAGAGAGACTGCGAGGGAGACAGCGAGGGAGACTGCGAGAGAGATGGCGAGAGAGATGGAGAGAGAGACGGAGAGAGAGACGGAGAGAGAGACGGCGAGAGAGACGGCGAGAGAGACGGCGAGAGAGACAGTGAGGGAGAGAGCGAGAGAGACAGCGAGAGAGACTGTGAGAGAGACTGCGAGAGATACAGCGAGGGATAGAGCGAGTGAGACAGCGAGAGTACATTGAGAGAGACAGCGAGAGAGACTGCGAGAGAGACGGCCAGGGAGACGGCCAGGGAGACGGCCAGGGAGACGGCCAGGGAGACGGCCAGGGAGACGGCCAGGGAGACGGCGAGGGAGACGGCGAGGGAGACAGCGAGGGAGACAGCGAGGGAGACAGCGACAGAGACAGCGACAGAGACAGCGACAGAGACAGCGACAGAGACAGCGACAGAGACAGAGACAGCGAGGGAGACAGTGAGAGATACTGCTATGGAGATAGCGAGAGATACAGCCGGGGATACAGAGAGAGTGACTGCAAGGGAGACGGCGAGGGAGACGGCGAGGGAGACAGCGAGGGAGACAGCGAGGGAGACAGCGAGAGAGACTGTGAGGGAGACAGCGAGGGAGACAGCGAGGGAGAGTGCGAGAGAGACAGCGAGGGACACAGCGAGGGCAACAGCGAGAGAGACTGCGAGAGAGAGCGCGTGAGACAGCGAGGGAGACAGCGAGGGAGAGAGCGAGAGACACAGCGAGGGAGACAGCGAGAGAGACTGCAAGAGAGACTGCAAGGGAGACAGCGAGAGAGACAGCGAGAGAGACAGCGAGAGAGACAGCGAGAGAGACAGCGAGAGAGACAGCGAGAGAGACAGCGCGAGAGACAGCGAGAGAGACAGCGAGAGAGACTGCAAGAGAGACTGCAAGGGAGACTGCAAGGGAGACAGCGAGAGAGACAGCGAGAGAGACAGCGAGAGAGACTGCAAGAGAGACGGCGAGGGAGAAAGCGAGGGAGACAGCGAGAGAGACTGCAAGAGAGACGGCGAGGGAGAAAGCGAGGGAGACAGCGAGGGAGACAGCGAGGGAGAGAGCGAGAGACACAGCGAGGGAGACAGCGAGGGAGACAGCGAGGGAGACAGCGAGGGAGACAGCGAGAGAGACTGCAAGAGAGACTGCAAGGGAGACAGCGAGAGAGACAGCGAGAGAGACAGCGAGAGAGACAGCGAGAGAGACAGCGAGAGAGACAGCGAGGGAGAAAGCGATGGAGACAGCGAGAGAGACAGCGAGAGAGACTGCGTGGGAGACAGCGAGGGAGTCAGCGAGGGAGACAGCGAGGGAGACAGCGAGGGAGACAGCGAGGGAGACAGCGAGGGAGACAGCGAGGGAGACAGCGCTGGAGACTGCGAGAAGGACTGCGAGAAGGACTGCGAGAGAGACAGCGAGGGAGAAAGCGAGAGCGACTTCGAGAGAGACTGCGAGGGAGACAGCGAGAGAGACTGTGAGGGAAACAGCGAGGGAGACAGCGAGAGAGACTGCGAGAGAGACTGCGAGGGAGACAGTGAGGGAGAGAGCGAGAGAGACTGCGAGGGAGACAGCGAGAGAGACAGCGAGAGAGACTGTGAGAGAGACTGCGAGAGAGACTGCGAGAGATACAGCGAGGGATAGAGCGAGTGAGACAGCGAGGGAGACAGCGAGAGTACATTGAGAGAGACAGCGAGAGAGACGGCGAGAGAGACAGTGAAGGAGACAGCGAGAGAGACTGCGAGAGCGACTGCGAGAGCGACTGCGAGAGCGACTGCGAGAGCGACTGCGAGAGCGACTGCTAGGGAGACAGCGAGAGAGGCAGCGAGGGAGACAGCGAGGGAGACAGCGAGAGAAACTGCGAGGAAGACAGCGAGAGAGACTGCGAGAGAGACGGCGAGGGAGACGGCGAGGGAGACTGCGAGGGAGAGAGCGAGGGACACAGTGAGGGAGACAGCGAGGGAGACAGCGAGGGAGACAGCGAGGGAGACAGCAAGAGAGACTGCGAGGGAGACTGCAAAGGAGACTGCGAGGGAGACTGCGAGAGAGACAGTGAGAGAGACAGCGAGGGACACAGCGAGGGACACAGCGAGGGACACAGCGAGGGAAACAGCGAGGGAGACAACGAGAGAGAATGCGAGAGAGATCGCGTGAGACAGCGTGGGAGGCAGTGAGGGACACAGCGAGAGAAACTGCGAGGAAGACTGCGAGAGAGACTGCAAAGGAGACTGCGAGGGAGACTGCGAGAGAGACAGCGAGGGACACAGCGAGGGACACAGCGAGGGAAACAGCGAGGGAGACAGCGAGGGAGACAGCGAGAGAGACAGCGAGAGAGACAGCGAGAGAGACTGCGAGAGAGAGCGCGTGAGACAGCGAGGGAGAGAGCGAGAGATACAGCGAGGGAAACAGCGAGAGAGACTGCAAGAGAGACTGCAAGGGAGACTGCAAGGGAGACAGCGAGAGAGACAGCGAGAGAGACAGCGAGAGAGGCAGCGAGAGAGGCAGCGAGAGAGGCAGCGAGAGAGGCAGCGAGAGAGACAGCGAGAGAGACAGCGAGAGAGACAGCGAGAGAGACAGCGAGAGAGACAGCGAGAGAGACAGCGAGGGAGAAAGCCATGGAGACAGCGAGAGAGACAGCGAGACAGACTGCGTGGGAGACAGCGAGAGAGGCAGCGAGAGAGACAGCGAGAGAGGCAGCGAGAGAGACAGCGAGAGAGACAGCGAGAGAGACAGCGAGAGAGACAGCGAGAGAGACAGCGAGAGAGGCAGCGAGAGAGGCAGCGAGAGAGGCAGCGAGAGAGGCAGCGAGGGAGACAGCGAGGGAAACAGCGAGGGAGACAGCGAGGGAGACAGCGAGGGAGACAGCGAGGGAGACAGCGAGGGAGACTGAGAGAAGGACTGCGAGAAGGACTGCGAGAGAGACAGTGAGGGAGAAAGCGAGAGCGACTTCGAGAGAGACTGCGGGGGAGACTGCAAGAGAGACTGCGAGGGAGACAGCGAGAGAGACAGCGAGAGAGACAGCAAGGGAGACTGCGAGGGAGACTGCGAGGGAGACAGCGTGGGAGACAGCGTGGGAGACAGCGAGGGAGACAGCGAGGGAGACAGCGAGGGAGACAGCGAGGGAGACAGCGAGGGAGACTGCGAGGGAGACTGCGAGGGAGACAGCGAGAGAGACAGCGAGAGAGACTGCAAAGGAGACTGCGAGAGAGACTGCGAGAGAGACTGCGAGAGAGACGGCGAGAGTGACTGCGAGAGGGACAGCGAGAGAGACTGCGAGAGGGACAGCGAGAGAGACTGCGAGAGAGACTGCGAGAGAGACTGCGAGAGAGACTGCGAGAGAGACTGGGAGGGAGACAGCGAGGGAGACTGCGAGAGAGACTGCGAGAGAGACTGCGAGAGAGACTGCGAGAGAGACTGCGAGGGAGACTGCGAGGGAGACAGCGAGGGAGACAGCGAGGGAGACTGCGAGAGAGATGGCGAGAGAGATGGAGAGAGAGACGGTGAGAGAGACGGCGAGAGAGACGGCGAGAGAGACGGCGAGAGAGACAGTGAGGGAGAGAGCGAGAGAGACTGCGAGGGAGACAGCGACAGAGACAGCGACAGAGACAGCGACAGAGACAGAGACAGAGACAGAGACAGCGAGGGAGACAGTGAGAGATACTGCTATGGAGATAGCGAGAGAGACAGCCGGGGATACAGAGAGAGTGACTGCAAGGGAGACGGCGAGGGAGACGACGAGGGAGACAGCGAGGGAGACAGCGAGGGAGACAGAGAGAGAGACTGCGAGGGAGACAGCGAGGGAGACAGCGAGGGAGAGTGCGAGAGAGACAGCGAGGGACACAGCGAGGGCAACAGCGAGAGAGACTGCGAGAGAGAGCGCGTGAGACAGCGAGGGAGACAGCGAGGGAGAGAGCGAGGGAGAGAGCGAGAGACACAGCGAGGGAGACAGCGAGAGAGACTGCAAGAGAGACTGCAAGGGAGACTGCAAGGGAGACAGCGAGAGAAACAGCGAGAGAGGCAGCGAGAGAGACAGCGAGAGAGACAGCGAGAGAGACAGCGAGAGAGACAGCGAGAGAGACAGCGAGAGAGACAGCGAGAGAGACAGCGAGGGAGAAAGCCATGGAGACAGCGAGAGAGACAGCGAGAGAGACTGCGTGGGAGACAGCGAGGGAGACAGCGAGGGAGACAGCGAGGGAGACAGCGAGGGAGACAGCGAGGGAGACAGCGAGGGAGACAGCGAGAGAAACTGCGAGGAAGACTGCGAGAGAGACTGCGAGAGAGACTGCGAGAGAGACTGCGAGGGACACAGCGAGGAAGACAGCGAGAGAGACTGCGAGAGCGACTGCTAGGGAGACAGCGAGGGAGGCAGCGAGGGAGACAGCGAGGGAGACAGCGAGGGAGACAGCGAGAGAGACTGCGAGAGCGACTGCGAGAGCGACTGCTTGGGAGGCAGCGAGGGAGGCAGCGAGGGAGACAGCGAGGGAGACAGCGAGGGAGACAGCGAGAGAGACAGCAAAGGAGACAGCGAGAGAGACTGCGAGAGGGACAGCGAGAGAGACTGCGAGAGAGACAGCGAGAGAGACAGCGAGGGAGAAAGCGAGGGAGAAAGCGAGGGAGAAAGCGAGGGAGAAAGCGAGGGAGAAAGCGAGGGAGAAAGCGAGGGAGAAAGCGAGGGAGAAAGCGAGGGAGAAAGCGAGGGAGACAGCGAGAGAGACTGCGAGAGAGACTGCGAGGGAGACAGCGAGGGAGACAGCGAGGGAGACTGTGAGGGACACAGCGAGGGACACAGCGAGGGACACAGCGAGGGACACAGTGAGGGAGACAGCGAGAGAGACTGCGAGAGAGAGCGCATGAGACAGCGAGGGAGACAGCGAGGGAGAGAGCGAGAGACACAGCGAGGGAGACAGCGAGGGAGACAGCGAGAGAGACTGCAAGAGAGACTGCAAGGGAGACTGCAAGGGAGACAGCGAGAGAGACAGCGAGAGAGACAGCGAGAGAGACAGCGAGAGAGACAGCGAGGGAGACAGCGAGGGAGAAAGCGATGGAGACAGCGAGAGAGACTGCGTGGGAGACAGCGAGGGAGTCAGCGAGGGAGACAGCGAGGGAGACAGCGAGGGAGACAGCGAGGGAGACAGCGAGGGAGACAGCGAGGGAGACAGCGAGGGAGAAAGCGAGAGCGACTTCGAGAGAGACTGCGAGGGAGACAGCGAGAGAGACTGTGAGGGAAACAGCGAGGGAGACAGCGAGAGAGACTGCGAGAGAGACTGCGAGGGAGACAGTGAGGGAGAGACTGCGAGAGAGACTGCGAGAGATTCAGCGAGGGATAGAGCGAGTGAGACAGCGAGGGAGACAGCGAGAGTACATTGAGAGAGACAGCGAGAGAGACGGCGAGGGAGACGGCGAGGGAGACGGCGAGGGAGACGACGAGGGAGACGGCGAGGGAGACAGCGAGGGAGACAGCGAGGGAGACTGCGAGGGACACAGCGAGGGACACAGCGAGGGACACAGCGAGGGACACAGCGAGGGAGACAGCGAGAGAGACAGCGAGAGAGACAGCGAGAGAGACAGCGAGAGAGACAGCGAGAGAGAGCGCGTGAGACAGCGAGGGAGACAGCGAGGGAGACAGCGAGGGAGAGAGCGAGAGATACAGCGAGGGAAACAGCGAGAGAGACTGCAAGAGAGACTGCAAGGGAGACAGCGAGAGAGACAGCGAGAGAGACAGCGAGGAAGACTGCGAGAGAGACTGCGAGAGAGACTGCGAGAGAGACTGCAACGGAGACTGCGAGGGAGACAGCGAGAGAGACAGCGAGGGACACAGCGAGGGACACAGCGAGGGACACAGCGAGGGAAACAGCGAGGGAGACAGCGAGAGAGACAGCGAGAGAGACAGCGAGAGAGACTGCGAGAGAGACAGCGAGAGAGAGCGCGTGAGACAGCGAGGGAGACAGCGAGGGAGAGAGCGAGAGATACAGCGAGGGAAACAGCGAGAGAGACTGCAAGAGAGACTGCAAGGGAGACAGCGAGAGAGACAGCGAGAGAGGCAGCGAGAGAGACAGCGAGAGAGACAGCGAGAGAGACAGCGAGAGAGACAGCGAGAGAGACAGCGAGAGAGACAGCGAGAGAGACTGCGTGGGAGACAGCGAGGGAGACAGCGAGGGAGACAGCGAGGGAGACAGCGAGGGAGACAGCGAGGGAGACAGCGCTGGAGACAGCGAGAGAGACTGCGAGAAGGACTGCGAGAAGGACTGCGAGAGAGACAGTGAGGGAGAAAGCGAGAGCGACTTCGAGAGAGACTGCGAGGGAGACTGCAAGAGAGACTGCGAGGGAGACAGCGAGAGAGACAGCGAGAGAGACAGCGAGAGAGACAGCAAGGGAGAAAGCGAGGGAGACAGCGAGAGAGACTGCGAGGGAGACTGCGAGGGAGACTGCGAGGGAGACTGCGAGGGAGACTGCGAGGGAGACTGCGAGGGAGACAGCGTGGGAGACAGCGTGGGAGACAGTGAGGGAGACAGCGAGGGAGACAGCGAGGGAGACAGCGAGGGAGACAGCGAGGGAGACTGCGAGGGAGACTGCGAGGGAGACTGCGAGAGAGACAGCGAGAGAGACTGCAAAGGAGACTGCGAGAGAGACTGCGAGAGAGACTGCGAGAGAGACGGCGAGAGAGACTGCGAGAGGGACAGCGAGAGAGACTGCGAGAGAGACTGCGAGAGAGACTGCGAGAGAGACTGGGAGGGAGACAGCGAGGGAGACTGCGAGAGAGACTGCGAGAGAGACTGCGAGAGAGACTGCGAGAGAGACTGCGAGAGAGACTGCGAGGAAGACAGCGAGGGAGACTGCGAGAGAGATGGCGAGAGAGATGGAGAGAGAGACGGCGAGAGAGACGGCGAGAGAGACGGCGAGAGAGACAGTGAGGGAGAGAGCGAGAGAGACTGCGAGGGAGACAGCGAGAGAGACAGCGAGAGAGACTGTGAGAGAGACTGCGAGAGATACAGCGAGGGATAGAGCGAGTGAGACAGCGAGATTACATTGAGAGAGACAGCGAGAGAGACTGCGAGAGAGACGGCCAGGGAGACGGCCAGGGAGACGGCCAGGGAGACGGCCAGGGAGACGGCCAGGGAGACGGCGAGGGAGACAGCGACGGAGACAGCGACGGAGACAGCGACGGAGACAGCGACAGAGACAGCGACAGAGACAGCGACAGAGACAGCGACAGAGACAGAGACAGAGACAGCGAGGGAGACAGTGAGAGATACTGCTATGGAGATAGCGAGAGAGACAGCCGGGGATTCAGAGAGAGTGACTGCAAGGGAGACGGCGAGGGAGACGACGAGGGAGACAGCGAGGGAGACAGCGAGGGAGACAGCGAGGGAGACAGCGAGAGAGACTGCGAGGGAGACTGCGAGGGAGACAGCGAGGGAGTGTGCGAGAGAGACAGCGAGGGACACAGCGAGGGCAACAGCGAGAGAGACTGCGAGAGAGAGCGCGTGAGACAGCGAGGGAGACAGCGAGGGAGAGAGCGAGAGACACAGCGAGGGAGACAGCGAGAGAGACTGCAAGAGAGACTGAAAGGAAGACAGCGAGAGAGGCAGCGAGAGAGACAGCGAGAGAGACAGCGAGAGAGACAGCGAGAGAGACAGCGAGAGAGACAGCGAGAGAGACAGCGAGGGAGAAAGCCATGGAGACAGCGAGAGAGACAGCGAGAGAGACAGCGTGGGAGACAGCGAGGGAGACAGCGAGGGAGACAGCGAGGGAGACAGCGAGGGAGACAGCGAGGGAGACAGCGAGGGAGACAGCGCTGGAGACAGCGAGAGAGACTGCGAGAAGGACTGCGAGAAGGACTGCGAGAGAGACAGCGAGGGAGAAAGCGAGAGCGACTTCGAGAGAGACTGCGAGGGAGACAGCGAGAGAGAATGCGAGAGAGATCGCGTGAGACAGCGAGGGAGGCAGCGAGGGAGACAGCGAGAGAAACTGCGAGGAAGACTGCGAGAGAGACTGCGAGAGAGACTGCGAGAGAGACTGCGAGAGAGACAGCGAGAGAGACTGCGAGAGAGACTGCGAGAGAGACTGCGAGGGACACAGCGAGGAAGACAGCGAGAGAGACTGCGAGAGCGACTGCTAGGGAGACAGCGAGGGAGGCAGCGAGGGAGACAGCGAGGGAGACAGCGAGGGAGACAGCGAGGGAGACAGCGAGAGAGACTGCGAGAGCGACTGCGAGAGCGACTGCGAGAGCGACTGCTAGGGAGGCAGCGAGGGAGGCAGCGAGGGAGACAGCGAGGGAGACAGCGAGGGAGACAGCGAGAGAGACAGCGAGGGACACAGCGAGGGACACAGCGAGGGACACAGCGAGGGACACAGCGAGGGAAACAACGAGAGAGAATGCGAGAGAGATCACGTGAGACAGCGTGGGAGGCAGCGAGGGACACAGCGAGAGAAACTGCGAGGAAGACTGCGAGAGAGACTGCGAGAGAGACTGCAAAGGAGACTGCGAGGGAGACTGCGAGAGAGACAGCGAGGGACACAGCGAGGGACACAGCGAGGGAAACAGCGAGGGAGACAGCGAGAGAGACAGCGAGAGAGACAGCGAGAGAGGCAGCGAGAGAGGCAGCGAGAGAGGCAGCGAGAGAGGCAGCGAGAGAGACAGCGAGAGAGACAGCGAGAGAGACAGCGAGAGAGACAGCAAGAGAGACAGCAAGAGAGACAGCAAGAGAGACAGCGAGGGAGAAAGCCATGGAGACAGCGAGAGAGACAGCGAGAGAGACTGCGTGGGAGACAGCGAGGGAGACAGCGAGGGAGACAGCGAGGGAGACAGCGAGGGAGACAGCGAGGGAGACAGCGCTGGAGACAGCGAGAGAGACTGCGAGAAAGACTGCGAGAAGGACTGCGAGAGAGACAGTGAGGGAGAAAGCGAGAGCGACTTCGAGAGAGACTGCGAGGGAGACTGCAAGAGAGACTGCGAGGGAGACAGCGAGAGAGACAGCGAGAGAGACAGCAAGGGAGAAAGCGAGGGAGACAGCGAGAGAGACTGCAAGGGAGACTGCGAGGGAGACTGCGAGGGAGACAGCGTGGGAGACAGCGAGGGAGACAGCGAGGGAGACTGCGAGGGAGACTGCGAGGGAGACTGCGAGGGAGACTGTCAGGGAGACTGCGAGAGAGACTGCGAGAGAGACAGCGAGAGAGACAGCGAGAGAGACTGCAAAGGAGACTGCGAGAGAGACTGCGAGAGAGACTGCGAGAGAGACGGCGAGAGAGACGGCGAGAGAGACTGCGAGAGGGACAGCGAGAGAGACTGCGAGAGGGACAGCGAGAGAGACTGCGAGAGAGACTGCGAGAGAGACTGCGAGAGAGACTGCGAGAGAGACTGGGAGGGAGACAGCGAGGGAGACTGCGAGAGAGACTGCGAGAGAGACTGCGAGAGAGACTGCGAGAGAGACTGCGAGGGAGACAGCGAGGGAGACTGCGAGAGAGATGGCGAGAGAGATGGAGAGAGAGACGGAGAGAGAGACGGAGAGAGAGACGGCGAGAGAGACGGCGAGAGAGACGGCGAGAGAGACAGTGAGGGAGAGAGCGAGAGAGACAGCGAGAGAGACAGCGAGAGAGACTGTGAGAGAGACTGCGAGAGATACAGCGAGGGATAGAGCGAGTGAGACAGCGAGAGTACATTGAGAGAGACAGCGAGAGAGACTGCGAGAGAGACGGCCAGGGAGACGGCCAGGGAGACGGCCAGGGAGACGGCCAGGGAGACGGCGAGGGAGACGGCGAGGGAGACAGCGAGGGAGACAGCGAGGGAGACAGCGAGGGAGACAGCGACAGAGACAGCGACAGAGACAGCGACAGAGACAGCGACAGAGACAGCGACAGAGACAGCGACAGAGACAGAGACAGCGAGGGAGACAGTGAGAGATACTGCTATGGAGATAGCGAGAGATACAGCCGGGGATACAGAGAGAGTGACTGCAAGGGAGACGGCGAGGGAGACGACGAGGGAGACAGCGAGGGAGACAGCGAGGGAGACAGCGAGGGAGACAGCGAGGGAGACAGCGAGGGAGACAGCGAGGGAGACAGCGAGAGAGACTGCGAGAGAGACAGCGAGGGAGACAGCGAGGGAGAGTGCGAGAGAGACAGCGAGGGACACAGCGAGGGCAACAGCGAGAGAGACTGCGAGAGAGAGCGCGTGAGACAGCGAGGGAGACAGCGAGGGAGAGAGCGAGAGACACAGCGAGGGAGACAGCGAGAGAGACTGCAAGAGAGACTGCAAGGGAGACAGCGAGAGAGACAGCGAGAGAGACAGCGAGAGAGACAGCGAGAGAGACAGCGAGAGAGACAGCGCGAGAGACAGCGAGAGAGACAGCGAGAGAGACAGCGAGGGAGAAAGCCATGGAGACAGCGAGAGAGACAGCGAGAGAAAAAGCGAGAGAGACTGCGTGGGAGACAGCGAGGGAGACAGCGAGGGAGACAGCGAGGGAGACAGCGAGGGAGACAGCGAGGGAGACAGCGAGGGAGACAGCGCTGGAGACAGCGAGAGAGACTGCGAGAAGGACTGCGAGAAGGACTGCGAGAGAGACAGCGAGGGAGAAAGCGAGAGCGACTTCGAGAGAGACTGCGAGGGAGACAGCGAGAGAGATTGCGAGAGAGATCGCGTGAGACAGCGAGGGAGACAGCGTGGGAGGCAGCGAGGGAGACAGCGAGAGAAACTGCGAGGGAGACTGCGAGAGAGACTGCGAGAGAGACTGCGAGAGAGACTGCGAGAGAGACTGCGAGGGACACAGCGAGGAAGACAGCGAGAGAGACTGCGAGAGCGACTGCTAGGGAGACAGCGAGGGAGGCAGCGAGGGAGACAGCGAGGGAGACAGCGAGGGAGACAGCGAGGGAGACAGCGAGAGAGACTGCGAGAGCAACTGCGAGAGCGACTGCTAGGGAGGCAGCGAGGGAGACAGCGAGGGAGACAGCGAGGGAGACAGCGAGGGAGACAGCGAGAGAAACTGCGAGGAAGACAGCGAGAGAGACTGCGAGGGAGACAGCGAGGGAGACAGCGAGGGAGACAGCGAGGGAGACTGCGAGAGAGACAGCGAGAGAGACTGCGAGAGGGACAGCGAGAGAGACTGCGAGGGAGACAGCGAGGGAGACAGCGAGGGAGACAGCGAGGGAGACAGCGAGAGAGACTGCGAGAGCAACTGCGAGAGCGACTGCTAGGGAGGCAGCGAGGGAGACAGCGAGGGAGACAGCGAGGGAGACAGCGAGGGAGACAGCGAGAGAAACTGCGAGAGAGACTGCGAGGGACACAGCGAGGAAGACAGCGAGAGAGACTGCGAGAGCGACTGCTAGGGAGACAGCGAGGGAGGCAGCGAGGGAGACAGCGAGGGAGACAGCGAGGGAGACAGCGAGGGAGACAGCGAGAGAGACTGCGAGAGCAACTGCGAGAGCGACTGCTAGGGAGGCAGCGAGGGAGACAGCGAGGGAGACAGCGAGGGAGACAGCGAGGGAGACAGCGAGAGAAACTGCGAGGAAGACAGCGAGAGAGACTGCGAGGGAGACAGCGAGGGAGACAGCGAGGGAGACAGCGAGGGAGACTGCGAGAGAGACAGCGAGAGAGACTGCGAGAGGGACAGCGAGAGAGACTGCGAGGGAGACAGCGAGGGAGAAAGCGAGGGAGAAAGCGAGGGAGAAAGCGAGGGAGAAAGCGAGGGAGAAAGCGAGGGAGACAGCGAGGGAGACAGCGAGAGAGACTGCGAGAGAGGCTGCGAGAGAGACAGCGAGGGAGACAGCGAGGGAGACAGCGAGGGAGACTGCGAGGGAGACTGCGAGGGACACAGCGAGGGACACAGCGAGGGACACAGCGAGGGACACAGCGAGGGAGACAGTGAGGGAGACAGCGAGAGAGAGCGCATGAGACAGCGAGGGAGACAGCGAGGGAGAGAGCGAGAGACACAGCGAGGGAGACAGCGAGAGAGACTGCAAGAGAGACTGCAAGAGAGACTGCAAGGGAGACTGCAAGGGAGACAGCGAGAGAGACAGCGAGAGGGACAGCGAGAGAGACAGCAAGAGAGACAGCGAGGGAGAAAGCGATGGAGACAGCGAGAGAGACAGCGAGAGAGACTGCGTGGGAGACAGCGAGTGAGTCAGCGAGGGAGACAGCGAGGGAGACAGCGAGGGAGACAGCGAGGGAGACAGCGAGGGAGACAGCGAGGGAGACAGCGCTGGAGACAGCGAGAGAGACTGCGAGAAGGACTGCGAGAGAGACAGCGAGGGAGAAAGCGAGAGCGACTTCGAGAGAGACTGCGAGGGAGACAGCGAGAGAGACTGTGAGGGAAACAGCGAGGGAGACAGCGAGAGAGACTGCGAGAGAGACTGCGAGGGAGACAGTGAGGGAGAGAGCGAGAGAGACTGCGAGGGAGACAGCGAGAGAGACAGCGAGAGAGACTGTGAGAGAGACTGCGAGAGAGACTGCGAGAGATACAGCGAGGGATAGAGCGAGTGAGACAGCGAGGGAGACAGCGAGAGTACATTGAGAGAGAAAGCGAGAGAGACGGCGAGGGAGACGGCGAGGGAGACGGCGAGGGAGACGGCGAAAGAGACGGCGAGGGAGAGAGCGAGGGAGACAGCGAGGGAGACTGCGAGAGAGACAGCAAGGGACACAGCGAGGGACACAGCGAGGGACACAGCGAGGGACACAGCGAGAGAGACAGCGAGAGAGACAGCGAGAGAGACTGCGAGAGAGAGCGCGTGAGACAGCGAGGGAGACAGCGAGGGAGACAGCGAGGGAGAGAGCGAGAGATACAGCGAGGGAAACAGCGAGAGAGACTGCAAGAGAGACTGCAAGGGAGACAGCGAGAGAGACAGCGAGAGAGACAGCGAGAGAGACAGCGAGGAAGACTGCGAGAGAGACTGCGAGAGAGACTGCGAGAGAGACTGCGAGAGAGACTGCAAAGGAGACTGCAAAGGAGACTGCGAGGGAGACTGCGAGAGAGACAGCGAGGGACACAGCGAGGGACACAGCGAGGGACACAGCGAGCGAAACAGCGAGGGAGACAACGAGAGAGAATGCGAGAGAGATCGCGTGAGACAGCGTGGGAGGCAGCGAGGCAGACAGCGAGAGAAACTGCGAGGAAGACTGCGAGAGAGACTGCGAGAGAGACTGCAAAGGAGACTGCGAGGGAGACTGCGAGAGAGACAGCGAGGGACACAGCGAGGGAAACAGCGAGGGAGACAGCGAGGGAGACAGCGAGGGAGACAGCGAGGGAGACAGCGAGGGAGAGAGCGAGAGATACAGCGAGGGAAACAGCGAGAGAGACTGCAAGAGAGACTGCAAGGGAGACAGCGAGAGAGACAGCGAGAGAGACAGCGAGAGAGGCAGCGAGAGAGGCAGCGAGAGAGACAGCGAGAGAGACAGCGAGAGAGACAGCGAGAGAGACAGCGAGAGAGACAGCGAGAGAGACTGCGTGGGAGACAGCGAGGGAGACAGCGAGGGAGACAGCGAGGGAGACAGCGAGGGAGACAGCGAGGGAGACAGCGAGGGAGACAGCGAGGGAGACAGCGAGGGAGACAGCGCTGGAGACAGCGCTGGAGACAGCGAGAGAGACTGCGAGAAGGACTGCGAGAAGGACTGCGAGAAGGACTGCGAGAGAGACAGTGAGGGAGAAAGCGAGAGCGACTTCGAGAGAGACTGCGAGGGAGACTGCAAGAGAGACAGCGAAGGAGACAGCGAGAGAGACAGCGAGAGAGACAGCAAGGGAGAAAGCGAGGGAGACAGCGAGAGAGACTGCGAGGGAGACTGCGAGGGAGACAGCGTGGGAGACAGCGAGGGAGACAGCGAGGGAGACAGCGAGGGAGACTGCGAGGGAGACAGCGAGGGAGACAGCGAGGGAGACAGAGAGGGAGACAGCGAGGGAGACTGCGAGGGAGACTGCGAGAGAGACAGCGAGAGAGACTGCAAAGGAGACTGCGAGAGAGACTGCGAGAGAGACTGCGAGAGAGACGGCGAGAGAGACTGCGAGAGGGACAGCGAGAGAGACTGCGAGAGAGACTGCGAGAGAGACTGCGAGAGAGACTGCGAGAGAGACTGGGAGGGAGACAGCGAGGGAGACTGCGAGAGAGACTGCGAGAGAGACTGCGAGAGAGACTGCGAGAGAGACTGCGAGAGAGACTGCGAGAGAGACTGCGAGAGAGACTGCGAGGGAGACAGCGAGGGAGACAGCGAGGGAGACTGCGAGAGAGATGGCGAGAGAGATGGAGAGAGAGACGGCGAGAGAGACGGCGAGAGAGACAGTGAGGGAGAGAGCGAGAGAGACTGCGAGGGAGACAGCGAGAGAGACAGCGAGAGAGACTGTGAGAGAGACTGCGAGAGATACAGCGAGGGATAGAGCGAGTGAGACAGCGAGAGTACATTGAGAGAGACAGCGAGAGAGACGGCCAGGGAGACGGCCAGGGAGACGGCCAGGGAGACGGCCAGGGAGACGGCCAGGGAGACGGCCAGGGAAACGGCCAGGGAGACGGCCAGGGAGACGGCCAGGGAGACGGCCAGGGAGACGGCCAGGGAGACGGCGAGGGAGACAGCGAGGGAGACAGCGAGAGCGACTTCGAGAGAGACTGCGAGGGAGACAGCGAGAGAGAATGCGAGAGAGATCGCGTGAGACAGCGAGGGAGACAGCGTGGGAGGCAGCGAGGGAGACAGCGAGAGAAACTGCGAGGGAGACTGCGAGAGAGACTGCGAGAGAGACTGCGAGAGAGACTGCGAGAGAGACTGCGAGGGACACAGCGAGGAAGACAGCGAGAGAGACTGCGAGAGCGACTGCTAGGGAGACAGCGAGGGAGGCAGCGAGGGAGACAGCGAGGGAGACAGCGAGGGAGACAGCGAGGGAGACAGCGAGAGAGACTGCGAGAGCAACTGCGAGAGCAACTGCGAGAGCGACTGCTAGGGAGGCAGCGAGGGAGACAGCGAGGGAGACAGCGAGGGAGACAGCGAGGGAGACAGCGAGAGAAACTGCGAGGAAGACAGCGAGAGAGACTGCGAGGGAGACAGCGAGGGAGACAGCGAGGGAGACAGCGAGGGAGACTGCGAGAGAGACAGCGAGAGAGACTGCGAGAGGGACAGCGAGAGAGACTGCGAGGGAGACAGCGAGGGAGACAGCGAGGGAGACAGCGAGGGAGACAGCGAGAGAGACTGCGAGAGCAACTGCGAGAGCGACTGCTAGGGAGGCAGCGAGGGAGACAGCGAGGGAGACAGCGAGGGAGACAGCGAGGGAGACAGCGAGAGAAACTGCGAGAGAGACTGCGAGGGACACAGCGAGGAAGACAGCGAGAGAGACTGCGAGAGCGACTGCTAGGGAGACAGCGAGGGAGGCAGCGAGGGAGACAGCGAGGGAGACAGCGAGGGAGACAGCGAGGGAGACAGCGAGAGAGACTGCGAGAGCAACTGCGAGAGCGACTGCTAGGGAGGCAGCGAGGGAGACAGCGAGGGAGACAGCGAGGGAGACAGCGAGGGAGACAGCGAGAGAAACTGCGAGGAAGACAGCGAGAGAGACTGCGAGGGAGACAGCGAGGGAGACAGCGAGAGAGACAGCGAGGGAGACTGCGAGAGAGACAGCGAGAGAGACTGCGAGAGGGACAGCGAGAGAGACTGCGAGGGAGACAGCGAGGGAGAAAGCGAGGGAGAAAGCGAGGGAGAAAGCGAGGGAGAAAGCGAGGGAGAAAGCGAGGGAGACAGCGAGAGAAACTGCGAGGAAGACAGCGAGAGAGACTGCGAGGGAGACAGCGAGGGAGACAGCGAGAGAGACAGCGAGGGAGACTGCGAGAGAGACAGCGAGAGAGACTGCGAGAGGGACAGCGAGAGAGACTGCGAGGGAGACAGCGAGGGAGAAAGCGAGGGAGAAAGCGAGGGAGAAAGCGAGGGAGAAAGCGAGGGAGAAAGCGAGGGAGAAAGCGAGGGAGACAGCGAGGGAGACAGCGAGAGAGACTGCGAGAGAGGCTGCGAGAGAGACAGCGAGGGAGACAGCGAGGGAGACAGCGAGGGAGACTGCGAGGGAGACTGCGAGGGACACAGCGAGGGACACAGCGAGGGACACAGCGAGGGACACAGCGAGGGAGACAGTGAGGGAGACAGCGAGAGAGAGCGCATGAGACAGCGAGGGAGACAGCGAGGGAGAGAGCGAGAGACACAGCGAGGGAGACAGCGAGAGAGACTGCAAGAGAGACTGCAAGGGAGACTGCAAGGGAGACAGCGAGAGAGACAGCGAGAGGGACAGCGAGAGAGACAGCAAGAGAGACAGCGAGGGAGAAAGCGATGGAGACAGCGAGAGAGACAGCGAGAGAGACTGCGTGGGAGACAGCGAGGGAGTCAGCGAGGGAGACAGCGAGGGAGACAGCGAGGGAGACAGCGAGGGAGACAGCGAGGGAGACAGCGAGGGAGACAGCGAGGGAGACAGCGCTGGAGACAGCGAGAGAGACTGCGAGAAGGACTGCGAGAGAGACAGCGAGGGAGAAAGCGAGAGCGACTTCGAGAGAGACTGCGAGGGAGACAGCGAGAGAGACTGTGAGGGAAACAGCGAGGGAGACAGCGAGAGAGACTGCGAGAGAGACTGCGAGGGAGACAGTGAGGGAGAGAGCGAGAGAGACTGCGAGGGAGACAGCGAGAGAGACAGCGAGAGAGACTGTGAGAGAGACTGCGAGAGAGACTGCGAGAGATACAGCGAGGGATAGAGCGAGTGAGACAGCGAGGGAGACAGCGAGAGTACATTGAGAGAGAAAGCGAGAGAGACGGCGAGGGAGACGGCGAGGGAGACGGCGAGGGAGACGGCGAAAGAGACGGCGAGGGAGAGAGCGAGGGAGACAGCGAGGGAGACTGCGAGAGAGACAGCAAGGGACACAGCGAGGGACACAGCGAGTGACACAGCGAGGGACACAGCGAGGGACATAGCGAGAGAGACAGCGAGAGAGACAGCGAGAGAGACTGCGAGAGAGACTGCGAGAGAGAGCGCGTGAGACAGCGAGGGAGACAGCGAGGGAGACAGCGAGGGAGAGAGCGAGAGATACAGCGAGGGAAACAGCGAGAGAGACTGCAAGAGAGACTGCAAGGGAGACAGCGAGAGAGACAGCGAGAGAGACAGCGAGAGAGACAGCGAGGAAGACTGCGAGAGAGACTGCGAGAGAGACTGCGAGAGAGACTGCGAGAGAGACTGCAAAGGAGACTGCAAAGGAGACTGCGAGGGAGACTGCGAGGGAGACAGCGAGGGACACAGCGAGGGACACAGCGAGGGACACAGCGAGCGAAACAGCGAGGGAGACAACGAGAGAGAATGCGAGAGAGATCGCGTGAGACAGCGTGGGAGGCAGCGAGGCAGACAGCGAGAGAAACTGCGAGGAAGACTGCGAGAGAGACTGCGAGAGAGACTGCAAAGGAGACTGCGAGGGAGACTGCGAGAGAGACAGCGAGGGACACAGCGAGGGAAACAGCGAGGGAGACAGCGAGGGAGACAGCGAGGGAGACAGCGAGGGAGAGAGCGAGGGAGACAGCGAGAGATACAGCGAGGGAAACAGCGAGAGAGACTGCAAGAGAGACTGCAAGGGAGACAGCGAGAGAGACAGCGAGAGAGACAGCGAGAGAGACAGCGAGAGAGACAGCGAGAGAGACAGCGAGAGAGACAGCGAGAGAGACAGCGAGAGAGACTGCGTGGGAGACAGCGAGGGAGACAGCGAGGGAGACAGCGAGGGAGACAGCGAGGGAGACAGCGAGGGAGACAGCGAGGGAGACAGCGCTGGAGACAGCGCTGGAGACAGCGAGAGAGACTGCGAGAAGGACTGCGAGAAGGACTGCGAGAGAGACAGTGAGGGAGAAAGCGAGAGCGACTTCGAGAGAGACTGCGAGGGAGACTGCAAGAGAGACAGCGAGGGAGACAGCGAGAGAGACAGCGAGAGAGACAGCAAGGGAGAAAGCGAGGGAGACAGCGAGAGAGACTGCGAGGGAGACTGCGAGGGAGACAGCGTGGGAGACAGCGAGGGAGACAGCGAGGGAGACAGCGAGGGAGACTGCGAGGGAGACAGCGAGGGAGACAGAGAGGGAGACAGCGAGGGAGACTGCGAGAGAGACGGCGAGAGAGACTGCGAGAGGGACAGCGAGAGAGACTGCGAGAGAGACTGCGAGAGAGACTGCGAGAGAGACTGCGAGAGGGACAGCGAGAGAGACTGCGAGAGAGACTGCGAGAGAGACTGCGAGAGAGACTGCGAGAGAGACTGGGAGGGAGACAGCGAGGGAGACTGCGAGAGAGACTGCGAGAGAGACTGCGAGAGAGACTGCGAGAGAGACTGCGAGAGAGACTGCGAGAGAGACTGCGAGGGAGACAGCGAGGGAGACAGCGAGGGAGTCTGCGAGAGAGATGGCGAGAGAGATGGAGAGAGAGACGGCGAGAGAGACGGCGAGAGAGACAGTGAGGGAGAGAGCGAGAGAGACTGCGAGGGAGACAGCGAGAGAGACAGCGAGAGAGACTGTGAGAGAGACTGCGAGAGATACAGCGAGGGATAGAGCGAGTGAGACAGCGAGAGTACATTGAGAGAGACAGCGAGAGAGACGGCCAGGGAGACGGCCAGGGAGACGGCCAGGGAGACGGCCAGGGAGACGGCCAGGGAGACGGCCAGGGAAACGGCCAGGGAGACGGCCAGGGAGACGGCCAGGGAGACGGCCAGGGAGACGGCGAGGGAGACAGCGAGGGAGACAGCGAGGGAGACAGCGAGGGAGTCAGCGACGGAGACAGCGACAGAGACAGCGACAGAGACAGCGACAGAGACAGCGACAGAGACAGCGACAGAGACAGAGACAGCGAGGGAGACAGTGAGAGATACTGCTATGGAGATAGCGAGAGAGACAGCCGGGGATACAGAGAGAGTGACTGAAAGGGAGACGGCGAGGGAGACGACGAGGGAGACAGCGAGGGAGACAGCGAGAGAGACTGCGAGGGAGACTGCGAGGGAGACAGCGAGGGAGAGTGCGAGAGAGACAGCGAGGGACACAGCGAGGGACACAGCGAGGGACACAGCGAGAGAGACTCCGAGAGAGAGCGCGTGAGACAGCGAGGGAGACAGCGAGGGAGAGAGCGAGAGACACAGCGAGGGAGACAGCGAGAGAGACTGCAAGAGAGACTGCAAGGGAGACAGCGAGAGAGGCAGCGAGAGAGACAGCGAGAGAGGCAGCGAGAGAGACAGCGAGAGAGACAGCGAGAGAGACAGCGAGAGAGACAGCGAGAGAGACAGCGAGGGAGAAAGCCATGGAGACAGCGAGAGAGACAGCGAGAGAGACAGCGAGGGAGACAGCGAGGGAGACAGCGAGGGAGACAGCGAGGGAGACAGCGAGAGAGACTGCGAGAAGGACTGCGAGAAGGACTGCGAGAAGGACTGCGAGAAGGACTGCGAGGGAGAAAGCGAGAGCGACTTCGAGAGAGACTGAGAGGGAGACAGCGAGAGAGAATGCGAGAGAGATCGCGTGAGACAGCGAGGGAGACAGCGTGGGAGGCAGCGAGGGAGACAGCGAGAGAAACTGCGAGGAAGACTGCGAGAGAGACTGCGAGAGAGACTGCGAGAGAGACTGCGAGAGAGACTGCGAGAGAGACTGCGAGAGAGACTGCGAGGGACACAGCGAGGAAGACAGCGAGAGAGACTGCGAGAGCGACTGCTAGGGAGACAGCGAGGGAGGCAGCGAGGGAGACAGCGAGGGAGACAGCGAGGGAGACTGCGAGAGCGACTGCGAGAGCGACTGCTAGGGAGGCAGCGAGGGAGGCAGCGAGGGAGACAGCGAGGGAGACAGCGAGGGAGACAGCGAGAGAAACTGCGAGGAAGACAGCGAGAGAGACTGCGAGGGAGACGGTGAGGGAGACTGCGAGGGAGAGAGCGAGGGAGAGAGCGAGGGAGACAGCGAGGGAGACTGCGAGGGAGACTGCGAGGGAGACTGCGAGGGAGACTGCGAGGGAGACTGCGAGGCAGACTGCGAGGGGGACTGCGAGAGAGACTGCGAGAGAGACTGCGAGAGAGACTGCGAGAGAGACTGCGAGAGAGACAGCAAGAGAGACTGCGAGAGAGACAGCGAGAGAGACTGCGAGAGGGACAGCGAGAGAGACTGCGAGAGGGACAGCGAGAGAGACAGCGAGAGAGACTGCAAAGGAGACTGCGAGAGAGACAGCGAGAGAGACTGCGAGAGGGACAGCGAGAGAGACAGCGAGAGAGACAGCGAGAGAGAAAGCGAGGGAGAAAGCGAGGGAGAAAGCGAGGGAGACAGTGAGAGAGACAGCGAGAGAGACAGCGAGAGAGACTGCGAGAGAGACAGCGAGAGAGAAAGCGAGGGAGAAAGCGAGGGAGAAAGCGAGGGAGACAGCGAGAGAGACTGCGAGAGAGACTGCGAGAGAGACTGCGAGAGAGACTGCGAGGGAGACAGCGAGGGAGACTGCGAGGGACACAGCGAGGGACACAGCGAGGGACACAGCGAGGGACACAGCGAGGGAGACAGCGAGAGAGACTGCGAGAGAGAGCGCATGAGACAGCGAGGGAGACAGCGAGGGAGAGAGCGAGAGAGACAGCGAGGGAGACAGCGAGGGAGACAGCGAGAGAGACTGCAAGAGAGACTGCAAGGGAGACTGCAAGGGAGACAGCGAGAGAGACAGCGAGAGAGACAGCGAGAGAGACAGCGAGAGAGACAGCGAGAGAGACAGCAAGAGAGACTGCGTGGGAGACAGCGAGGGAGACAGCGAGGGAGACAGCGAGGGAGACAGCGAAGGAGACAGCAAGGGAGACAGCGAGGGAGACAGCGAGGGAGACAGCGAGGGAGACAGCGCTGGAGACAGCGAGAGAGACTGCGAGAAGGACTGCGAGAAGGACTGCGAGAGAGACAGCGAGGGAGAAAGCGAGAGCGACTTCGAGAGAGACTGCGAGGGAGACGGCGAGGGAGACGGCGAGGGAGACGGCGAGGGAGACGGCGAGGGAGACGACGAGGGAGACAGCGAGGGAGACAGCGAGGGAGACAGCGAGGGACACAGCGAGGGACACAGCGAGGGAAACAGCGAGGGAGACAGCGAGGGACACAGCGAGAGAGACAGCGAGAGAGACAGCGAGAGAGACTGCGAGAGAGAGCGCGTGAGACAGCGAGGGAGACAGCGAGGGAGACAGCGAGGGAGACAGCGAGGGAGACAGCGAGAGATACAGCGAGGGAAACAGCGAGAGAGACTGCAAGAGAGACTGCAAGGGAGACAGCGAGAGAGACAGCGAGAGAGACAGCGAGAGAGACAGCGAGAGAGACAGCGAGAGAGACTGCGAGAGAGACTGCGAGAGAGACTGCGAGAGAGACTGCAAAGGAGACTGCGAGGGAGACTGCGAGGGAGACTGCGAGAGAGACAGCGAGGGACACAGCGAGGGACACAGCGAGGGACACAGCGAGGGAAACAGCGAGGGAGACAACGAGAGAGAATGCGAGAGAGATCGCGTGAGACAGCGAGGGAGACAGCGAGAGAGACAGCGAGAGAGACAGCGAGAGAGACAGCGAGAGAGGCAGCGAGAGAGACTGCGAGAGAGACAGCGAGAGAGACAGCGAGAGAGACAGCGAGAGAGACAGCGAGGGAGAAAGCCATGGAGACAGCGAGAGAGACAGCGAGAGAGACTGCGTGGGAGACAGCGAGGGAGACAGCGAGGGAGACAGCGAGGGAGACAGCGAGGGAGACAGCGAGGGAGACAGCGAGGGAGACAGCGAGGGAGACAGCGCTGGAGACAGCGAGAGAGACTGCGAGAAGGACTGCGAGAAGGACTGCGAGAAGGACTGCGAGAGAGACAGTGAGGGAGAAAGCGAGAGCGACTTCGAGAGAGACTGCGAGGGAGAATGCAAGAGAGACTGCGAGGGAGACAGCGAGAGAGACAGCGAGAGAGACAGCAAGGGAGAAAGCGAGGGAGACAGCGAGAGAGACTGCGAGGGAGACTGCGAGGGAGACTGCGAGGGAGACAGCGTGGGAGACAGCGAGGGAGACAGCGAGGGAGACAGCGAGGGAGACAGCGAGGGAGACAGCGAGGGAGACAGCGAGGGAGACTGCGAGGGAGACTGCGAGGGAGACTGCGAGGGAGACTGCGAGGGAGACTGCGAGAGAGACAGCGAGAGAGACTGCAAAGGAGACTGCGAGAGAGACTGCGAGAGAGACTGCGAGAGAGACTGCGAGAGGGACAGCGAGAGAGACTGCGAGAGGGACAGCGAGAGAGACTGCGAGAGAGACTGCGAGAGAGACTGCGAGAGAGACTGGGAGGGAGACAGCGAGGGAGACTGCGAGAGAGACTTCGAGAGAGACTGCGAGGGAGACTGCAAGAGAGACTGCGAGAGAGACTGCGAGGGAGACAGCGAGGGAGACTGCGAGAGAGATGGCGAGAGAGATGGAGAGAGAGACGGCGAGAGAGACGGCGAGAGAGACGGCGAGAGAGACGGCGAGAGAGACGGTGAGGGAGACAGCGAGAGAGACAGCGAGAGAGACTGTGAGAAAGACTGCGAGAGATACAGCGAGGGATAGAGCGAGTGAGACAGCGAGAGTACATTGAGAGAGACAGCGAGAGAGACGGCCAGGGAGACGGCCAGGGAGACGGCCAGGGAGACGGCCAGGGAGACGGCCAGGGAGACGGCCAGGGAGACAGCGACAGAGACAGCGACAGAGACAGCGTCAGAGACAGCGACAGAGACAGCGACAGAGACAGCGACAGAGACAGAGACAGCGAGGGAGACAGTGAGAGATACTGCTATGGAGATAGCGAGAGAGACAGCCGGGGATACAGAGAGAGTGACTGCAAGGGAGACGGCGAGGGAGACGACGAGGGAGACAGCGAGGGAGACAGCGAGGGAGACAGCGAGAGAGACTGCGAGGGAGACAGCGAGGGAGACAGCGAGCAAGAGTGCGAGAGAGACAGCGAGGGACACAACGAGGGCAACAGCGAGAGAGACTGCGAGAGAGAGCGCGTGAGACAGCGAGGGAGACAGCGAGGGAGAGAGCGAGAGACACAGCGAGGGAGACAGCGAGAGAGACTGCAAGAGAGACTGCAAGGGAGACAGCGAGAGAGACAGCGAGAGAGGCAGCGAGAGAGACAGCGAGAGAGACAGCGAGAGAGACAGCGAGAGAGACAGCGAGAGAGACAGCGAGAGAGACAGCGAGGGAGAAAGCCATGGAGACAGCGAGAGAGACAGCAAGAGAGACAGCGAGAGAGACTGCGTGGGAGACAGCGAGGGAGACAGCGAGGGAGACAGCGAGGGAGACAGCGAGAGAGACAGCGAGGGAGACAGCGAGGGAGACAGCGAGGGAGACAGCACTGGAGACAGCGAGAGAGACTGCGAGAAGGACTGCGGGAAGGACTGCGAGAGAGACAGCGAGGGAGAAAGCGAGAGCGACTTCGAGAGAGACTGCGAGGGAGACAGCGAGAGAGAATGCGAGAGAGATCGCGTGAGACAGCGAGGGAGACAGCGAGGGAGACAGCGTGGGAGGCAGCGAGGGAGACAGCGAGAGAAACTGCGAGGAAGACTGCGAGAGAGACTGCGAGAGAGACTGCGAGAGAGACTGCGAGAGAGACTGCGAGAGAGACTGCGAGAGAGACTGCGAGGGACACAGCGAGGAAGACAGCGAGAGAGACTGCGAGAGCGACTGCTAGGGAGACAGCGAGGGAGGCAGCGAGGGAGACAGCGAGGGAGACAGCGAGGGAGACAGCGAGGGAGACAGCGAGGGAGACAGCGAGAGAGACTGCGAGAGCAACTGCGAGAGCGACTGCTAGGGAGGCAGCGAGGGAGACAGCGAGGGAGACAGCGAGGGAGACAGCGAGAGAAACTGCGAGGAAGACAGCGAGAGAGACTGCGAGAGAGACGGCGAGGGAGACGGCGAGGGAGACGGCGAGGGAGACTGCGAGGGAGACTGCGAGGGAGAGAGCGAGGGAGAGAGCGAGGGAGACAGCGAGGGAGACTGCGAGGGAGACTGCGAGAGAGACTGCGAGAGAGAGCGCGTGAGACAGCGAGGGAGACAGCGAGGGAGAGAGCGAGAGACACAGCGAGGGAGACAGCGAGAGAGACTGCAAGAGAGACTGCAAGGGAGACAGCGAGAGAGACAGCGAGAGAGACAGCGAGAGAGACAGCGAGAGTGACAGCGAGAGAGACTGCAAAGGAGACTGCGAGAGAGACTGCGAGAGAGGCTGCGAGAGAGACAGCGAGAGAGACAGCGAGAGAGACAGCGAGAGAGACTGCAAAGGAGACTGCGAGAGAGACTGCGAGGGAGACAGCGAGAGAGACTGCGAGAGGGACAGCGAGAGGGACAGCGAGAGAGACTGCGAGAGAGACTGCGAGAGAGACTGCGAGAGAGACTGCGAGAGAGACAGCGAGGGAGAAAGCGAGGGAGAAAGCGAGGGAGAAAGCGAGGGAGACAGCGAGAGAGACTGCGAGAGAGACTGCGAGAGAGACTGCGAGAGAGACAGCGAGGGAGAAAGCGAGGGAGAAAGCGAGGGAGAAAGCGAGGGAGACAGCGAGAGAGACTGCGAGAGAGACTGCGAGAGAGACTGCGAGAGAGACTGCGAGAGAGACTGCGAGGGAGACAGCGAGGGAGACAGCGAGGGAGACAGCGAGGGAGACTGCGAGGGACACAGCGAGGGACACAGGAGGGACACAGCGAGGGAGACAGCGAGAGAGACTGCGAGAGAGACTGCGAGAGAGAGCGCATGAGACAGCGAGGGAGACAGCGAGGGAGAGAGCGAGAGACACAGCGAGGGAGACAGCGAGGGAGACAGCAAGAGAGACTGCAAGGGAGACTGCAAGGGAGACAGCGAGAGAGACAGCGAGAGAGACAGCGAGAGAGACAGCGAGAGAGACAGCGAGAGAGACAGCAAGAGAGACAGCGAGAGAGACAGCAAGAGAGACAGCAAGAGAGACAGCGAGGGAGAAAGCGAGGGAGAAAGCGAGGGAGAAAGCGATGGAGACAGCGAGAGAGACTGCGTGGGAGACAGCGAGGGAGACAGCGAGGGAGACAGCGAGGGAGACAGCGAGGGAGACAGCGAGGGAGACAGCGAGAGAGACTGCGAGAGAGACTGCGAGAAGGACTGCGAGAGAGACAGCGTAGGGAGAAAGCGAGAGCGACTTCGAGAGAGACTGCGAGGGAGACAGCGAGAGAGACTGCGAGGGAAACAGCGAGGGAGACAGCGAGAGAGACTGCGAGAGAGACTGCAAGGGAGACAGCGAGAGAGACAGCGAGAGAGACTGCGAGAGAGACTGCGAGAGAGACTGCGAGAGATACAGCGAGGGATAGAGCGAGTGAGACAGCGAGGGAGACAGCGAGGGAGACAGCGAGAGTACATTGAGAGAGACAGCGAGAGAGACGGCGAGGGAGACGGCGAGGGAGACGGCGAGGGAGACGGCGAGGGAGACGGCGAGGGAGACGGCGAGGGAGACGACGAGGGAGACGGCGAGGGAGACGGCGAGGGAGACGGCGAGGGAGACAGCGAGGGAGACAGCGAGGGACACAGCGAGGGACACAGCGAGGGACACAGCGAGGGACACAGCGAGGGAAACAGCGAGGGAAACAGCGAGGGAGACAGCGAGGGAGACAGCGAGAGAGACAGCGAGAGAGACAGCGAGAGAGACTGCGAGAGAGAGCGCGTGAGACAGCGAGGGAGACAGCGAGGGAGACAGCAAGGGAGAGAGCGAGAGATACAGCGAGGGAAACAGCGAGAGAGACTGCAAGAGAGACTGCAAGGGAGACAGCGAGAGAGACAGCGAGAGAGACAGCGAGAGAGACAGCGAGGAAGACTGCGAGAGAGACTGCGAGAGAGACTGCGAGAGAGAATGCAAAGGAGACTGCGAGGGAGACTGCGGGAGAGACAGCGAGGGACACAGCGAGGGACACAGCGAGGGACACAGCGAGGGACACAGCGAGGGACACAGCGAGGGACACAGCGAGGGAGAGAGCGAGAGACACAGCGAGGGAGACAGCGAGGGAGACAGCAAGAGAGACTGCAAGGGAGACTGCAAGGGAGACAGCGAGAGAGACAACGAGAGAGAATGCGAGACAGATCGCGTGAGACAGCGTGGGAGGCAGCGAGGGAGACAGCGAGAGAAACTGCGAGGAAGACTGCGAGAGAGACTGCGAGAGAGACTGCAAAGGAGACTGCGAGGGAGACTGCGAGAGAGACAGCGAGGGACACAGCGAGGGACACAGCGAGGGAAACAGCGAGGGAGACAGCGAGAGAGACAGCGAGAGAGACTGCGAGAGAGAGCGCGTGAGACAGCGAGGGAGACAGCGAGGGAGAGAGCGAGAGATACAGCGAGGGAAACAGCGAGAGAGACTGCAAGAGAGACTGCAAGGGAGACAGCGAGAGAGACAGCGAGAGAGGCAGCGAGAGAGACAGCGAGAGAGACAGCGAGAGAGACAGCGAGAGAGACAGCGAGAGAGACAGCGAGAGAGACAGCGAGAGAGACAGCGAGGGAGAAAGCCCTGGAGACAGCGAGGGAGACAGCGAGGGAGACAGCGAGGGAGACAGCGAGGGAGACAGCGAGGGAGACAGCGAGGGAGACAGCGAGGGAGACAGCGAGAGAGACTGCGAGAAGGACTGCGAGAAGGACTGCGAGAAGGACTGCGAGAGAGACAGTGAGGGAGAAAGCGAGAGCGACTGCGAGAGAGACAGCAAGGGAGAAAGCGAGGGAGACAGCGAGAGAGACAGCGAGGGAGACAGCGAGGGAGACAGCGAGGGAGACAGCGAGGGAGACTGCGAGGGAGACTGCGAGAGAGACAGCGAGAGAGACTGCAAAGGAGACTGCGAGAGAGACTGCGAGAGAGACTGCGAGAGAGACTGCGAGAGAGACTGCGAGGGAGACAGCGAGGGAGACTGCAAGAGAGATGGCGAGAGAGATGGCGAGAGAGATGGAGAGAGAGACGGCGAGAGAGACGGCGAGAGAGACGGCGAGAGAGACAGTGAGGGAGAGAGCGAGAGAGACTGCGAGGGAGACAGCGAGAGAGACAGCGAGAGAGACTGTGAGAGAGACAGCGAGGGAGACTGCGAGGGAGACTGCGAGAGAGACAGCGAGAGAGACTGCAAAGGAGACTGCGAGAGAGACTGCGAGAGAGACTGCGAGAGAGACTGCGAGAGAGACTGCGAGGGAGACAGCGAGGGAGACTGCAAGAGAGATGGCGAGAGAGATGGCGAGAGAGATGGAGAGAGAGACGGCGAGAGAGACGGCGAGAGAGACGGCGAGAGAGACAGTGAGGGAGAGAGCGAGAGAGACTGCGAGGGAGACAGCGAGAGAGACAGCGAGAGAGACTGTGAGAGAGACTGCGAGAGATACAGCGAGGGATAGAGCGAGGGAGACAGTGAGAGATACTGCTATGGAGATAGCGAGAGAGACAGCCGGGGATACAGAGAGAGTGACTGCAAGGGAGACGGCGAGGGAGACGACGAGGGAGACAGCGAGGGAGACAGCGAGGGAGACAGCGAGAGAGACTGCGAGGGAGAGTGCGAGAGAGACAGCGAGGGACACAGCGAGGGCAACAGCGAGAGAGACTGCGAGAGAGAGCGCGTGAGACAGCGAGGGAGACAGCGAGGGAGAGAGCGAGAGACACAGCGAGGGAGACAGCGAGGGAGACAGCGAGAGAGACTGCAAGAGAGACTGCAAGAGAGACTGCAAGGGAGACAGCGAGAGAGACAGCGAGAGAGACAGCGAGAAAGACAGCGAGAGAGACAGCGAGAGAGACAGCGAGAGAGACAGCGAGGGAGAAAGCCATGGAGACAGCGAGAGAGACTGCGTGGGAGACAGCGAGGGAGACAGCGAGGGAGACAGCGAGGGAGACAGCGAGGGAGACAGCGAGGGAGACAGCGAGGGAGACAGCGAGGGAGACAGCGAGGGAGACAGCGCTGGAGACAGCGAGAGAGACTGCGAGAAGGTTTGCGAGAGAGACAGCGAGGGAGAAAGCGAGAGCGACTTCGAGAGAGACTGCGAGGGAGACAGCGAGAGAGAATGCGAGAGAGATCGCGTGAGACAGCGAGG
The DNA here is from genome assembly GCF_036365525.1 of Heterodontus francisci. NCBI lineage: Eukaryota > Metazoa > Chordata > Chondrichthyes > Heterodontiformes > Heterodontidae > Heterodontus > Heterodontus francisci. The sequence continues at coordinate 570,517 of NW_027141148.1, read as the reverse complement.
GAGACAGCGTGGGAGGCAGCGAGGGAGACAGCGAGAGAAACTGCGAGGAAGACTGCGAGAGAGACTGCGAGAGAGACTGCGAGAGAGACTGCGAGAGAGACTGCGAGGGACACAGCGAGGAAGACAGCGAGGAAGACAGCGAGAGCGACTGCTAGGGAGACAGCGAGGGAGACAGCGAGAGAGACTGCGAGAGCGACTGCGAGAGCGACTGCTAGGGAGGCAGCGAGGGAGGCAGCGAGGGAGGCAGCGAGGGAGACAGCGAGGGAGACAGCGAGAGAAACTGCGAGGAAGACAGCGAGAGAGACTGCGAGAGAGACGTCGAGGGAGACGGCGAGGGAGACTGCGAGGGAGAGAGCGAGGGAGAGAGCGAGGGAGAGAGCGAGGGAGACTGCGAGGGAGACTGCGAGGGAGACTGCGAGGGAGACTGCGAGGGAGACTGCGAGGCAGACTGCGAGGGAGACTGCGAGAGAGACTGCGAGAGAGACTGCGAGAGAGGCAGCGAGAGAGACAGCGAGAGAGACTGCGAGAGAGACTGCGAGAGAGACTGCGAGAGAGACTGCGAGAGAGACTGCGAGAGAGACTGCGAGAGAGACTGCGAGGGAGAAAGCGAGGGAGAAAGCGTGAGAGACTGTGTGGGAGACTGCAAGGGAGACAGCGAGAGAGACTGTGAGGGAGACAGCGAGGGTGACTGCGAGAGAGACTGCGAGGGAGACAGCGAGGGAGACTGCGAGAGAGATGGCGAGAGAGACGGCGAGAGAGACTGCGAGAGAGACAGTGAGGGAGAGAGCGAGAGAGACCTAGAGGTAGACAGCGAGAGAGACAGCGAGCTAGACTGTGAGAGAGACTGCGAGAGAGACTGCGAGAGATACAGCGAGGGATAGAGCGAGTGAGACAGCGAGAGAGACTGCGAGAGTACATTGAGAGAGACAGCGAGAGAGACAGCGAGAGAGACGACGAGGGAGACAGCGAGGGAGACAGCGACAGAGACAGCGACAGTGACAGCGACAGTGAAAGCGACAGAGACAGCGACAGAGACAGCGACAGAGACAGCGACAGAGACAGCGAGGGAGACAGTGAGAGAGACTGCTATGGAGATAGCGAGAGAGACAGCCGGGGATACAGAGAGAGTGACTGCAAGGGAGACGGCGAGGGAGACGGCGAGGGAGACGGCGAGGGAGACGGCGAGGGAGACGGCGAGGGAGACTGCGAGGGAGACTGCGAGGGAGACTGCGAGGGACACAGTGAGGGAGACAGCGAGAGAGACTGCGAGAGAGAGCGCATGAGACAGCGAGGGAGACAGCGAGGGAGAGAGCGAGAGACACAGCGAGGGAGACAGCGAGGGAGACAGTGAGGGAGACAGCGAGGGAGACTGCGAGAGAGACTGCAAGAGAGACTGCAAGGGAGACTGCAAGGGAGACTGCAAGGGAGACAGCGAGAGAGGCAGCGAGAGAGACAGCGAGGGAGAAAGCGATTGAGACAGCGAGAGAGCCAGCGAGAGAGACTGCGTGGGAGACAGCGAGGGAGACAGCGAGGGAGACAGCGAGGGAGACAGCGAGGGAGTCAGCGCTGGAGACAGCGAGAGAGACTGCGAGAAGGACTGCGAGAAGGACTGCGAGAGAGACAGCGAGGGAGAAAGCGAGAGCGACTTCGAGAGAGACTGCGAGGGAGACAGCGAGAGAGACTGTGAGAGAGACTGTGAGAGAGACTGCGAGAGAGACAGCGAGAGAGACAGCGAGGGAGAAAGCCATGGAGACAGCGAGAGAGACAGCGAGAGAGACTGCGTGGGAGACAGCGAGGGAGACAGCGAGGGAGACAGCGAGGGAGATAGCGAGGGAGACAGCGAGGGAGACAGCGAGGGAGACAGCGCTGGAGACAGCGAGAGAGACTGCGAGAAGGACTGCGAGAAGGACTGCGAGAGAGACAGTGAGGGAGAAAGCGAGAGCGACTTCGAGAGAGACTGCGAAGGAGACTGCAAGAGAGACTGCGAGGGAGACAGCGAGAGAGACAGCGAGAGAGACAGCAAGGGAGAAAGCGAGGGAGACAGCGAGAGAGACTGCGAGGGAGACTGCGAGGGAGACAGCGTGGGAGACAGCGAGGGAGACAGCGAGGGAGACAGCGAGGGAGACAGCGAGGGAGACAGCGAGGGAGACTGTGAGGGAGACTGCGAGAGAGACAGCGAGAGAGACTGCAAAGGAGACTGCGAGAGAGACGGCGAGAGGGACAGCGAGAGAGACTGCGAGAGGGACAGCGAGAGAGACTGCGAGAGAGACTGCGAGAGAGACTGCGAGAGAGACTGCGAGAGAGACTGCGAGAGAGACTGGGAGGGAGACAGCGAGGGAGACTGCGAGGGAGACTGCGAGAGAGACTGTGAGAGAGACTGCGAGAGAGACTGCGAGAGAGACTGCGAGAGAGACTGCGAGAGAGACTGCGAGAGAGACTGGGAGGGAGACAGCGAGGGAGACTGCGAGGGAGACTGCGAGGGAGACTGCGAGAGAGACTGTGAGAGAGACTGCGAGAGAGACTGCGAGAGAGACTGCGAGAGAGACTGCGAGAGAGACTGCGAGGGAGACAGCGAGGGAGACTGCGAGAGAGACAGCGAGAGAGACTGTGAGAGAGACTGCGAGAGATACAGCGAGGGATAGAGCGAGGGAGACAGTGAGAGATACTGCTATGGAGATAGCGAGAGAGACAGCCGGGGATACAGAGAGAGTGACTGCAAGGGAGACGGCGAGGGAGACGACGAGGGAGACAGCGAGGGAGACAGCGAGGGAGACAGCGAGAGAGACTGCGAGGGAGAGTGCGAGAGAGACAGCGAGGGACGCAGCGAGGGCAACAGCGAGAGAGACTGCGAGAGAGAGCGCGTGAGACAGCGAGGGAGACAGCGAGGGAGAGAGCGAGAGACACAGCGAGGGAGACAGCGAGAGAGACTGCAAGAGAGACTGCAAGGGAGACAGCGAGAGAGACAGCGAGAGAGACAGCGAGAGAGACAGCGAGAGAGACAGCGAGAGTGACAGCGAGAGAGACAGCGAGGGAGAAAGCCATGGAGACAGCGAGAGAGACTGCGTGGGAGACAGCGAGGGAGACAGCGAGGGAGACAGCGAGGGAGACAGCGAGGGAGACAGCGAGGGAGACAGCGAGGGAGACAGCGAGGGAGACAGCGAGGGAGACAGCGAGAGAGACAGCGAGAGAGACTGCGAGAAGGACTGCGAGAGAGACAGCGAGGGAGAAAGCGAGAGCGACTTCGAGAGAGACTGCGAGGGAGACAGCGAGAGAGAATGCGAGAGAGATCGCGTGAGACAGCGAGGGAGACAGCGTGGGAGGCAGCGAGGGAGACAGCGAGAGAAACTGCGAGGAAGACTGCGAGAGAGACTGCGAGAGAGACTGCGAGAGAGACTGCGAGAGAGACTGCGAGGGACACAGCGAGGAAGACAGCGAGGAAGACAGCGAGAGCGACTGCTAGGGAGACAGCGAGGGAGACAGCGAGGGAGACAGCGAGGGAGACAGCGAGGGAGACAGCGAGAGAGACTGCGAGAGCGACTGCGAGAGCGACTGCTAGGGAGGCAGCGAGGGAGGCAGCGAGGGAGGCAGCGAGGGAGACAGCGAGGGAGACAGCGAGGGAGACAGCGAGAGAAACTGCGAGGAAGACAGCGAGAGAGACTGCGAGAGAGACTGCGAGAGAGACGGCGAGGGAGACGGTGAGGGAGACTGCGAGGGAGAGAGCGAGGGAGAGAGCGAGGGAGACTGCGAGGGAGACTGCGAGGGAGACTGCGAGAGAGACTGCGAGAGAGACTGCGAGAGAGGCAGCGAGAGAGACAGCGAGAGAGACAGCGAGAGAGACTGCGAGGGAGAAAGCGAGGGAGAAAGTGTGAGAGACTGTGTGGGAGACTGCAAGGGAGACAGCGAGAGAGACTGTGAGGGAGACCGCGAGGGAGACTGCGAGGGAGACTGCGAGGGAGACAGCGAGGGAGACAGCGAGGGAGACTGCGAGAGAGATGGCGAGAGAGACGGCGAGAGAGACTGCGAGAGAAACTGCGAGAGAGACAGTGAGGGAGAGAGCGAGAGAGACCTAGAGGTAGACAGCGAGAGAGACAGCGAGAGAGACTGTGAGAGAGACTGCGAGAGAGACTGCGAGAGATACAGCGAGGGATAGAGCGAGGGATAGAGCGAGTGAGACAGCGAGAGAGACTGCGAGAGTACATTGAGAGAGACAGCGAGAGAGGCAGCGAGAGAGACAGCGAGAGAGACAGCGAGAGAGACAGCGAGAGAGACAGCGAGAGAGACAGCGAGAGAGACAGCGAGGGAGAAAGCCATGGAGACAGCGAGAGAGACAGCGAGAGAGACAGCGAGAGAGACTGCGTGGGAGACAGCGAGGGAGACAGCGAGGGAGACAGCGAGGGAGACAGCGAGGGAGACAGCGAGGGAGACAGCGAGAGAGACTGCGAGAAGGACTGCGAGAAGGACTGCGAGAAGGACTGCGAGAAGGACTGCGAGAGAGACAGCGAGGGAGAAAGTGAGAGCGACTTCGAGAGAGACTGCGAGGGAGACAGCGAGAGAGAATGCGAGGGAGACAGCGATTAAGACGGCGAGGGAGACGGCGAGGGAGACGGCGAGAGAGAGAGCGAGAGAGAGAGCGAGAGAGAGAGCGAGGGAGACAGCGAGGTAGACAGCGAGAGAGACTTCGAGAGAGACTGCGAGGGACACAACGAGAGAGACTGCAAGGGAGACAACGAGAGAGAATGCGAGAGAGATCGCGTGAGACAGCGAGGGAGACAGCGTGGGAGGCAGCGAGGGAGACAGCGAGAGAAACTGCGAGTAAGACTGCGAGAGAGACTGCGAGGGACACAGCGAGGAAGACAGCGAGAGAGACTGCGAGAGCGACTGCTAGGGAGACAGCGAGGGAGGCAGTGAGGGAGACAGCGAGGGAGACAGCGAGAGAGACTGCAAGAGCGACTGCGAGAGCGACTGCGAGAGCGACTGCTTGGGAGACAGCGAGGGAGGCAGCGAGGGAGACAGCGAGGGAGACAGCGAGGGAGACAGCGAGGGAGACAGCGAGGGAGACAGCGAGGGAGACAGCGAGAGAAACTGCGAGGAAGACAGCGAGAGAGACTGCGAGAGAGACGGCGAGGGAGACTGCGAGGGAGAGAGCGAGGGACACAGCGAGGGACACAGCGAGGGAGACAGCGAGGGAGACAGCGAGGGAGACAGCGAGGGAGACTGCGAGGGAGACAGCGAGGGAGACAGCGAGAGAGACAGCGAGAGAGACAGCGAGAGAGACAGCGAGGGAGAAAGCGAGGGAGACAGCGAGGGAGACAGCGAGGGAGACTGCGAGGGAGACTGCGAGGGAGACTGCGAGGGAGACAGCGAGGGAGACAGCGAGGGAGACAGTGAGCGAGACAGCGAGGGGGACAGCGAGGGAGACAGCGAGGGAGACAGCGAGAGAGACAGCGAGAGAGACTGCGAGAAGGACTGCGAGAGAGACAGCGAGGGAGAAAGTGAGAGCGACTGCGAGAGAGACTGCGAGGTAGACTGCGAGGGAGACAGCGTAAGAGACTGTGAGGGAAACAGCGAGGGAGACAGCGAAAGAGACTGCGAGGGAGACTGCGAGGGAGACTGCGAGAGAGACAGCGAGAGAGACAGCGAGAGAGACAGCGAGAGAGACAGCGAGAGGGACAGCGACAGAGACTGCGAGAGGGACAGCGAGAGAGACAGCGAGAGAGACAGCGAGAGAGACTGCAAAGGAGACTGCGAGAGAGACTGCGAGGGAGACAGCGAGAGAGACAGCGAGAGAGACAGCGAGAGAGACAGCGAGAGAGACAGCGAGAGAGACTGCGAGAGAGACTGCGAGAGGGACAGCGAGAGAGACAGCGAGAGGGACAGCGAGAGAGACTGCGAGAGAGACTGCGAGAGAGACAGCGAGAGAGACAGCGAGAGAGACAGCGAGAGAGACTGCAAAGGAGACTGCGAGAGAGACTGCGAGAGGGACAGCGAGAGAGACTGCGAGAGAGACTGCGAGAGGGACAGCGAGAGAGACTGCGAGAGAGACTGCGAGAGAGACAGCGAGAGAGACAGCGAGAGAGACTGCGAGAGAGACTGCGAGAGAGACTGCGAGAGAGACTGCGAGAGAGACTGCGAGGGAGAAAGCGAGGGAGAAAGCGTGAGAGACTGTGTGGGAGACTGCAAGGGAGACAGCGAGAGAGACAGCGAGGGAGACAGTGAGCGAGACAGCGAGGGGGACAGCGAGGGAGACAGCGAGGGAGACAGCGAGAGAGACAGCGAGAGAGACAGCGAGAGAGACTGCGAGAGAGACTGCGAGAAGGACTGCGAGAGAGACAGCGAGGGAGAAAGTGAGAGCGACTGCGAGAGAGACTGCGAGGTAGACTGCGAGGGAGACAGCGTAAGAGACTGTGAGGGAAACAGCGAGGGAGACAGCGAAAGAGACTGCGAGGGAGACTGCGAGGGAGACTGCGAGAGAGACAGCGAGAGAGACAGCGAGAGAGACAGCGAGAGAGACAGCGAGAGGGACAGCGACAGAGACTGCGAGAGGGACAGCGAGAGAGACAGCGAGAGAGACAGCGAGAGAGACTGCAAAGGAGACTGCGAGAGAGACTGCGAGGGAGACAGCGAGAGAGACAGCGAGAGAGACAGCGAGAGAGACAGCGAGAGAGACAGCGAGAGAGACTGCGAGAGAGACTGCGAGAGAGACTGCGAGAGGGACAGCGAGAGAGACAGCGAGAGGGACAGCGAGAGAGACAGCGAGAGAGACTGCGAGAGAGACTGCGAGAGGGACAGCGAGAGAGACTGCGAGAGAGACTGCGAGAGAGACAGCGAGAGAGACTGCGAGAGAGACTGCGAGAGAGACTGCGAGAGAGACTGCGAGAGAGACTGCGAGGGAGAAAGCGAGGGAGAAAGCGTGAGAGACTGTGTGGGAGACTGCAAGGGAGACAGCGAGAGAGACTGTGAGGGAGACAGTGAGGGAGACTGAGAGAGAGACTGCGAGAGAGACTGCGAGAGAGACTGCGAGGGAGACTGCGAGGGAGACAGCGAGGGAGACAGCGAGGGAGACTGCGAGGGAGATGGCGAGAGAGATGGCGAGAGAGATGGAGAGAGAGACGGCGAGAGAGACTGCGAGAGAGACAGTGAGGGAGAGAGCGAGAGAGACTGCGAGGGAGACAGCGAGAGAGACAGCGAGAGAGACTGTGAGAGAGACTGCGAGAGAGACTGCGAGAGAGACTGCGAGAGATACAGCGAGGGATAGAGCGAGTGAGACAGTGAGGGAGACAGCGAGAGTACATTGAGAGAGACAGCGAGACTGACTGCGAGAGAGACTGCGAGGGAGACGGCGAGGGAGACAGCGACAGAGACAGCGACAGAGACAGCGACAGAGACAGCGAGGGAGACAGTGAGAGAGACTGCTATGGAGATAGCGAGAGAGACAGCCGGGGATACAGAGAGAGAGTGACTGCAAGGGAGACGGCGAGGGAGACGATGAGGGAGACAGCGAGGGAGGCTGCGAGGGACACAGTGAGGGAGACAGCGAGAGAGACTGCGAGGGAGACAGCGAGGGAGACAGCGAGGGAGACTGCGAGAGAGATTACGAGAGAGATGGAGAGAGAGACGGCGAGAGAGACAGTGAGGGAGAGAGCAAGAGAGACTGCGAGGGAGACAGCGAGAGAGACAGTGAGAGAGACTGTGAGAGAGACTGTGAGAGAGACTGCGAGAGATACAGCGTGGGATAGAGCGAGTGAGACAGCGAGGGAGACAGCGAGAGTACATTGAGAGAGACAGCGAGAGAGACAGCGAGAGAGACTGCGAGAGAGACGGCCAGGGAGACGGCCAGGGAGACGACGAGGGAGACAGCGAGGGAGACAGCGAGGGAGACAGCGAGGGAGACAGCGAGGGAGACAGCGAGGGAGACTGCGAGAGAGACAGCGAGGGTCACAGCGAGGGTCACAGCGAGGGACACAGCGAGGGACACAGCGAGGGACACAGCGAGGGACACAGCGAGGGACACAGCGAGGGAGACAGCGAGAGAGACAGCGAGAGAGAGCGCATGAGACAGCGAGGGAGACAGCGAGAGACACAGCGAGAGAGACTGCAAGAGAGACTGCAAGAGAGACTGCAAGGGAGACAGCGAGAGAGACAGCGAGAGAGACAGCGAGAGAGACTGCGTGGGAGACAGCGAGGGAGACAGCGAGGGAGACAGCGAGGGAGACAGCGAGGGAGACAGCGAGGGAGACAGCGAGGGAGACTGCGAGAAGGACTGCGAGAAGGACTGCGAGAAGGACTGCGAGAGAGACAGCGAGGGAGAAAGCGAGAGCGACTTCGAGAGAGACTGCGAGGGAGACAGCGAGAGAGACTGCGAGGGAGACAGCGATTAAGACGGCGAGGGAGACGGCGAGGGAGACGGCGAGAGAGAGAGCGAGAGAGAGAGCGAGGGAGACAGCGAGAGAGACAGCGAGAGAGACTTCGAGAGAGACTGCGAGGGAGACAGCGAGGGAGACAGCGAGGGAGACAGCGACAGAGACAGCAATAGAGACTGCGAGAGAGACTGCGAGGGACACAGCGAGAGAGACTGCAAGGGAGACAACGAGAGAGAATGCGAGAGAGATCGCGTGAGACAGCGAGGGAGACAGCGTGGGAGACAGCGAGAGAAACTGCGAGTAAGACTGCGAGAGAGACTGCGAGGGACACAGCGAGGAAGACAGCGAGAGAGACTGCGAGAGCGACTGCTAGGGAGACAGCGAGGGAGACAGCGACAGAGACAGCAATAGAGACTGCGAGGGAGACAGCGAGGTAGACAGCGAGAGAGACTTCGAGAGAGACTGCGAGGGAGACAGCGAGGGAGACAGCGAGGGAGACAGCGAGGGAGACAGCGACAGAGACAGCAATAGAGACTGCGAGAGAGACTGCGAGGGACACAGCGAGAGAGACTGCAAGGGAGACAACGAGAGAGAATGCGAGAGAGATCGCGTGAGACAGCGAGGGAGACAGCGTGGGAGACAGCGAGAGAAACTGCGAGTAAGACTGCGAGAGAGACTGCGAGGGACACAGCGAGGAAGACAGCGAGAGAGACTGCGAGAGCGACTGCTAGGGAGACAGCGAGGGAGACAGCGAGGGAGGCAGTGAGGGAGACAGCGAGGGAGACTGCGAGAGCGACTGCTTGGGATACAGCGAGGGAGGCAGCGAGGGAGACAGCGAGGGAGACAGCGAGAGAAACTGCGAGGAAGACAGCGAGAGAGACTGCGAGAGAGACGGCGAGGGAGACGGTGAGGGAGACTGCGAGGGAGAGAGCGAGGGACACAGTGAGGGAGACAGTGAGGGAGACAGCGAGGGAGACAGCGAGGGAGACAGCGAGAGAGACTGCGAGGGAGACAGCGAGAGAGACAGCGAGAGAGACAGCGAGGGAGACAGCGAGGGAGAAAGCGAGGGAGACAGCGAGGGAGACTGCGAGGGAGACTGCGAGGGAGACTGCGAGGGAGACAGCATGGGAGACAGCGAGGGAGACAGCGAGGGAGACAGAGAGGGAGACAGCGAGGGAGACAGCGAGAGAGACAGCGAGAGAGACAGCGAGAGAGTCTGCGAGAGAGACTGCGAGAAGGACTGCGAGAGAGACAGCGAGGGATAGAGCGAGTGAGACAGTGAGGGAGACTGCGAGAAGGACTGCGAGAGAGACTGCGAGGGAGAAAGCGAGGGAGAAAGCGTGAGAGACTGTGTGGGAGACTGCAAGGGACACAGCGAGAGAGACTGTGAGGGAGACAGCGAGGGAGACTGCGAGAGAGACTGCGAGGGAGACAGCGAGGGAGACTGCGAGAGAGATGGCGAGAGAGACGGCGAGAGAGACTGCGAGAGAGACAGTGAGGGAGAGAGCGAGAGAGACCTAGAGGTAGACAGCGAGAGAGACAGCGAGAGAGACTGTGAGAGAGACTGCGAGAGAGACTGCGAGAGATACAGCGAGGGATAGAGCGAGTGAGACAGCGAGAGAGACTGCGAGAGTACATTGAGAGAGACAGCGAGAGAGACAGCGAGAGAGACGACGAGGGAGACAGCGAGGGAGACAGCGACAGAGACAGCGACAGTGACAGCGACAGAGACAGCGACAGAGACAGCGACAGAGACAGCGACAGAGACAGCGACAGAGACAGCGAGGGAGACAGTGAGAGAGACTGCTATGGAGATAGCGAGAGAGACAGCCGGGGATACAGAGAGAGTGACTGCAAGGGAGACGGCGAGGGAGACGGCGAGGGAGACGGCGAGGGAGACGGCGAGGGAGACGGCGAGGGAGACAGCGAGGGAGACAGCGAGGGAGACTGCGAGGGAGACTGCGAGGGAGACTGCGAGGGACACAGTGAGGGAAACAGCGAGAGAGACTGCGAGAGAGAGCGCATGAGACAGCGAGGGAGACAGCGAGGGAGAGAGCGAGAGACACAGCGAGGGAGACAGCGAGGGAGACAGCGAGGGAGACAGCGAGGGAGACTGCGAGAGAGACTGCAAGAGAGACTGCAAGAGAGACTGCAAGGGAGACTGCAAGGGAGACAGCGAGAGAGACAGCGAGAGAGACAGCGAGAGAGACAGCGAGGGAGAAAGCGATTGAGACAGCGAGAGAGCCAGCGAGAGAGACTGCGTGGGAGACAGCGAGGGAGACAGCGAGGGAGACAGCGAGGGAGACAGCGAGGGAGACAGCGCTGGAGACAGCGAGAGAGACTGCGAGAAGGACTGCGAGAAGGACTGCGAGAGAGACAGCGAGGGAGAAAGCGAGAGCGACTTCGAGAGAGACTGCGAGGGAGACAGCGAGAGAGACTGTGAGAGAGACTGTGAGAGAGACTGCGAGAGAGACAGCGAGGGAGAAAGCCATGGAGACAGCGAGAGAGACAGCGAGAGAGACTGCGTGGGAGACAGCGAGGGAGACAGCGAGGGAGACAGCGAGGGAGACAGCGAGGGAGACAGCGAGGGAGACAGCGAGGGAGACAGCGAGGGAGACAGCGAGGGAGACAGCGAGGGAGACAGCACTGGAGACAGCGAGAGAGACTGCGAGAAGGACTGCGAGAAGGACTGCGAGAGAGACAGCGAGGGAGAAAGCGAGAGCGACTTCGAGAGAGACTGCGAGGGAGACAGCGAGAGAGACTGCAAGGGAGACAGCGACAGAGACAGCGAGAGAGGCAGCGACAGAGACAGCGACAGCGACAGCGACAGAGACAGAGACAGCGAGGGAGACAGTGAGAGAGACTGCTATGGAGATAGCGAGAGAGACAGCCGCGGATACAGAGAGAGTGACTGCATGGAGACGGCGAGGGAGACGACGAGGGAGACATCGAGGGAGACAGCGAGGGAGACAGCGAGAGAGACAGCGAGAGAGACAGCGAGGGAGACAGCGAGGGAGACAGCGAGGGAGACAGCGAGAGAGACAGCGAGAGAGACAGCGAGGGACACAGCGAGGGACACAGCGAGGGACACAGCGAGGGAGACAGCGAGGGAGACAGCGAGAGAGACTGCGAGAGAGAGCGCATGAGACAGCGAGGGAGACAGCGAGGGAGAGAGCGAGAGACACAGTGAGGGAGACAGCGAGAGAGACTGCAAGAGAGACTGCAAGGGAGACAGCGAGAGAGACAGCGAAAGAGACAGCGAGAGAGGCAGCGAGAGAGACAGCGAGAGAGACAGCGAGAGAGACAGCGAGAGAGACAGCGAGAGAGACAGCGAGAGAGACAGCGAGGGAGAAAGCCATGGAGACAGCGAGAGAGACAGCGAGAGAGACTGCGTGGGAGACAGCGAGGGAGACAGCGAGGGAGACAGCGAGGGAGACAGCGAGGGAGACAGCGAGGGAGACAGCGAGGGAGACAGCGAGGGAGACAGCGAGGGAGACAGCGCTGGAGACAGCGAGAGAGACTGCGAGAAGGACTGCGAGAAGGACTGCGAGAAGGACTGCGAGAGAGACAGCGAGGGAGAAAGTGAGAGCGACTTCGAGAGAGACTGCGAGGGAGACAGCGAGAGAGACTGCGAGGGAGACTGCGAGGGAGACTGTGAGGGAGACAGCGAGAGACACTGCGAGAGAGAATGCGAGGGAGACAGCGATTAAGACGGCGAGGGAGACGGCGAGAGAGAGAGCGAGAGAGAGAGCGAGGGAGACAGCGAGGTAGACAGCGAGAGAGACTTCGAGAGAGACTGCGAGGGAGGCAGCGAGGGAGACAGCGACAGAGACAGCAATAGAGACTGCGAGAGAGACTGCGAGGGACACAGCGAGAGAGACTGCAAGGGAGACAACGAGAGAGAATGCGAGAGAGATCGCGTGAGACAGCGAGGGAGACAGCGTGGGAGGCAGCGAGGGAGACAGCGAGAGAAACTGCGAGTAAGACTGCGAGAGAGACTGCGAGGGACACAGCGAGGAAGACAGCGAGAGAGACTGCGAGAGCGACTGCGAGGGAGACAGCGAGGGAGGCAGCGAGGGAGACAGCGAGGGAGACAGCGAGAGAGACTGCAAGAGCGACTGCGAGAGCGACTGCGAGAGCGACTGCTTGGGAGACAGCGAGGGAGGCAGCGAGGGAGACAGCGAGGGAGACAGCGAGGGAGACAGCGAGGGAGACAGCGAGGGAGACAGCGAGGGAGACAGCGAGAGAAACTGCGAGGAAGACAGCGAGAGAGACTGCGAGAGAGACTGCGAGAGAGACGGCGAGGGAGACTGCGAGGGAGACTGCGAGGGAGACTGCGAGGGAGAGAGCGAGGGACACAGTGAGGGAGACAGCGAGGGAGACAGCGAGGGAGACAGCGAGGGAGACAGCGAGGGAGACTGCGAGGGAGACTGCGAGGGAGACAGCGAGGGAGACAGCGAGAGAGACAGCGAGAGAGACAGCGAGGGAGAAAGCGAGGGAGACAGCGAGGGAGACTGCGAGGGAGACTGCGAGGGAGACTGCGAGGGAGACTGCGAGGGAGACAGCGTGGGAGACAGCGTGGGAGACAGCGAGGGAGACAGTGAGGGAGACAGCGAGGGAGACAGCGAGGGAGACAGCGAGGGAGACAGCGAGGGAGACAGCGAGAGAGACAGCGAGAGAGACAGCGAGAGAGACTGCGAGAAGGACTGCGAGAGAGACAGCGAGGGAGAAAGTGAGAGCGACTGCGAGAGAGACTGCGAGGTAGACTGCGAGGGAGACAGCGAAAGAGACTGTGAGGGAAACAGCGAGGGAGACAGCGAAAGAGACTGCGAGGGAGACTGCGAGGGAGACAGCGAGAGAGACAGCGAGAGAGACAGCGAGAGAGACAGCGAGAGAGACAGCGAGAGAGACAGCGAGAGAGACAGCGAGAGAGACTGCAAAGGAGACTGCGAGAGAGACTGCGAGGGAGACAGCGAGAGAGACAGCGAGAGAGACAGCGAGAGAGACAGCGAGAGAGACTGCGAGAGAGACTGCGAGAGAGACTGCGAGAGAGACTGCGAGAGAGACTGCGAGAGGGACAGCGAGAGAGACAGCGAGAGGGATAGCGAGAGAGACTGCGAGAGGGACAGCGAGAGAGACAGCGAGAGAGACAGCGAGAGAGACAGCGAGAGAGACAGCGAGAGAGACAGCGAGAGAGACTGCAAAGGAGACTGCGAGAGAGACTGCGAGAGTGACAGCGAGAGAGACTGCGAGAGAGACTGCGAGAGGGACAGCGAGAGGGACTGCGAGAGAGACTGCGAGAGAGACAGCGAGAGAGACTGCGAGAGAGACTGCGAGAGAGACTGCGAGAGAGACTGCGAGGGAGAAAGCGAGGGAGAAAGCGTGAGAGACTGTGTGGGAGACTGCAAGGGAGACAGCCAGAGAGACTGTGAGGGAGACAGCGAGGGAGACTGAGAGAGAGACTGCGAGAGAGACTGCGAGAGAGACTGCGAGGGAGACTGCGAGGGAGACAGCGAGAGAGACTGCGAGAGAGAGCGCATGAGACAGCGAGGGAGACAGCGAGGGAGAGAGCGAGAGACACAGTGAGGGAGACAGCGAGAGAGACTGCAAGAGAGACTGCAAGGGAGACAGCGAGAGAGACAGCGAAAGAGACAGCGAGAGAGGCAGCGAGAGAGACAGCGAGAGAGACAGCGATAGAGACAGCGAGAGAGACAGCGAGAGAGACAGCGAGAGAGACAGCGAGGGAGAAAGCCATGGAGACAGCGAGAGAGATAGCGAGAGAGACTGCGTGGGAGACAGCGAGGGAGACAGCGAGGGAGACAGCGAGGGAGACAGCGAGGGAGACAGCGAGGGAGACAGCGAGGGAGACAGCGAGGGAGACAGCGAGAGAGACAGCGAGAAGGACTGCGAGAAGGACTGCGAGAAGGACTGCGAGAGAGACAGCGAGGGAGAAAGTGAGAGCGACTTCGAGAGAGACTGCGAGGGAGACAGCGAGAGAGACTGCGAGGGAGACTGCGAGGGAGACTGTGAGGGAGACAGCGAGAGACACTGCGAGAGAGAATGCGAGGGAGACAGCGATTAAGACGGCGAGGGAGACGGCGAGAGAGAGAGCGAGAGAGAGAGCGAGGGAGACAGCGAGGTAGACAGCGAGAGAGACTTCGAGAGAGACTGCGAGGGAGGCAGCGAGGGAGACAGCGACAGAGACAGCAATAGAGACTGCGAGAGAGACTGCGAGGGACACAGCGAGAGAGACTGCAAGGGAGACAACGAGAGAGAATGCGAGAGAGATCGCGTGAGACAGCGAGGGAGACAGCGTGGGAGGCAGCGAGGGAGACAGCGAGAGAAACTGCGAGTAAGACTGCGAGAGAGACTGCGAGGGACACAGCGAGGAAGACAGCGAGAGAGACTGCGAGAGCGACTGCTAGGGAGACAGCGAGGGAGGCAGTGAGGGAGACAGCGAGGGAGACAGCGAGAGAGACTGCAAGAGCGACTGCGAGAGCGACTGCGAGAGCGACTGCTTGGGAGACAGCGAGGGAGGCAGCGAGGGAGACAGCGAGGGAGACAGCGAGGGAGACAGCGAGGGAGACAGCGAGGGAGACAGCGAGAGAAACTGCGAGGAAGACAGCGAGAGAGACTGCGAGAGAGACGGCGAGGGAGACTGCGAGGGAGACTGTGAGAGAGACTGCGAGAGAGACTGCGAGAGATACAGCGAGGGATAGAGCGAGTGAGACAGCGAGAGAGACTGCGAGAGTACATTGAGAGAGACAGCGAGAGAGACAGCGAGAGAGACGACGAGGGAGACAGCGAGGGAGACAGCGACAGAGACAGCGACAGTGACAGCGACAGAGACAGCGACAGAGACAGCGACAGAGACAGCGACAGAGACAGCGACAGAGACAGCGACAGAGACAGCGAGGGAGACAGTGAGAGAGACTGCTATGGAGATAGCGAGAGAGACAGCCGGGGATACAGAGAGAGTGACTGCAAGGGAGACGGCGAGGGAGACGGCGAGGGAGACGGCGAGGGAGACGGCGAGGGAGACAGCGAGGGAGACAGCGAGGGAGACAGCGAGGGAGACAGCGAGGGAGACTGCGAGGGAGACTGCGAGGGAGACTGCGAGGGAGACTGCGAGGGACACAGTGAGGGAGACAGCAAGAGAGACTGCGAGAGAGAGCGCATGAGACAGCGAGGGAGACAGCAAGGGAGAGAGCGAGAGACACAGCGAGGGAGACAGCGAGGGAGACAGCGAGGGAGACAGCGAGGGAGACAGCGAGGGAGACTGCGAGAGAGACTGCAAGAGAGACTGCAAGAGAGACTGCAAGGGAGACTGCAAGGGAGACAGCGAGAGAGACAGCGAGAGAGACAGTGAGGGAGAAAGCGATTGAGACAGCGAGAGAGCCAGCGAGAGAGACTGCGTGGGAGACAGCGAGGGAGACAGCGAGGGAGACAGCGAGGGAGACAGCAAGGGAGTCGGCGCTGGAGACAGCGAGAGAGACTGCGAGAAGGACTGCGAGAAGGACTGCGAGAGAGACAGCGAGGGAGAAAGCGAGAGCGACTTCGAGAGAGACTGCGAGGGAGACAGCGAGAGAGACTGTGAGAGAGACTGTGAGAGAGACTGCGAGAGAGACAGCGAGGGAGAAAGCCATGGAGACAGCGAGAGAGACAGCGAGAGAGACTGCGTGGGAGACAGCGAGGGAGACAGCGAGGGAGACAGCGAGGGAGACAGCGAGGGAGACAGCGAGAGAGACTGTGAGAGAGACTGTGAGAGAGACTGCGAGAGAGACAGCGAGGGAGAAAGCCATGGAGACAGCGAGAGAGACAGCGAGAGAGACTGCGTGGGAGACAGCGAGGGAGACAGCGAGGGAGACAGCGAGGGAGACAGCGAGGGAGACAGCGAGGGAGACAGCGAGGGAGACAGCACTGGAGACAGCGAGAGAGACTGCGAGAAGGACTGCGAGAAGGACTGCGAGAGAGACAGCGAGGGAGAAAGCGAGAGCGACTTCGAGAGAGACTGCGAGGGAGACAGCGAGAGAGACTGCAAGGGAGACAGCGAGAGAGACAGCGAGAGAGGCAGCGACAGAGACAGCGACAGCGACAGCGACAGAGACAGAGACAGCGAGGGAGACAGTGAGAGAGACTGCTATGGAGATAGCGAGAGAGACAGCCGGGGATACAGAGAGAGTGACTGCATGGAGACGGCGAGGGAGACGACGAGGGAGACATCGAGGGAGACAGCGAGGGAGACAGCGAGAGAGACAGCGAGAGAGACAGCGAGGGAGACAGCGAGGGAGACAGCGAGGGAGACAGCGAGAGAGACAGCGAGAGAGACAGCGAGGGACACAGCGAGGGACACAGCGAGGGACACAGCGAGGGAGACAGCGAGTGAGACAGCGAGGGAGACAGCGAGAGAGACTGCGAGAGAGAGCGCATGAGACAGCGAGGGAGACAGCGAGGGAGAGAGCGAGAGACACAGTGAGGGAGACAGCGAGAGAGACTGCAAGAGAGACTGCAAGGGAGACAGCGAGAGAGACAGCGAAAGAGACAGCGAGAGAGGCAGCGAGAGAGACAGCGAGAGAGACAGCGAGAGAGACAGCGAGAGAGACAGCGAGAGAGACAGCGAGAGAGACAGCGAGAGAGACAGCGAGGGAGAAAGCCATGGAGACAGCGAGAGAGACAGCGAGAGAGACTGCGTGGGAGACAGCGAGGGAGACAGCGAGGGAGACAGCGAGGGAGACAGCGAGGGAGACAGCGAGGGAGACAGCGAGGGAGACAGCGAGGGAGACAGCGAGACGGACTGCGAGAAGGACTGCGAGAAGGACTGCGAGAAGGACTGCGAGAGAGACAGCGAGGGAGAAAGTGAGAGCGACTTCGAGAGAGACTGCGAGGGAGACAGCGAGAGAGACTGCGAGGGAGACTGCGAGGGAGACTGTGAGGGAGACAGCGAGAGACACTGCGAGAGAGAATGCGAGGGAGACAGCGATTAAGACGGCGAGGGAGACGGCGAGAGAGAGAGCGAGAGAGAGAGCGAGGGAGACAGCGAGGTAGACAGCGAGAGAGACTTCGAGAGAGACTGCGAGGGAGGCAGCGAGGGAGACAGCGACAGAGACAGCAATAGAGACTGCGAGAGAGACTGCGAGGGACACAGCGAGAGAGACTGCAAGGGAGACAACGAGAGAGAATGCGAGAGAGATCGCGTGAGACAGCGAGGGAGACAGCGTGGGAGGCAGCGAGGGAGACAGCGAGAGAAACTGCGAGTAAGACTGCGAGAGAGACTGCGAGGGACACAGCGAGGAAGACAGCGAGAGAGACTGCGAGAGCGACTGCTAGGGAGACAGCGAGGGAGGAAGCGAGGGAGACAGCGAGGGAGACAGCGAGAGAGACTGCAAGAGCGACTGCGAGAGCGACTGGAGAGCGACTGCTTGGGAGACAGCGAGGGAGGCAGCGAGGGAGACAGCGAGGGAGACAGCGAGGGAGACAGCGAGGGAGACAGCGAGAGAAACTGCGAGGAAGACAGCGAGAGAGACTGCGAGAGAGACTGCGAGAGAGACTGCGAGAGAGACGGCGAGGGAGACTGCGAGGGAGACTGCGAGGGAGACTGCAAGGGAGAGAGCGAGGGACACAGTGAGGGAGACAGCGAGGGAGACAGCGAGGGAGACAGCGAGGGAGACAGCGAGGGAGACTGCGAGGGAGACTGCGAGGGAGACAGCGAGGGAGACAGCGAGAGAGACAGCGAGAGAGACAGCGAGGGAGACAGCGAGGGAGACTGCGAGGGAGACTGCGAGGGAGACTGCGAGGGAGACTGCGAGGGAGACTGCGAGGGAGACAGCGTGGGAGACAGCGTGGGAGACAGCGAGGGTGACAGTGAGGGAGACAGCGAGGGAGACAGCGAGGGAGACAGCGAGGGAGACAGCGAGGGAGACAGCGAGAGAGACAGCGAGAGAGACAGCGAGAGAGACTGCGAGAAGGACTGCGAGAGAGACAGAGAGGGAGAAAGTGAGAGCGACTGCGAGAGAGACTGCGAGGTAGACTGCGAGGGAGACAGCGAAAGAGACTGTGAGGGAAACAGCGAGGGAGACAGCGAAAGAGACAGCGAAGGAGACTGCGAGGGAGACTGCGAGGGAGACTGCGAGGGAGACTGCGAGGGAGACAGCGAGAGAGACAGCGAGAGAGACAGCGAGAGAGACAGCGAGAGAGACAGCGAGAGAGACTGCAAAGGAGACTGCGAGAGAGACTGCGAGGGAGACAGCGAGAGAGACAGCGAGAGAGACAGCGAGAGAGACAGCGAGAGAGACAGCGAGAGAGACTGCGAGAGAGACTGCGAGAGAGACTGCGAGAGAGACTGCGAGAGAGACTGCGAGAGAGACTGCGAGAGAGACTGCGAGAGGGACAGCGAGAGAGACAGCGAGAGGGATAGCGAGAGAGACTGCGAGAGGGACAGCGAGAGAGACAGCCAGAGAGACAGCGAGAGAGACAGCGAGAGAGACAGCGAGAGAGACAGCGAGAGAGACTGCAAAGGAGACTGCGAGAGAGACTGCGAAAGTGACAGCGAGAGAGACTGCGAGAGAGACTGCGAGAGGGACAGCGAGAGGGACTGCGAGAGAGACTGCGAGAGAGACAGCGAGAGAGACTGCGAGAGAGACTGCGAGAGAGACTGCGAGAGAGACTGCGAGAGAGACTGCGAGGGAGAAAGCGAGGGAGAAAGCGTGAGAGACTGTGTGGGAGACTGCAAGGGAGACAGCGAGAGAGACTGTGAGGGAGACAGCGAGGGAGACTGAGAGAGAGACTGCGAGAGAGACTGCGAGAGAGACTGCGAGGGAGACTGCGAGGGAGACAGCGAGAGAGACTGCGAGAGAGAGCGCATGAGACAGCGAGGGAGACAGCGAGGGAGAGAGCGAGAGACACAGTGAGGGAGACAGCGAGAGAGACTGCAAGAGAGACTGCAAGGGAGACAGCGAGAGAGACAGCGAAAGAGACAGCGAGAGAGGCAGCGAGAGAGACAGCGAGAGAGACAGCGAGAGAGACAGCGAGAGAGACAGCGAGAGAGACAGCGAGAGAGACAGC
This sequence comes from Heterodontus francisci, assembly GCF_036365525.1. NCBI lineage: Eukaryota > Metazoa > Chordata > Chondrichthyes > Heterodontiformes > Heterodontidae > Heterodontus > Heterodontus francisci. Next base: position 551,096 of record NW_027141148.1, on the reverse strand, counting down.
GAGAGAGACAGCGAGGGAGAAAGCCATGGAGACAGCGAGAGAGACAGCGAGAGAGACTGCGTGGGAGACAGCGAGGGAGACAGCGAGGAAGACAGCGAGGGAGACAGCGAGGGAGACAGCGAGGGAGACAGCGAGGGAGACAGCGAGGGAGACAGCGAGGGAGACAGCGAGGGAGACAGCGCTGGAGACAGCGAGAGAGACTGCGAGAAGGACTGCGAGAAGGACTGCGAGAAGGACTGCGAGAGAGACAGCGAGGGAGAAAGTGAGAGCGACTTCGAGAGAGACTGCGAGGGAGACAGCGAGAGAGACTGCGAGGGAGACTGCGAGGGAGACTGTGAGGGAGACAGCGAGAGACACTGCGAGAGAGAATGCGAGGGAGACAGCGATTAAGACGGCGAGGGAGACGGCGAGAGAGAGAGCGAGAGAGAGAGCGAGGGAGACAGCGAGGTAGACAGCGAGAGAGACTTCGAGAGAGACTGCGAGGGAGTCAGCGAGGGAGACAGCGACAGAGACAGCAATAGAGACTGCGAGAGAGACTGCGAGGGAAACAGCGAGAGAGACTGCAAGGGAGACAACGAGAGAGAATGCGAGAGAGATCGCGTGAGACAGCGAGGGAGACAGCGTGGGAGGCAGCGAGGGAGACAGCGAGAGAAACTGCGAGTAAGACTGCGAGAGAGACTGCGAGGGACACAGCGAGGAAGACAGCGAGAGAGACTGCGAGAGCGACTGCTAGGGAGACAGCGAGGGAGGCAGTGAGGGAGACAGCGAGGGAGACAGCGAGAGAGACTGCAAGAGCGACTGCGAGAGCGACTGCGAGAGCGACTGCTTGGGAGACAGCGAGGGAGGCAGCGAGGGAGACAGCGAGGGAGACAGCGAGGGAGACAGCGAGGGAGACAGCGAGGGAGACAGCGAGAGAAACTGCGAGGAAGACAGCGCTGGAGACAGCGAGAGAGACTGCGAGAAGGACTGCGAGAAGGACTGCGAGAAGGACTGCGAGAGAGACAGCGAGGGACACAGTGAGGGAGACAGCGAGGGAGACAGCGAGGGAGACAGCGAGGGAGACAGCGAGGGAGACAGCGAGGGAGACTGCGAGGGAGACTGCGAGGGAGACAGCGAGGGAGACAGCGAGAGAGACAGCGAGAGAGACAGCGAGGGAGAAAGCGAGGAAGACAGCGAGGGAGACTGCGAGGGAGACTGCGAGGGAGACTGCGAGGGAGACAGCGTGGGAGACAGCGTGGGAGACAGCGAGGGAGACAGCGAGGGAGACAGCGAGGGAGACAGCGAGGGAGACAGCGAGGGAGACAGCGAGAGAGACAGCGAGAGAGACTGCGAGAAGGACTGCGAGAGAGACAGCGAGGGAGAAAGTGAGAGCGACTGCGAGAGAGACTGCGAGGTAGACTGCGAGGGAGACAGCGAAAGAGACTGCGAGAGGGACAGCGAGAGAGACAGCGAGAGAGACAGCGAGAGGGATAGCGAGAGAGACTGCGAGAGGGACAGCGAGAGAGACAGCGAGAGAGACAGCGAGAGAGACAGCGAGAGAGACAGCGAGAGAGACAGCGAGAGAGACTGCAAAGGAGACTGCGAGAGAGACTGCGAGAGTGACAGCGAGAGAGACTGCGAGAGAGACTGCGAGAGAGACTGCGAGAGAGACTGCGAGAGAGACTGCGAGAGAGACTGCGAGAGAGACTGCGAGAGAGACTGCGAGGGAGAAAGCGAGGGAGAAAGCGTGAGAGACTGTGTGGGAGACTGCAAGGGAGACAGCGAGAGAGACTGTGAGGGAGACAGCGAGGGAGACTGAGAGAGAGACTGCGAGAGAGACTGCGAGAGAGACTGCGAGGGAGACTGCGAGGGAGACTGCGAGGGAGACAGCGAGGGAGACAGCGAGGGAGACTGCGAGGGAGATGGCGAGAGAGATGGCGAGAGAGATGGAGAGAGAGACGGCGAGAGAGACTGCGAGAGAGACTGCGAGAGAGACTGCGAGAGAGACAGTGAGGGAGAGAGCGAGAGAGACTGCGAGGGAGACAGCGAGAGAGACAGCGAGAGAGACTGAGAGAGACTGCGAGAGAGACTGCGAGAGAGACTGCGAGAGATACAGCGAGGGATAGAGCGAGTGAGACAGTGAGGGAGACAGCGAGAGTACATTGAGAGAGACAGCGAGGGAGACAGCGAGGGAGACTGCGAGGGAGATGGCGAGAGAGATGGCGAGAGAGATGGAGAGAGAGACGGCGAGAGAGACTGCGAGAGAGACTGCGAGAGAGACTGCGAGAGAGACAGTGAGGGAGAGAGCGAGAGAGACTGCGAGGGAGACAGCGAGAGAGACAGCGAGAGAGACTGAGAGAGACTGCGAGAGAGACTGCGAGAGAGACTGCGAGAGATACAGCGAGGGATAGAGCGAGTGAGACAGTGAGGGAGACAGCGAGAGTACATTGAGAGAGACAGCGAGAGAGACTGCGAGAGAGACTGCGAGGGAGACGGCGAGGGAGACAGCGACAGAGACAGCGACAGAGACAGCGACAGAGACAGCGACAGAGACAGCGAGGGAGACTGCGAGGGACACAGTGAGGGAGACAGCGAGAGAGACTGCGAGAGGGACAGCGAGAGAGACTGCGAGAGAGACTGCGAGAGAGACTGCGAGAGAGACTGCGAGAGAGACTGCGAGGGAGAAAGCGAGGGAGAAAGCGTGAGAGACTGTGTGGGAGACTGCAAGGGAGACAGCGAGAGAGACTGTGAGGGAGACAGCGAGGGAGACTGAGAGAGAGACTGCGAGAGAGACTGCGAGAGAGACTGCGAGGGAGACTGCGAGGGAGACAGCGAGAGAGACTGCGAGAGAGAGCGCATGAGACAGCGAGGGAGACAGCGAGGGAGAGAGCGAGAGACACAGTGAGGGAGACAGCGAGAGAGACTGCAAGAGAGACTGCAAGGGAGACAGCGAGAGAGACAGCGAAAGAGACAGCGAGAGAGGCAGCGAGAGAGACAGCGAGAGAGACAGTGAGAGAGACAGCGAGAGAGACAGCGAGAGAGACAGCGAGAGAGACAGCGAGGGAGAAAGCCATGGAGACAGCGAGAGAGACAGCGAGAGAGACTGCGTGGGAGACAGCGAGGGAGACAGCGAGGAAGACAGCGAGGGAGACAGCGAGGGAGACAGCGAGGGAGACAGCGAGGGAGACAGCGAGGGAGACAGCGAGGGAGACAGCGAGGGAGACAGCGAGGGAGACAGCGCTGGAGACAGCGAGAGAGACTGCGAGAAGGACTGCGAGAAGGACTGCGAGAAGGACTGCGAGAGAGACAGCGAGGGAGAAAGTGAGAGCGACTTCGAGAGAGACTGCGAGGGAGACAGCGAGAGAGACTGCGAGGGAGACTGCGAGGGAGACTGTGAGGGAGACAGCGAGAGACACTGCGAGAGAGAATGCGAGGGAGACAGCGATTAAGACGGCGAGGGAGACGGCGAGAGAGAGAGCGAGAGAGAGAGCGAGGGAGACAGCGAGGTAGACAGCGAGAGAGACTTCGAGAGAGACTGCGAGGGAGGCAGCGAGGGAGACAGCGACAGAGACAGCAATAGAGACTGCGAGAGAGACTGCGAGGGACACAGCGAGAGAGACTGCAAGGGAGACAACGAGAGAGAATGCGAGAGAGATCGCGTGAGACAGCGAGGGAGACAGCGTGGGAGGCAGCGAGGGAGACAGCGAGAGAAACTGCGAGTAAGACTGCGAGAGAGACTGCGAGGGACACAGCGAGGAAGACAGCGAGAGAGACTGCGAGAGCGACTGCTAGGGAGACAGCGAGGGAGGCAGTGAGGGAGACAGCGAGGGAGACAGCGAGAGAGACTGCAAGAGCGACTGCGAGAGCGACTGCGAGAGCGACTGCTTGGGAGACAGCGAGGGAGGCAGCGAGGGAGACAGCGAGGGAGACAGCGAGGGAGACAGCGAGGGAGACAGCGAGGGAGACAGCGAGAGAAACTGCGAGGAAGACAGCGAGAGAGACTGCGAGAGAGTCGGCGAGGGAGACTGCGAGGGAGACTGCGAGGGAGACTGCGAGGGAGACTGCGAGGGAGAGAGCGAGGGACACAGTGAGGGAGACAGCGAGGGAGACAGCGAGGGAGACAGCGAGGGAGACAGCGAGGGAGACTGCGAGGGAGACTGCGAGGGAGACAGCGAGGGAGACAGCGAGAGAGACAGCGAGAGAGACAGCGAGGGAGAAAGCGAGGAAGACAGCGAGGGAGACTGCGAGGGAGACTGCGAGGGAGACTGCGAGGGAGACAGCGTGGGAGACAGCGTGGGAGACAGCGAGGGAGACAGCGAGGGAGACAGCGAGGGAGACAGCGAGGGAGACAGCGAGGGAGACAGCGAGAGAGACAGCGAGAGAGACTGCGAGAAGGACTGCGAGAGAGACAGCGAGGGAGAAAGTGAGAGCGACTGCGAGAGAGACTGCGAGGTAGACTGCGAGGGAGACAGCGAAAGAGACTGCGAGAGGGACAGCGAGAGAGACAGCGAGAGAGACAGCGAGAGGGATAGCGAGAGAGACTGCGAGAGGGACAGCGAGAGAGACAGCGAGAGAGACAGCGAGAGAGACAGCGAGAGAGACAGCGAGAGAGACAGCGAGAGAGACTGCAAAGGAGACTGCGAGAGAGACTGCGAGAGTGACAGCGAGAGAGACTGCGAGAGAGACTGCGAGAGAGACTGCGAGAGAGACTGCGAGAGAGACTGCGAGAGAGACTGCGAGAGAGACTGCGAGAGAGACTGCGAGGGAGAAAGCGAGGGAGAAAGCGTGAGAGACTGTGTGGGAGACTGCAAGGGAGACAGCGAGAGAGACTGTGAGGGAGACAGCGAGGGAGACTGAGAGAGAGACTGCGAGAGAGACTGCGAGAGAGACTGCGAGAGAGACTGCGAGGGAGACTGCGAGGGAGACTGCGAGGGAGACAGCGAGGGAGACAGCGAGGGAGACAGCGAGGGAGACTGCGAGGGAGATGGCGAGAGAGATGGCGAGAGAGATGGAGAGAGAGACGGCGAGAGAGACTGCGAGAGAGACTGCGAGAGAGACTGCGAGAGAGACAGTGAGGGAGAGAGCGAGAGAGACTGCGAGGGAGACAGCGAGAGAGACAGCGAGAGAGACTGAGAGAGACTGCGAGAGAGACTGCGAGAGAGACTGCGAGAGATACAGCGAGGGATAGAGCGAGTGAGACAGTGAGGGAGACAGCGAGAGTACATTGAGAGAGACAGCGAGAGAGACTGCGAGGGAGACGGCGAGGGAGACAGCGACAGAGACAGCGACAGAGAGAGCGACAGAGACAGCGAGGGAGACAGCGAGGGAGACTGCGAGGGACACAGTGAGGGAGACAGCGAGAGAGACTGCGAGAGGGACAGCGAGAGAGACTGCGAGAGAGATTGCGAGAGAGACTGCGAGAGAGACTGCGAGGGAGACAGCGAGGGAGACAGCGAGGTAGACAGCGAGAGAGATTGCGAGAGAGATGGAGAGAGAGACGGCGAGAGAGACAGTGAGGGAGAGAGCGAGAGAGACTACGAGGGAGACAGCGAGAGAGACAGTGAGAGAGACTGTGAGAGAGACTGTGAGAGAGACTGCGAGAGATACAGCGTGGGATAGAGCGAGTGAGACAGCGAGGGAGACAGCGAGAGTACATTGAGAGAGACAGCGAGAGAGACTGCGAGAGAGACTGCGAGAGAGACGGCCAGGGAGACGGCCAGGGAGACGGCCAGGGAGACGGCCAGGGAGACGGCCAGGGAGACGACGAGGGAGACAGCGAGGGAGACAGCGAGGGAGACAGCGAGGGAGACAGCGAGGGAGACAGCGACAGAGACAGCGACAGAGACAGCGACAGAGACAGCGACAGAGACAGAGACAGAGACAGAGACAGCGAGGGAGACAGTGAGAGAGACTGCTATGGAGATAGCGAGAGAGACAGCCGGGGATACAGAGAGAGTGACTGCAAGGGAGACGGCGAGGGAGACGACGAGGGAGACAGCGAGGGAGACAGCGAGGGAGACACCGAGGGAGACAGCGAGGGAGACTGCGAGGGAGACAGCGAGGGAGACTGCGAGAGAGACAGCGAGAGAGACAGCGAGGGTCACAGCGAGGGTCACAGCGAGGGACACAGCGAGGGACACAGCGAGGGAGACAGCGAGGGAGACAGCGAGAGAGACAGCGAGAGAGAGCGCATGAGACAGCGAGGGAGACAGCGAGAGACACAGCGAGAGAGACTGCAAGAGAGACAGCGATAGAGACAGCGAGAGAGACAGCGAGAGAGACAGCGAGAGAGACAGCGAGAGAGACAGCGAGAGAGACAGCGAGAGAGACAGCGAGGGAGAAAGCCATGGAGACAGCGAGAGAGACAGCGAGAGAGACTGCGTGGGAGACAGCGAGGGAGACAGCGAGGGAGACAGCGAGGGAGACAGCGAGGGAGACAGCGAGGGAGACAGCGAGGGAGACAGCGCTGGAGACAGCGAGAGAGACTGCGAGAAGGACTGCGAGAAGGACTGCGAGAGAGACAGCGAGGGAGAAAGCGAGAGCGACTTCGAGAGAGACTGCGAGGGAGACAGCGAGAGAGACTGTGAGGGAGACAGCGAGAGAGACTGCGAGGGAGACTGCGAGGGAGACAGCGAGAGACACTGCGAGAGAGAATGCGAGGGAGACAGCGATTAAGACGGCGAGGGAGACGGCGAGAGAGAGAGCGAGAGAGAGAGCGAGGGAGACAGCGAGGTAGACAGCGAGAGAGACTTCGAGAGAGACTGCGAGGGAGACAGCGAGGGAGACAGCGAGGGAGACAGCAATAGAGACTGCGAGAGAGACTGCGAGGGACACAGCGAGAGAGACTGCAAGGGAGACAACGAGAGAGAATGCGAGAGAGATCGCGTGAGACAGCGAGGGAGACAGCGTGGGAGACAGCGAGAGAAACTGCGAGTAAGACTGCGAGAGAGACTGCGAGGGACACAGCGAGGAAGACAGCGAGAGAGACTGCGAGAGCGACTGCGAGGGAGACAGCGAGGGAGACAGCGAGGGAGACAGTGAGGGAGACAGCGAGGGAGACTGCGAGAGCGACTGCTTGGGATACAGCGAGGGAGGCAGCGAGGGAGACAGCGAGGGAGACAGCGAGAGAAACTGCGAGGAAGACGGCGAGAGAGACGGCGAGGGAGACGGTGAGGGAGACTGCGAGGGAGAGAGCGAGGGACACAGTGAGGGAGACAGTGAGGGAGACAGCGAGGGAGACAGCGAGGGAGACAGCGAGGGAGACAGCGAGGGAGACAGCGAGAGAGACTGCGAGGGAGACAGCGAGAGAGACAGCGAGAGAGACAGCGAGGGAGACAGCGAGGGAGACAGCGAGGGAGAAAGCGAGGGAGACAGCGAGAGAGACTGCGAGGGAGACTGCGAGGGAGACTGCGAGGGAGACAGCATGGGAGACAGCGAGGGAGACAGCGAGGGAGACAGCGAGGGAGACAGCGAGAGAGACAGCGAGAGAGACAGCGAGAGAGACTGCGAGAGAGACTGCGAGAAGGACTGCGAGAAGGACTGCGAGAGAGACAGCGAGGGATAGAGCGAGTGAGACAGTGAGGGAGACAGCGAGAGTACATTGAGAGAGACAGCGAGAGAGACTGCGAGAGAGACTGCAAGGGAGACGGCGAGGGAGACAGCGACAGAGACAGCGACAGAGACAGCGACAGAGACAGCGACAGAGACAGCGACAGAGACAGCGACAGAGACAGCGACAGAGACAGTGAGAGAGACTGCTATGGAGATAGCGAGAGAGACAGCCGGGGATACAGAGAGAGTGACTGCAAGGGAGACGGCGAGGGAGACGATGAGGGAGACAGCGAGGGAGACAGCGAGGGAGACTGCGAGGGACACAGCGAGGGAGACAGCGAGGGAGACAGCGAGAGAGACTGCGAGAGGGACAGCGAGAGAGACTGCGAGAGAGATTGCGAGAGAGACTGCGAGAGAGACTGCGAGAGAGACTGCGAGAGAGACTGCGAGAGAGACTGCGAGGGAGACAGCGAGGGAGGCAGCGAGGGAGACTGCGAGAGAGATGGCGAGAGAGATGGCGAGAGAGATGGAGAGAGAGACGGCGAGAGAGACAGTGAGGGAGAGAGCGAGAGAGGCTGCGAGGGAGTCAGCGAGAGAGACAGTGAGAGAGACTGTGAGAGAGACTGCGAGAGATACAGCGTGGGATAGAGCGAGTGAGACAGCGAGGGAGACAGCGAGAGTACATTGAGAGAGACAGCGAGAGAGACTGCGAGAGAGACTGCGAGAGAGACGGCCAGGGAGACGGCCAGGGAGACGGCCAGGGAGACGGCCAGGGAGACGGCCAGGGAGACGGCCAGGGAGACGGCCAGGGAGACGACGAGGGAGACAGCGAGGGAGACAGCGACAGAGACAGCGACAGAGACAGCGACAGAGACAGCGACAGAGACAGCGACAGAGACAGAGACAGCGAGGGAGACAGTGAGAGAGACTGCTATGGAGATAGCGAGAGAGACAGCCGGGGATACAGAGAGAGTGACTGCAAGGGAGACGGCGAGGGAGACGACGAGGGAGACAGCGAGGGAGACAGCGAGGGAGACAGCGAGGGAGACTGCGAGGGAGACTGCGAGGGAGACAGCGAGGGAGACTGCGAGAGAGACAGCGAGGGACACAGCGAGGGACACAGCGAGGGAGACAGCGAGGGAGACAGCGAGGGAGACAGCGAGAGAGACTGCGAGAGAGAGCGCATGAGACAGCGAGGGAGACAGCGAGGGAGACAGCGAGGGAGAGAGCGAGAGACACAGTGAGGGAGACAGCGAGAGAGACTGCAAGAGAGACTGCAATGGAGACAGCGAGAGAGACAGCGAGAGAGACAGCGAGAGAGACAGCGAGAGAGACAGCGAGAGAGACAGCGAGAGAGACAGCGAGGGAGAAAGCCATGGAGACAGCGAGAGAGACAGCGAGAGAGACAGCGAGAGAGACAGCGAGAGAGACTGCGTGGGAGACAGCGAGGGAGACAGCGAGGGAGACAGCGAGGGAGACAGCGAGGGAGACAGCGAGGGAGACAGCGAGGGAGACAGCGAGGGAGACAGCGAGGGAGACAGCGAGGGAGACAGCGCTGGAGACAGCGCTGGAGACAGCGAGAGAGACTGCGAGAAGGACTGCGAGAAGGACTGCGAGATAGACAGCGAGGGAGAAAGCGAGGGAGAAAGCGAGAGCGACTTCGAGAGAGACTGCGAGGGAGACAGCGAGAGAGACTGTGAGAGAGACTGCGAGGGAGACTGCGAGGGAGACAGCGAGAGACACTGCGAGAGAGAATGCGAGGGAGACAGCGATTAAGACGGCGAGGGAGACGGCGAGAGAGAGAGCGAGAGAGAGAGCGAGGGAGACAGCGAGGTAGACAGCGAGAGAGACTTCGAGAGAGACTGCGAGGGAGGCAGCGAGGGAGACAGCGAGGGAGACAGCGACAGAGACAGCAATAGAGACTGCGAGAGAGACTGCGAGGGACACAGCGAGAGAGACTGCAAGGGAGACAACGAGAGAGAATGCGAGAGAGATCGCGTGAGACAGCGAGGGAGACAGCGTGGGAGACAGCGAGAGAAACTGCGAGTAAGACTGCGAGAGAGACTGCGAGAGAGACTGCGAGGGACACAGCGAGGAAGACAGCGAGAGAGACTGCGAGAGCGACTGCTAGGGAGACAGCGAGGGAGACAGCGAGGGAGGCAGTGAGGGAGACAGCTTGGGAGACTACGAGAGCGACTGCTTGGGATACAGCGAGGGAGGCAGCGAGGGAGAAAGCGAGAGAAACTGCGAGGAAGACAGCGAGAGAGACTGCGAGAGAGACGGCGAGGGAGACGGTGAGGGAGACTGCGAGGGAGAGAGCGAGGGACACAGCGAGGGAGACAGCGAGGGACACAGCGAGGGAGACAGCGAGGGAGACAGCGAGGGAGACAGCGAGGGAGACAGCGAGGGAGACAGCGAGAGAGACTGCGAGGGAGACAGCGAGAGAGACAGCGAGGGAGACAGCGAGGGAGAAAGCGAGGGAGACAGCGAGAGAGACTGCGAGGGAGACTGCGAGGGAGACTGCGAGGGAGACTGCGAGGGAGACAGCGTGGGAGACAGTGAGGGAGACAGCGAGGGAGACAGCGAGGGAGACAGCGAGGGAGACAGCGAGGGAGACAGCGAGAGAGACAGCGAGAGAGACTGCAAGAGAGACTGCGAGAAGGACTGCGAGAGAGACAGCGAGGGAGAAAGTGAGAGCGACTGCGAGGGAGACAGCGAAAGAGACTGCGAGGGAGACTGCGAGGGAGACTGCGAGGGAGACTGCGAGAGAGAATGCGAGAGAGAATGCGAGAGAGAATGCGAGAGAGACAGCGAGAGAGACAGCGAGAGAGACAGCGAGACAGACAGCGAGAGAGACAGCGAGAGAGACTGCAAAGGAGACTACGAGAGAGACTGCGAGGGAGACTGCGAGGCAGACTGCGAGGGAGACTGCGAGAGAGACAGCGAGAGAGACAGCGAGAGAGACAGCGAGAGAGACAGCGAGAGAGACTGCAAAGGAGACTGCGAGAGAGACTGCGAGAGGGACAGCGAGAGAGACTGCGAGAGAGACTGCGAGAGAGACTGCGAGAGAGACTGCGAGAGAGACTGCGAGAGAGACAGCGAGAGAGACTGCGAGAGAGACTGCGAGAGAGACTGCGAGGGAGAAAGCGAGGGAGAAAGCGTGAGAGACTGTGTGGGAGACTGCGAGGGAGACAGCGAGAGACACTGCGAGAGAGAATGCGAGGGAGACAGCGATTAAGACGGCGAGGGAGACGGCGAGAGAGAGAGCGAGAGAGAGAGCGAGGGAGACAGCGAGGTAGACAGCGAGAGAGACAGCGAGAGAGACTGCGAGGGAGGCAGCGAGGGAGACAGCGAGGGAGAGAGCGACAGAGACAGCGACAGAGACAGAGACAGAGACAGAGACAGCGAGGGAGACAGTGAGAGAGACTGCTATGGAGATAGCGAGAGAGACAGCCGGGGATACAGAGAGAGTGACTGCAAGGGAGACGGCGAGGGAGACGACGAGGGAGACAGCGAGGGAGACAGCGAGGGAGACACCGAGGGAGACAGCGAGGGAGACTGCGAGGGAGACAGCGAGGGAGACTGCGAGAGAGACAGCGAGAGAGACAGCGAGGGTCACAGCGAGGGTCACAGCGAGGGACACAGCGAGGGACACAGCGAGGGAGACAGCGAGGGAGACAGCGAGAGAGACAGCGAGAGAGAGCGCATGAGACAGCGAGGGAGACAGCGAGAGACACAGCGAGAGAGACTGCAAGAGAGACAGCGATAGAGACAGCGAGAGAGACAGCGAGAGAGACAGCGAGAGAGACAGCGAGAGAGACAGCGAGAGAGACAGCGAGAGAGACAGCGAGAGAGACAGCGAGGGAGAAAGCCATGGAGACAGCGAGAGAGACAGCGAGAGAGACTGCGTGGGAGACAGCGAGGGAGACAGCGAGGGAGACAGCGAGGGAGACAGCGAGGGAGACAGCGAGGGAGACAGCGAGGGAGACAGCGCTGGAGACAGCGAGAGAGACTGCGAGAAGGACTGCGAGAAGGACTGCGAGAGAGACAGCGAGGGAGAAAGCGAGAGCGACTTCGAGAGAGACTGCGAGGGAGACAGCGAGAGAGACTGTGAGGGAGACAGCGAGAGAGACTGCGAGGGAGACTGCGAGGGAGACAGCGAGAGACACTGCGAGAGAGAATGTGAGGGAGACAGCGATTAAGACGGCGAGGGAGACGGCGAGAGAGAGAGCGAGAGAGAGAGCGAGGGAGACAGCGAGGTAGACAGCGAGAGAGACTTCGAGAGAGACTGCGAGGGAGACAGCGAGGGAGACAGCGAGGGAGACAGCAATAGAGACTGCGAGAGAGACTGCGAGGGACACAGCGAGAGAGACTGCAAGGGAGACAACGAGAGAGAATGCGAGAGAGATCGCGTGAGACAGCGAGGGAGACAGCGTGGGAGACAGCGAGAGAAACTGCGAGTAAGACTGCGAGAGAGACTGCGAGGGACACAGCGAGGAAGACAGCGAGAGAGACTGCGAGAGCGACTGCGAGGGAGACAGCGAGGGAGACAGCGAGGGAGACAGTGAGGGAGACAGCGAGGGAGACTGCGAGAGCGACTGCTTGGGATACAGCGAGGGAGGCAGCGAGGGAGACAGCGAGGGAGACAGCGAGAGAAACTGCGAGGAAGACGGCGAGAGAGACGGCGAGGGAGACGGTGAGGGAGACTGCGAGGGAGAGAGCGAGGGACACAGTGAGGGAGACAGTGAGGGAGACAGCGAGGGAGACAGCGAGGGAGACAGCGAGGGAGACAGCGAGGGAGACAGCGAGAGAGACTGCGAGGGAGACAGCGAGAGAGACAGCGAGAGAGACAGCGAGGGAGACAGCGAGGGAGACAGCGAGGGAGACAGCGAGGGAGACAGCGAGAGAGACTGCGAGGGAGACTGCGAGGGAGACTGCGAGGGAGACAGCATGGGAGACAGCGAGGGAGACAGCGAGGGAGACAGCGAGGGAGACAGCGAGAGAGACAGCGAGAGAGACAGCGAGAGAGACTGCGAGAGAGACTGCGAGAAGGACTGCGAGAAGGACTGCGAGAGAGACAGCGAGGGATAGAGCGAGTGAGACAGTGAGGGAGACAGCGAGAGTACATTGAGAGAGACAGCGAGAGAGACTGCGAGAGAGACTGCAAGGGAGACGGCGAGGGAGACAGCGACAGAGACAGCGACAGAGACAGCGACAGAGACAGCGACAGAGACAGCGACAGAGACAGTGAGAGAGACTGCTATGGAGATAGCGAGAGAGACAGCCGGGGATACAGAGAGAGTGACTGCAAGGGAGACGGCGAGGGAGACGATGAGGGAGACAGCGAGGGAGACAGCGAGGGAGACTGCGAGGGACACAGCGAGGGAGACAGCGAGGGAGACAGCGAGAGAGACTGCGAGAGGGACAGCGAGAGAGACTGCGAGAGAGATTGCGAGAGAGACTGCGAGAGAGACTGCGAGAGAGACTGCGAGAGAGACTGCGAGAGAGACTGCGAGGGAGACAGCGAGGGAGGCAGCGAGGGAGACTGCGAGAGAGATGGCGAGAGAGATGGCGAGAGAGATGGAGAGAGAGACGGCGAGAGAGACAGTGAGGGAGAGAGCGAGAGAGACTGCGAGGGAGTCAGCGAGAGAGACAGTGAGAGAGACTGTGAGAGAGACTGCGAGAGATACAGCGTGGGATAGAGCGAGTGAGACAGCGAGGGAGACAGCGAGAGTACATTGAGAGAGACAGCGAGAGAGACTGCGAGAGAGACTGCGAGAGAGACGGCCAGGGAGACGGCCAGGGAGACGGCCAGGGAGACGGCCAGGGAGACGGCCAGGGAGACGGCCAGGGAGACGGCCAGGGAGACGACGAGGGAGACAGCGAGGGAGACAGCGACAGAGACAGCGACAGAGACAGCGACAGAGACAGCGACAGAGACAGCGACAGAGACAGAGACAGCGAGGGAGACAGTGAGAGAGACTGCTATGGAGATAGCGAGAGAGACAGCCGGGGATACAGAGAGAGTGACTGCAAGGGAGACGGCGAGGGAGACGACGAGGGAGACAGCGAGGGAGACAGCGAGGGAGACAGCGAGGGAGACTGCGAGGGAGACTGCGAGGGAGACAGCGAGGGAGACTGCGAGAGAGACAGTGAGGGACACAGCGAGGGACACAGCGAGGGAGACAGCGAGGGAGACAGCGAGGGAGACAGCGAGAGAGACTGCGAGAGAGAGCGCATGAGACAGCGAGGGAGACAGCGAGGGAGACAGCGAGGGAGAGAGCGAGAGACACAGTGAGGGAGACAGCGAGAGAGACTGCAAGAGAGACTGCAATGGAGACAGCGAGAGAGACAGCGAGAGAGACAGCGAGAGAGACAGCGAGAGAGACAGCGAGAGAGACAGCGAGAGAGACAGCGAGGGAGAAAGCCATGGAGACAGCGAGAGAGACAGCGAGAGAGACAGCGAGAGAGACAGCGAGAGAGACTGCGTGGGAGACAGCGAGGGAGACAGCGAGGGAGACAGCGAGGGAGACAGCGAGGGAGACAGCGAGGGAGACAGCGAGGGAGACAGCGAGGGAGACAGCGCTGGAGACAGCGCTGGAGACAGCGAGAGAGACTGCGAGAAGGACTGCGAGAAGGACTGCGAGATAGACAGCGAGGGAGAAAGCGAGGGAGAAAGCGAGAGCGACTTCGAGAGAGACTGCGAGGGAGACAGCGAGAGAGACTGTGAGAGAGACTGCGAGGGAGACTGCGAGGGAGACAGCGAGAGACACTGCGAGAGAGAATGCGAGGGAGACAGCGATTAAGACGGCGAGGGAGACGGCGAGAGAGAGAGCGAGAGAGAGAGCGAGGGAGACAGCGAGGTAGACAGCGAGAGAGACTTCGAGAGAGACTGCGAGGGAGGCAGCGAGGGAGACAGCGAGGGAGACAGCGACAGAGACAGCAATAGAGACTGCGAGAGAGACTGCGAGGGACACAGCGAGAGAGACTGCAAGGGAGACAACGAGAGAGAATGCGAGAGAGATCGCGTGAGACAGCGAGGGAGACAGCGTGGGAGACAGCGAGAGAAACTGCGAGTAAGACTGCGAGAGAGACTGCGAGAGAGACTGCGAGGGACACAGCGAGGAAGACAGCGAGAGAGACTGCGAGAGCGACTGCTAGGGAGACAGCGAGGGAGACAGCGAGGGAGGCAGTGAGGGAGACAGCGAGGGAGACTACGAGAGCGACTGCTTGGGATACAGCGAGGGAGGCAGCGAGGGAGAAAGCGAGAGAAACTGCGAGGAAGACAGCGAGAGAGACTGCGAGAGAGACGGCGAGGGAGACGGTGAGGGAGACTGCGAGGGAGAGAGCGAGGGACACAGCGAGGGAGACAGCGAGGGACACAGCGAGGGAGACAGCGAGGGAGACAGCGAGGGAGACAGCGAGGGAGACAGCGAGGGAGACAGCGAGAGAGACTGCGAGGGAGACAGCGAGAGAGACAGCGAGGGAGACAGCGAGGGAGAAAGCGAGGGAGACAGCGAGAGAGACTGCGAGGGAGACTGCGAGGGAGACTGCGAGGGAGACTGCGAGGGAGACAGCGTGGGAGACAGTGAGGGAGACAGCGAGGGAGACAGCGAGGGAGACAGCGAGGGAGACAGCGAGGGAGACAGCGAGAGAGACAGCGAGAGAGACTGCAAGAGAGTCTGCGAGAAGGACTGCGAGAGAGACAGCGAGGGAGAAAGTGAGAGCGACTGCGAGGGAGACAGCGAAAGAGACTGCGAGGGAGACTGCGAGGGAGACTGCGTGGGAGACTGCGAGGGAGACTGCGAGAGAGAATGCGAGAGAGAATGCGAGAGAGAATGCGAGAGAGACAGCGAGAGAGACAGCGAGAGAGACAGCGAGACAGACAGCGAGAGAGACAGCGAGAGAGACTGCAAAGGAGACTACGAGAGAGACTGCGAGGGAGACTGCGAGGCAGACTGCGAGGGAGACTGCGAGAGAGACAGCGAGAGAGACAGCGAGAGAGACAGCGAGAGAGACAGCGAGAGAGACTGCAAAGGAGACTGCGAGAGAGACTGCGAGAGGGACAGCGAGAGAGACTGCGAGAGAGACTGCGAGAGAGACTGCGAGAGAGACTGCGAGAGAGACTGCGAGAGAGACAGCGAGAGAGACTGCGAGAGAGACTGCGAGAGAGACTGCGAGGGAGAAAGCGAGGGAGAAAGCGTGAGAGACTGTGTGGGAGACTGCGAGGGAGACAGCGAGAGACACTGCGAGAGAGAATGCGAGGGAGACAGCGATTAAGACGGCGAGGGAGACGGCGAGAGAGAGAGCGAGAGAGAGAGCGAGGGAGACAGCGAGGTAGACAGCGAGAGAGACAGCGAGAGAGACTGCGAGGGAGGCAGCGAGGGAGACAGCGAGGGAGACAGCGAGGGAGACAGCGAGGGAGACAGCGAGGGAGACAGCGAGGGAGACAGCGAGGGAGACTGCGAGAGAGACTGCGAGGGACACAGCGAGAGAGACTGCAAGGGAGACAACGAGAGAGAATGCGAGAGAGATCGCGTGAGACAGCGAGGGAGACAGCGTGGGAGGCAGCGAGGGAGACAGCGAGAGAAACTGCGAGTAAGACTGCGAGAGAGACTGCGAGAGAGACTGCGATAGACACAGCGAGGAAGACAGCGAGAGAGACTGCGAGAGCGACTGCTAGGGAGACAGCGAGGGAGGCAGTGAGGGAGACAGCGAGGGAGACAGCGAGAGAGACTGCGAGAGCGACTGCTTGGGAGACAGCGAGGGAGGCAGCGAGGGAGACAGCGAGAGAAACTGCGAGGAAGACAGCGAGAGAGACTGCGAGAGAGACGGCGAGGGAGACGGCGAGGGAGACGGTGAGGGAGACTGCGAGGGAGAGAGCGAGGGACACAGTGAGGGAGACAGCGAGGGAGACAGCGAGGGAGACAGCGAGGGAGACAGCGAGGGAGACAGCGAGAGAGACAGCGAGAGAGACAGCGAGGGAGAAAGCGAGGGAGACAGCGAGGGAGACTGCGAGGGGGACTGCGAGGGACACTGCGAGGGAGACTGCGAGGGAGACTGCGAGGGAGACAGTGAAGGAGACAGCGAGGGAGACAGCGAGGGAGACAGCGAGGGAGACAGCGAGGGAGACAGCGAGGGAGACAGCGAGGGAGACAGCGAGAGAGACAGCGAGAGAGACTGCGAGAGAGACTGCGAGAAGGACTGCGAGAGAGACAGCGAGGGAGAAAGTGAGAGCGACTGCGAGACAGACTGCGAGGGAGACTGCGAGGGAGACAGCGAAAGAGACTGTGAGGGAAACAGCGAGGGAGACAGCGAAAGAGACTGCGAGGGAGACTGCGAGGGAGACTGCGAGAGAGAATGCGAGAGAGAATGCGAGAGAGACAGCGAGAGAGACAGCGAGAGAGACTGCGAGAGGGACAGCGAGGGAGACTGCGAGAGAGACAGCGAGAGAGACAGCGAGAGAGACAGCGAGAGAGACAGCGAGAGAGACAGCGAGAGAGACTGCAAAGGAGACTGCGAGAGAGACTGCGAGAGAGACTGCGAGAGGGACAGCGAGAGAGACTGCGAGAGGGACAGCGAGAGAGACTGCGAGAGAGACTGCGAGAGAGAGTGCGAGAGAGACTGCGAGGGAGAAAGCGAGGGAGAAAGCGAGGGAGAAAGCGTGAGAGACTGTGTGGGAGACAGCGAGAGAGACTGTGAGGGAGACAGCGAGGGAGACTGCGAGAGAGACTGCGAGAGAGAGTGCGAGGGAGACAGCGAGGGAGACAGCGAGGGAGACAGCGAGGGAGACAGCGAGGGAGACAGCGAGGGAGACTGCGAGAGAGACGGCGAGAGAGACGGCGAGAGAGATGGCGAGAGAGATGGAGAGAGAGACTGCGAGAGATACAGCGAGGGATAGAGCGAGTGAGACAGTGAGGGAGACAGCGAGAGTACATTGAGAGAGACAGCGAGAGAGACTGCGAGGGAGACGGCGAGGGAGACGGCGAGGGAGACGGCGACGGAGACAGCGACAGAGACAGCGACAGAGACAGCGACAGAGACAGCGACAGAGACAGCGACAGAGACAGCGACAGAGACAGCGACAGAGACAGCGAGGGAGACAGTGAGAGAGACTGCTATGGAGATAGCGAGAGAGACAGCCGGGGATACAGAGAGAGTGACTGCAAGGGAGACGGCGAGGGAGACGATGAGGGAGACAGCGAGGGAGACAGCGAGGGAGACAGCGAGGGAGACAGCGAGGGAGACAGCGAGGGAGACAGCGAGAGAGACTGCAAGAGAGACTGCAAGGGAGACAGCGAGAGAGACAGCGAGAGAGACAGCGAGAGAGACAGCGAGAGAGACAGCGAGAGAGACAGCGAGGGAGAAAGCGATGGAGACAGCGAGAAAGACAGCGAGAGAGACTGCGTGGGAGACAGCGAGGGAGACAGCGAGGGAGACAGCGAGGGAGACTGCGAGGGAGACTGCGAGGGAGACTGCGAGGGAGACTGCGAGGGAGACTGCGAGAGAGACTGCGAGAGTGACTGCGAGAGAGACTGCGAGGGAGACTGCGAGGGAGCCTGCGAGAGAGACTGCGAGAGAGACAGCGAGAGAGACTGTGAGAGAGACTGCGAGAGAGACTGCGAGAGAGACAGCGAGAGTACATTGAGAGAGACAGCGAGAGAGACAGCGAGAGAGACAGCGAGAGAGACTGCGAGAGAGACGGCCAGGGAGACGGCCAGGGAGACGGCCAGGGAGACGGCCAGGGAGACGGCCAGGGAGACGGCCAGGGAGACGGCCAGGGAGACGGCCAGGGAGACGGCGAGGGAGACGGCGAGGGAGACAGCGAGGGAGACAGCGAGGGAGACAGCGACAGAGACAGCAACAGAGACAGCGACAGAGACAGCGACAGAGACAGCGACAGAGACAGCGACAGAGACAGTGACAGAGACAGTGAGAGAGAATGCTATGGAGATAGCGCGTGAGACAGCGAGCGAGAGAGCGAGACACACAGCGAGAGAGACTGCGAGAGAGACTGCAAGGGAGACAGTGAGAGAGACAGCGAGAGAGGCAGCGAGAGAGACAGCGAGAGAGACAGCGAGGGAGAAAGCGATGGAGACAGCGAGAGAGACAGCGAGAGAGACAGCGAGAGAGACAGCGAGAGAGACAGCGAGAGAGACAGCGAGAGAGACAGCGTGGGAGACAGCGAGGGAGACAGCGAGGGAGACAGCGAGGGAGACAGCGAGGGAGACAGCGAGAGAGACAGCGAGAGAGACAGCGAGAGAGACAGCGAGAGAGACTGCGAGGGAGACTGCGAGGGAGACTGCGAGGGAGACAGCGAGAGAGACAGCGAGGGAGAAAGCGAGGGAGACAGCGAGAGAGACAGCGAGAGAGACAGCGAGAGAGACAGCGAGAGAGACTGCGAGGGAGACTGCGAGGGAGACAGCGTGGGAGACAGCGTGGGAGACAGCGAGGGAGACAGCGAGGGAGACAGCGAGGGAGACAGCGAGGGAGACAGCGAGGGAGACAGCGAGAGAGACAGCGAGAGAGACAGCGAGAAGGACTGCGAGAAGGACTGCGAGAAGGACTGCGAGAAGGACTGCGAGAAGGACTGCGAGAGAGACAGCGAGGGAGAAAGTGAGAGCGACTGCGAGAGAGACTGCGAGGGAGACTGCGAGGGAGACAGCGAAAGAGACTGTGAGGGAAACAGCGAGGGAGACAGCGAAAGAGACTGCGAGGGAAACTGCGAGGCAGACTGCGAGGGAGACTGCGAGAGAGACAGCGAGAGAGACAGCGAGAGAGACAGCGAGAGAGACAGCGAGAGAGACAGCGAGAGAGACTGCAACGGAGACTGCGAGAGAGACTGCGAGAGGGACAGCGAGAGAGACTGCGAGAGAGACTGCGAGAGCGACTGCGAGAGAGACTGCGAGAGAGACTGCGAGAGAGACTGCGAGAGAGACGGCGAGGGAGAAAGCGAGGGAGACAGCGAGGGAGACAGCGAGGGAGAGAGCGAGGGAGAGAGCGAGAGACACAGCGAGGGAGACAGCGAGGGAGACAGCGAGGGAGACAGCGAGGGAGACAGCGAGAGAGACTGCAAGAGAGACTGCAAGGGAGACAGCGAGAGAGACAGCGAGAGAGACAGCGAGAGAGACAGCGAGAGAGACAGCGAGGGAGAAAGCGATGGAGACAGCGAGAGAGACAGCGAGAGAGACAGCGAGAGAGACAGCGAGAGAGACTGCGTGGGAGACAGCGAGGGAGACAGCGAGGGAGACAGCGAGGGAGACAGCGAGGGAGACAGCGAGGGAGACAGCGCTGGAGACAGCGAGAGAGACTGCGAGAAGGACTGCGAGAGAGACAGCGAGGGAGAAAGCTAGAGCGACTTCGAGAGAGACTGCGAGGCAGACAGCGAGAGAGACTGTGAGGGAAACAGCGAGGGAGACAGCGAGAGAGACTGCGAGGGAGACTGCGAGGGAGACTGCGAGGGAGACTGCGAGGGAGACTGCGAGGGAGACTGCGAGGGAGACTGCGAGAGTGACTGCGAGAGAGACTGCGAGGGAGACTGCGAGGGAGACTGCGAGGGAGACTGCGAGAGAGACAGTGAGAGAGACTGCGAGAGATACAGCGAGGGATAGAGAGAGTGAGACAGCGAGGGAGACAGCGGGAGTACATTGAGAGAGACAGCGAGAGAGACAGCGAGGGAGACAGCGAGAGAGACAGCGAGAGAGACTGCGAGAGCGACTGCGAGAGCGACTGCGAGAGCGACTGCGAGAGCGACTGCTAGGGAGGCAGCGAGGGAGGCAGCGAGGGAGGCAGCGAGGGAGACAGCGAGGGAGACAGCGAGGGAGACAGCGAGGGAGACAGCGAGAGAAACTGCGAGGAAGACAGCGAGAGAGACTGCGAGAGAGACGTCGAGGGAGACGGCGAGGGAGACTGCGAGGGAGACAGCGAGGGAGACTGCGAGGGAGACTGCGAGGGAGACTGCGAGGGAGACTGCGAGGGAGACTGCGAGGCAGACTGCGAGGGAGACTGCGAGAGAGACTGCGAGAGAGACTGCGAGAGAGACTGCGAGAGAGGCAGCGAGAGAGACAGCGAGAGAGACTGCAAAGGAGACTGCGAGAGAGACTGCGAGGGAGACAGCGAGAGAGACTGCGAGAGAGACTGCGAGAGAGACTGCGAGAGAGACTGCGAGAGAGACTGCGAGAGAGACTGCGAGAGAGACTGCGAGGGAGAAAGCGAGGGAGAAAGCGTGAGAGACTGTGTGGGAGACTGCAAGGGAGACAGCGAGAGAGACTGTGAGGGAGACAGCGAGGGAGACTGCGAGAGAGACTGCGAGGGAGACAGCGAGGGAGACAGCGAGGGAGACTGCGAGAGAGATGGCGAGAGAGACGGCGAGAGAGACTGCGAGAGAGACAGTGAGGGAGAGAGCGAGAGAGACTGCGAGGTAGACAGCGAGAGAGACAGCGAGAGAGACTGTGAGAGAGACAGCGAGAGAGACTGCGAGAGATACAGCGAGGGATAGAGCGAGTGAGACAGCGAGAGAGACTGCGAGAGTACATTGAGAGAGACAGCGAGAGAGACAGCGAGAGAGACGACGAGGGAGACAGCGAGGGAGACAGCGACAGAGACAGCGACAGTGAC
This sequence comes from Heterodontus francisci, assembly GCF_036365525.1. Taxonomy (NCBI): domain Eukaryota; kingdom Metazoa; phylum Chordata; class Chondrichthyes; order Heterodontiformes; family Heterodontidae; genus Heterodontus; species Heterodontus francisci. The sequence goes on along the minus strand of NW_027141148.1, from coordinate 529,949 downwards.
AGCGACAGAGACAGCGACAGAGACAGCGACAGAGACAGCGACAGAGACAGCGACAGAGACAGCGACAGAGACAGCGAGGGAGACAGCGAGGGAGACAGTGAGAGAGACTGCTATGGAGATAAGGTAAGCTTTTTATTTAAAAAGTTCAGTCCGTCGGATTGCTAAGCGAACAAGTTTTGACTTTTTTTTTCGTTTGGTTTTTCAGTAGATTTATTGGGAATCTAGAATAGTGGGAATGGAGGTAAAGGCAGTTGTATGTTCCTCCTGCAGCATGTGGGAGGTAGGGGTCGCCAAGAGTGTCCCTGCTGACTGCATCTGCGGGAAGTGCACCCAACTCCAGCTCCTCGCAGACCGCGTTAGGGAACTGGAGCTGGAGCTGGATGAACTTCGGATCATTCGGGAGGCGGAGGGGATTATTGACAGGAGTTATAGGGAGGCAGTCACACCTCAGGTAAAAGAAGTAGGTAGATGCGTTACCGTCAGGGGAAGGAAAGGGAACCAGCAGGCAGTGCAGGGATCCCCTGTGGCCGTTTCCCTCAACAACAGGTATACCGTTTTGGATACTGTTGGGGGGGACGACTTACCAGGGGTAAGCAATGGGGTGCAGGTCTCTGGCACAGAGTCTGTCCCTGTTGCTCAGAAGGGAAAAGGGAAGAGGAGCAGAGCATTAGTCATTGGGGACTCCATAGTTAGGGGAACAGATAGGAGGTTCTGTGGGAACGAGAGAGACTCACGGTTGGTGTGTTGCCTCCCAGGTGCCAGGGTACGTGATGTCTCCGATCGTGTTTTTGGGATCCTTAAGGGGGAGGGGGAGCACCCCCAAGTCGTGGTCCACATAGGCACCAACGACATAGGTAGGAAGGGAGATGGGGATTTAAGGCAGAAATTCAGGGAGCTAGGGTGGAAGCTTAGAGCGAGAACAACCAGAGTTGTTATCTCTGGGTTGTTGCCTGTGCCACGTGCTAGCGAAGAGAGGAATAGGGAGAGAGAGGAGTTGAACACGTGGCTGCAGGGATGGTGTAGGAGGGAGGGTTTTGGTTTCCTGGATAATTGGGGCTCTTTCTGGGGTAGGTGGGACCTCTACAAACAGGATGGTCTTCACCTGAACCAGAGGGGTACCAATATCCTGGGGGGGAGATTTGTTAGTGCTCTTCGGGGGGGTTTAAACTAAATCAGCAGGGGAATGGGAACCTAAATTGTAGTTCCAGTGTACAGGCTGTTGAGAGTAGTGAGGTAGGGGATAAGGTTACAGGGACGCAAGAGGGCACTGGCAAGCAAGAACTTGGTTTAAAGTGTGTCTACTTCAACGGCAGGAGCATCCGGAATAAGGTGGGTGAGCTTGCAGCATGGGTTGGTACCTGGGATCCTGATGTTCTGGCCATTTCAGAGACATGGGTAGAGCAGGGGCAGGAATGGATGTTGCAGGTTCCGGGATTTAGATGTTTCAGAAAGAACAGAGAAGAGGGTAAAAGAGGGGGGGGGTGTGGCATTGTTAATCAAGGAAAGTATTACAGCGGCAGAAAGGACGTTTGAGGACTCGTCTACTGAGGTAGTATGGGCCGAGGTTAGAAACAGGAGAGGAGAGGTCACCCTGTTGGGAGTTTTCTATAGACCTCCGAATAGTTCCAGAGATGTAGAGGAAAGGATAGCGAAGATGATTCTCGACAGGAGCGAGAGTAACAGGGTAGTGGTTATGGGGGACTTTAACTTTCCAAATATTGACTGGAAATACTATAGTTCGAGTACTTTAGATGGGTCTGTTTTTGTTCAGTGTGTGCAGGAGGGTTTTCTGACACAGTATGTGGACAGGCCAACCAGGGGCGATGCCACATTGGATTTGGTACTGGGTAATGAACCCGGCCAGGTGTTCGATTTAGATGTAGGTGAGCACTTTGGCGATAGTGATCACAATTCGGTTAGGTTTACCTTAGCGATGGGCAGGGACAGGTATATACCGCAGGGCAAGAATTATAGCTGGGGGAAAGGAAATTATGACGCGATTAGGCAAGATTTAGGATGTGTAGGATGGGGAAGGAAACTGCAGGGGATGGGCACAAACGAAATGTGGAGCTTATTCAAGGAGCAGCTAATGCGTGTCCTTGATAAGTATGTACCTGTCAGGCAGGGAGGAAGTTGTCGAGCGAGGGAGCCGTGGTTTACTCAAGAAGTTGAAGCGCTTGTCAAGAGGAAGAGGGCGGCTTATGTTAGGATGAGACGTGAAGGCTCAGTTAGGGCGCTTGAGAGTTACAAGCTAGCCAGGAAGGATCTAAAGGGAGGGCTAAGAAGAGCAAGGAGAGGACACGAGAAGTCATTGGCGGATAGGATCAAAGAAAACCCTAAGGCTTTCTATAGGTATATCAGGAATAAACGAATGATAAGAGTTAGAACAGGGCCAATCAAGGATAGTAGTGGGAAGTTGTGTGCGGAATCAGAGGAGATAGGGGAAGCGTTAAATGAATATTTTTCGTCAGTATTTACAGTAGAAAAAGAAAATGTTGCCGAGGAGATTACTGAGATACAGCCTACTAGGCTAGATGGGATTGAGATTCACAAGGAGGAGGTGTTAGCAATTTTGGAAAGAGTGAAAATAGATAAGTCCCCTGGGCCAGATGGGATTTATCCTAGGATTCTCTGGGAAGCCAGGGAGGAGATTGCAGAGCCGTTGTTGTTGATCTTTAAGTCGTCATTGTCGACAGGAGTAGTGCCGGAGGACTGGAGGATAGCAAATGTTGTCCCCTTGTTCAAGAAGGGGAGTAGAGACAGCCCTGGTAATTATAGACCTGTGAGCCTTACTTCGGTTGTGGGTAAAATGTTGGAAAAGGTTATAAGAGACAGGATTTATAATCATCTTGAAAAGAATAAGTTCATTTGCGATAGTCAGCACGGTTTTGTGAATGGTAGGTCGTGCCTCACAAACCTTATTGAGTTTTTCGAGAAGGTGACCAAACAGGTGGATGAGGGTAAAGCCGTGGATGTGGTGCATATGGATTTCAGTAAGGCGTTTGATAAGGTTCCCCACGGTAGGCTATTGCAGAAAATACGGAAGTATGGGGTTGAAGGTGATTTAGAGCTTTGGATCAGAAATTGGCTAGCTGAAAGAAGACAGAGGGTGGTGGTTGATGGCAAATGTTCATCCTGGAGTTTAGTTACTAGTGGTGTACCGCAAGGTTCTGTTTTGGGGCCACTGCTGTTTGTCATTTTTATAAACGACCTGGATGAGGGTGTAGAAGGGTGGGTTAGTAAATTTACGGATGACACGAAGGTCGGTGGAGTTGTGGATAGTGTCGAAGGGTGTTGTAGGGTACAGAGGGACATAGATAGGCTGCAGAGCTGGGCTGAGAGATGGCAAATGGAGTTTAATGCGGAGAAGTGTGAGGTGATTCACTTTGGAAGGAGTAACAGCAATGCAGAGTACTGGGCTAATGGGAAGATTCTTGGTAGTGTAGATGAGCAGAGAGATCTTGGTATCCAGGTACATAAATCCCTGAAAGTTGCCACTCGGGTTAATAGGGCTGTTAAGAAGGCATATGGTGTGTTAGCCTTTATTAGTAGGGGGATCGAGTTTCGGAGCCACGGGGTCATGATGCAGCTGTACAAAACTCTGGTGAGGCCGCACCTGGAGTATTGCGTGCAGTTCTGGTCACCGCATTATAGGAAGGATGTCGAAGCTTTGGAAAGGGTGCAGAGGAGATTTACTAGGATGTTGCCTGGTATGGAAGGAAGGTCTTACGAGGAAAGGCTGAGGGACTTGGGGTTGTTTTCGTTAGAGAGAAGGAGGAGGAGAGGTGACTTAATAGAGACATACAAGATAATCAGAGGGTTAGATAGGGTGGATAGTGAGAGTCTTTTTCCTCGGATGAGGATGGCAAACACGAGGGGACATAGCTTTAAGTTGAGGGGTGAAAGATATAGGACAGATGTCAGAGGTAGTTTCTTTACGCAGAGAGTAGTAGGGGCGTGGAACGCCCTGCCTGCAACAGTAGTAGACTCGCCAACTTTAAGGGCATTTAAGTGGTCATTGGATAGACATATGGATGTAAATGGAATAGTGTAGGTCAGATGATCGGCGCAACATCGAGGGCCGAAGGGCCTGTACTGCGCTGTAATATTCTAATTCTAAAAAAAAAAAAATAGCGAGAGAGACAGCCGGGGATACAGAGAGAGTGACTGCAAGGGAGACGGCGAGGGAGACGGCGAGGGAGACGGCGAGGGAGACGGCGAGGGAGACGGCGAGGGAGACGGCGAGGGAGACAGCGAGGGAGACAGCGAGGGAGACTGCGAGGGAGACTGCGAGGGAGACTGCGAGGGAGACTGCGAGGGAGACAGCGAGAGAGACTGCGAGAGAGAGCGCATGAGACAGCGAGGGAGACAGCGAGGGAGAGAGCGAGAGACACAGCGAGGGAGACTGCGAGAGAGACAGCGAGAGAGACAGCGAGGGAGACTGCGAGAGAGACTGCAAGAGAGACTGCAAGAGAGACTGCAAGAGAGACTGCAAGAGAGACTGCAAGGGAGACAGCGAGAGAGACAGCGAGAGAGGCAGCGAGAGAGACAGCGAGAGAGACAGCGAGAGAGACAGCGAGAGAGACAGCGAGAGAGACAGCGAGAGAGACAGCGAGAGAGACAGCGAGGGAGAAAGCGATTGAGACAGCGAGAGAGCCAGCGAGAGAGACAGCGAGAGAGACAGCGAGGGAGACAGCGAGGGAGACAGCGAGGGAGACAGCGAGGGAGACAGCGAGGGAGACAGCGAGGGAGACAGCGAGGGAGACAGCGAGGGAGACAGCGAGGGAGACAGCGCTGGAGACAGCGAGAGAGACTGCGAGAAGGACTGTGAGAAGGACTGCGAGAGAGACAGCGAGGGAGAAAGCGAGGGAGAAAGCGAGAGCGACTTCGAGAGAGACTGCGAGGGAGACAGCGAGAGAGACTGTGAGAGAGACTGCGAGAGATACAGCGAGGGATAGAGCGAGTGAGACAGCGAGGGAGACAGCGAGAGTACATTGAGAGAGACAGCGAGAGAGACTGCGAGAGAGACTGCGAGGGAGACTGCGAGGGAGACGGCCAGGGAGACGGCCAGGGAGACGGCCAGGGAGACGGCCAGGGAGACGGCCAGGGAGACAGCGACAGAGACAGCGACAGAGACAGCGACAGAGACAGCGACAGAGACAGCGACAGAGACAGCGACAGAGACAGCGACAGAGACAGAGACAGCGAGGGAGACAGCGAGGGAGACAGTGAGAGAGACTGCTATGGAGATAGCGAGAGAGACAGCCGGGGATACAGAGAGAGTGACTGCAAGGGAGACGGCGAGGGAGACGACGAGGGAGACAGCGAGGGAGACAGCGAGGGAGACAGCGAGAGAGACTGCGAGGGAGACAGCGAGGGAGACAGCGAGGGAGACAGCGAGGGAGACTGCGAGAGAGACAGCGAGGGACACAGCGAGGGACACAGCGAGGGAGACAGCGAGAGAGACTGCGAGAGAGAGCGCATGAGACAGCGAGGGAGACAGCGAGGCAGAGAGCGAGAGACACAGTGAGGGAGACAGCGAGAGAGACTGCAAGAGAGACTGCAAGGGAGACAGCGAGAGAGACAGCGAGAGAGGCAGCGAGAGAGACAGCGAGAGAGACAGCGAGAGAGACAGCGAGAGAGACAGCGAGAGAGACAGCGAGGGAGACAGCGAGGGAGAAAGCCATGGAGACAGCGAGAGAGACAGCGAGAGAGACTGCGTGGGAGACAGCGAGGGAGACAGCGAGGGAGACAGCGAGGGAGACAGCGAGGGAGACAGCGCTGGAGAAAGCGAGAGCGACTTCGAGAGAGACTGCGAGGGAGACAGCGAGAGAGACTGCGAGGGAGACTGCGAGGGAGACAGCGAGAGACACTGCGAGAGAGAATGCGAGGGAGACAGCGATTAAGACGGCGAGGGAGACGGCGAGAGAGAGAGCGAGAGAGAGAGCGAGGGAGACAGCGAGGTAGACAGCGAGAGAGACTTCGAGAGAGACTGCGAGGGAGGCAGCGAGGGAGACAGCGAGGGAGACAGCGACAGAGACAGCAATAGAGACTGCGAGAGAGACTGCGAGGGACACAGCGAGAGAGACTGCAAGGGAGACAACGAGAGAGAATGCGAGAGAGATCGCGTGAGACAGCGAGGGAGACAGCGTGGGAGGCAGCGAGGGAGACAGCGAGAGAAACTGCGAGTAAGACTGCGAGAGAGACTGCGAGAGAGACTGCGAGGGACACAGCGAGGAAGACAGCGAGAGAGACTGCGAGAGCGACTGCTAGGGAGACCGCGAGGGAGGCAGTGAGGGAGACAGCGAGGGAGACAGCGAGAGAGACTGCAAGAGCGACTGCGAGAGCGACTGCGAGAGCGACTGCGAGGGACACAGCGAGGAAGACAGCGAGAGAGACTGCGAGAGCGACTGCTAGGGAGACAGCGAGGGAGGCAGTGAGGGAGACAGCAAGGGAGACAGCGAGGGAGACAGCAATAGAGACTGCGAGAGAGACTGCGAGGGACACAGCGAGAGAGACTGCAAGGGAGACAACGAGAGAGAATGCGAGAGAGATCGCGTGAGACAGTGAGGGAGACAGCGAGAGAAACTGCGAGGAAGACTGCGAGAGAGACTGCGAGAGAGACTGCGAGAGAGACTGCGAGAGAGACTGCGAGAGAGACTGCGAGAGAGACTGCGAGGGACACAGCGAGGAAGACAGCGAGAGAGACTGCGAGAGCGACTGCTAGGGAGACAGCGAGGGAGACGGCGAGGGAGACGGCGAGGGAGACGGCGAGGGAGACTGCGAGGGAGAGAGCGAGGGACACAGTGAGGGAGACAGCGAGGGAGACTGCGAGGGAGACTGCGAGGGAGACTGCGAGGGAGACAGCGAGGGAGACAGCGAGGGAGACAGCGTGGGAGACAGTGAGGGAGACAGTGAGGGAGACAGCGAGGGAGACAGCGAGGGAGACAGCGAGGGAGACAGCGAGGGAGACAGCGAGTGAGACAGCGAGAGAGACAGTGAGAGAGACTGCGAGAAGGACAGCGAGAAGGACTGCGAGAAGGACTGCGAGAAGGACTGCGAGAGAGACAGCGAGGGAGACAGCGAGTGAGACAGCGAGAGAGACAGTGAGAGAGACTGCGAGAAGGACTGCGAGAAGGACTGCGAGAAGGACTGCGAGAAGGACTGCGAGAGAGACTGCGAGGGACACAGCGAGAGAGACTGCAAGGGAGACAACGAGAGAGAATGCGAGAGAGATCGCGTGAGACAGCGAGGGAGACAGCGTGGGAGGCAGCGAGGGAGACAGCGAGAGAAACTGCGAGTAAGACTGCGAGAGAGACTGCGAGAGAGACTGCGAGGGACACAGCGAGGAAGACAGCGAGAGAGACTGCGAGAGCGACTGCTAGGGAGACAGCGAGGGAGGCAGTGAGGGAGACAGCGAGGGAGACAGCGAGAGAGACTGCAAGAGCGACTGCGAGAGCGACTGCGAGGGACACAGCGAGGAAGACAGCGAGAGAGACTGCGAGAGCGACTGCTAGGGAGACAGCGAGGGAGGCAGTGAGGGAGACAGCGAGGGAGACAGCGAGGGAGACAGCAATAGAGACTGCGAGAGAGACTGCGAGGGACACAGCGAGAGAGACTGCAAGGGAGACAACGAGAGAGAATGCGAGAGAGATCGCGTGAGACAGTGAGGGAGACAGCGAGAGAAACTGCGAGGAATACTGCGAGAGAGACTGCGAGAGAGACTGCGAGAGAGACTGCGAGAGAGACTGCGAGAGAGACTGCGAGGGACACAGCGAGGAAGACAGCGAGAGAGACTGCGAGAGCGACTGCTAGGGAGACAGCGAGGGAGACGGCGAGGGAGACGGCGAGGGAGACTGCGAGGGAGAGAGCGAGGGAGACAGCGAGGGAGACAGCGAGGGAGACAGCGAGGGAGACTGCGAGGGAGACTGCGAGGGAGACTGCGAGGGAGACTGCGAGGGAGACAGCGAGGGAGACAGCGTGGGAGACAGCGAGGGAGACAGCGAGGGAGACAGCGAGGGAGACAGCGAGGGAGACAGCGAGGGAGACAGCGAGGGAGACAGCGAGTGAGACAGCGAGAGAGACAGCGAGAGAGACTGCGAGAAGGACTGCGAGAAGGACTGCGAGAAGGACTGCGAGAGAGACAGCGAGGGAGAAAGTGAGAGCGACTGCGAGAGAGACTGCGAGGGAGACTGCGAGGGAGACAGCGAAAGAGACTGTGAGGGAAACAGCGAGGGAGACAGCGAAAGAGACTGCGAGGGAGACTGCGAGGGAGACTGCGAGAGAGACTGCGAGAGAGACTGCGAGAGAGACTGCGAGAGAGACAGCGAGAGAGACAGCGAGAGAGACAGCGAGAGGGACAGCGAGAGGGACAGCGAGAGAGACTGCAAAGGAGACTACGAGAGAGACTGCGAGGGAGACTGCGAGGCAGATTGCGAGGGAGACTGCGAGAGAGACAGCGAGAGAGACAGCGAGAGAGACAGCGAGAGAGACAGCGAGAGAGACTGCAAAGGAGACTGCGAGAGAGACTGCGAGGGAGACAGTGAGAGAGACTGCGAGAGGGACAGCGAGAGAGACTGCGAGAGGGACAGCGAGAGAGACAGCGAGAGAGACTGCGAGAGAGACTGCGAGAGAGACTGCGAGGGTGACTGCGAGAGAGACTGCGAGGGAGAAAGCGAGGGAGAAAGCGTGAGAGACTGTGTGGGAGACTGCAAGGGAGACAGCGAGAGAGACTGTGAGGGAGACAGCGAGGGAGACTGAGAGAGAGACTGCGAGAGAGACTGCGAGAGAGACTGCGAGGGAGACTGCGAGGGAGACTGCGAGGGAGACTGCGAGGGAGACAGCGAGGGAGACTGCGAGAGAGACTGCGAGAGAGATGGCGAGAGAGATGGAGAGAGAGACGGCGAGAGAGATGGAGAGAGAGACGGCGAGAGAGACTGCGAGAGAGACAGTGAGGGAGAGAGCGAGAGAGACTGCGAGGGAGACAGCGAGAGAGACAGCGAGAGAGACTGTGAGAGAGACTGCGAGAGAGACTGTGAGAGAGACTGCGAGAGAGACTGCGAGAGATACAGCGAGGGATAGAGCGAGGGATAGAGCGAGTGAGACAGTGAGGGAGACAGCGAGAGTACATTGAGAGAGACAGCGAGAGAGACTGCGAGAGAGACTGCGAGAGAGACTGCGAGGGAGACAGCGACAGAGACAGCGACAGAGACAGCGACAGAGACAGCGACAGAGACAGTGACAGAGACAGCGACAGAGACAGCGACAGAGACAGCGACAGAGACAGCGAGGGAGACAGTGAGAGAGACTGCTATGGAGATAGCGAGAGAGACAGCCGGGGATACAGAGAGAGTGACTGCAAGGGAGACGGCGAGGGAGACGATGAGGGAGACAGCGAGGGAGACAGCGAGGGAGACAGCGAGGGAGACTGCGAGGGACACAGTGAGGGAGACAGCGAGAGAGACTGCGAGAGGGACAGCGAGAGAGACTGCGAGAGAGATTGCGAGAGAGACTGCGAGGGAGACAGCGAGGGAGACAGCGAGGGAGACTGCGAGAGAGATGGCGAGAGAGATGGAGAGAGAGACGGCGAGAGAGACAGTGAGGGAGAGAGCGAGAGAGACTGCGAGGGAGACAGCGAGAGAGACAGCGAGATATACAGCGTGGGATAGAGCGAGTGAGACAGCGAGGGAGACAGCGAGAGTACATTGAGAGAGACAGCGAGAGAGACAGCGAGAGAGACTGCGAGAGAGACGGCCAGGGAGACGGCCAGGGAGATGGCCAGGGAGACGGCCAGGGAGACGGCCAGGGAGACGACGAGGGAGACTGCGAGGGAGACAGCGAGGGAGACAGCGACAGAGACAGCGACAGAGACAGCGACAGAGACAGCGACAGAGACAGCGACAGAGACAGAGACAGCGAGGGAGACAGTGAGAGAGACTGCTATGGAGATAGCAAGAGAGACAGCCGGGGATACAGAGAGAGTGACTGCAAGGGAGACGGCGAGGGAGACGACGAGGGAGACAGCGAGGGAGACAGCGAGGGAGACAGCGAGGGAGACAGCGAGGGAGACTGCGAGGGAGACAGCGAGGGAGACAGCGAGGGAGACAGCGAGGGAGACTGCGAGAGAGACAGCGAGGGACACAGCGAGGGACACAGCGAGGGACACAGCGAGGGAGACAGCGAGGGAGACAGCGAGAGAGACTGCGAGAGAGAGCGCATGAGACAGCGAGGGAGACAGCGAGGGAGAGAGCGAGAGACACAGTGAGGGAGACAGCGAGAGAGACTGCAAGAGAGACTGCAAGGGAGACAGCGAGAGTACATTGAGAGAGACAGCGAGAGAGACTGCGAGAGAGACTGCGAGGGAGACGGCCAGGGAGACGGCCAGGGAGACGGCCAGGGAGACAGCGACAGAGACAGCGACAGAGACAGCGACAGCGACAGAGACAGCGACAGAGACAGAGACAGTGAGAGAGACTGCTATGGAGATAGCGAGAGAGACAGCCGGGGATACAGAGAGAGTGACTGCAAGGGAGACGGCGAGGGAGACGACGAGGGAGACAGCGAGGGAGACAGCGAGGGAGACAGCGAGAGAGACTGCGAGGGAGACAGCGAGGGAGACAGCGAGGGAGACTGCGAGAGAGACAGTGAGGGACACAGCGAGGGACACAGCGAGGGACACAGCGAGGGAGACAGCGAGGGAGACAGCGAGAGAGACTGCGAGAGAGAGCGCATGAGACAGCGAGGGAGACAGCGAGGGAGAGAGCGAGAGACACAGTGAGGGAGACAGCGAGAGAGACTGCAAGAGAGACTGCAAGGGAGACAGCGAGAGAGACAGCGAGAGAGGCAGCGAGAGAGACAGCGAGAGAGACAGCGAGAGAGACAGCGAGAGAGACAGCGAGAGAGACAGCGAGAGAGAAAGCCATGGAGACAGCGAGAGAGACAGCGAGAGAGACTGCGTGGGAGACAGCGAGGGAGACAGCGAGAGAGACTGCGAGGGAGACAGCGAGGGAGACAGCGAGGGAGACTGCGAGAGAGACAGTGAGGGACACAGCGAGGGACACAGCGAGGGACACAGCGAGGGAGACAGCGAGGGAGACAGCGAGAGAGACTGCGAGAGAGACAGCAAGAGAGACTGCAAGGGAGACAGCGAGAGAGACAGCGAGAGAGGCAGCGAGAGAGACAGCGAGAGAGACAGCGAGAGAGACAGCGAGGGAGAGAGCGAGAGAGACAGCGAGAGAGACAGCGAGAGAGACTGCAAGAGAGACTGCAAGGGAGACAGCGAGAGAGACAGCGAGAGAGGCAGCGAGAGAGACAGCGAGAGAGACAGCGAGAGAGACAGCGAGAGAGACAGCGAGAGAGACAGCGAGAGAGACAGCGAGGGAGAAAGCCATGGAGACAGCGAGAGAGACAGCGAGAGAGACTGCGTGGGAGACAGCGAGGGAGACAGCGAGGGAGACAGCGAGGGAGATAGCGAGGGAGACAGCGAGGGAGACAGCGAGGGAGACAGCGAGGGAGACAGCGCTGGAGAAAGCGAGAGCGACTTCGAGAGAGACTGCGAGGGAGACAGCGAGAGAGACTGCGAGGGAGACTGCGAGGGAGACTGCGAGGGAGACTGCGAGGGAGACAGCGAGAGACACTGCGAGAGAGAATGCGAGGGAGACAGCGATTAAGACGGCGAGGGAGGCGGCGAGAGAGAGAGCGAGGGAGACAGCGAGGTAGACAGCGAGAGAGACTTCGAGAGAGACTGCGAGGGAGGCAGCGAGGGAGACAGCGAGGGAGACAGCGACAGAGACAGCAATAGAGACTGCGAGAGAGACTGCGAGGGACACAGCGAGAGAGACTGCAAGGGAGACAACGAGAGAGAATGCGAGAGAGATCGCGTGAGACAGCGAGGGAGACAGCGTGGGAGGCAGCGAGGGAGACAACGAGAGAAACTGCGAGTAAGACTGCGAGAGAGACTGCGAGGGACACAGCGAGGAAGACAGCGAGAGAGACTGCGAGAGCGACTGCTAGGGAGACAGCGAGGGAGGCAGTGAGGGAGACAGCGAGGGAGACAGCGAGGGAGACAGCAATTGAGACTGCGAGAGAGACTGCGAGGGACACAGCGAGAGAGACTGCAAGGGAGACAACGAGAGAGAATGCGAGAGAGATCGCGTGAGACAGTGAGGGAGACAGCGTGGGAGGCAGCGAGGGAGACAGCGAGAGAAACTGCGAGGAAGACTGCGAGAGATACTGCGAGAGAGACTGCGAGAGAGACTGCGAGAGAGACTGCGAGAGAGACTGCGAGGGACACAGCGAGGAAGACAGCGAGAGAGACTGCGAGAGCGACTGCTAGGGAGACAGCGAGGGAGACGGCGAGGGAGACGGCGAGGGAGACGGCGAGGGAGACGGCGAGGGAGACGGCGAGGGAGAGAGCGAGGGACACAGTGAGGGAGACAGCGAGGGAGACAGCGAGGGAGACAGCGAGGGAGACAGCGAGGGAGACAGCGAGGGAGAAAGCGAGGGAGACAGCGAGGGAGACTGCGAGGGAGACTGCGAGGGAGACTGCGAGGGAGACTGCGAGGGAGACAGCGAGGGAGACAGCGTGGGAGACAGCGAGGGAGACAGCGAGGGAGACAGCGAGGGAGACAGCGAGAGAGACAGCGAGAGAGACAGCGAGAGAGACTGCGAGAGAGACTGCGAGAAGGACTGCGAGAAGGACTGCGAGAAGGACTGCGAGAGAGACAGCGAGGGAGAAAGTGAGAGCGACTGCGAGAGAGACTGCGAGGGAGACTGCGAGGGAGACAGCGAAAGAGACTGTGAGGGAAACAGCGAGGGAGGCAGCGAAAGAGACTGCGAGGGAGACTGCGAGGGAGACTGCGAGGGAGACTGCGAGAGAGACTGCGAGAGAGACAGCGAGAGAGACAGCGAGAGAGATAGCGAGAGAGACAGCGAGAGAGACAGCGAAAGAGACTGCAAAGGAGACTACGAGAGAGACTGCGAGGGAGACTGCGAGGCAGATTGCGAGGGAGACTGCGAGAGAGACAGCGAGAGAGACAGCGAGAGAGACAGCGAGAGAGACAGCGAGAGAGACTGCAAAGGAGACTGCGAGAGAGACTGCGAGGGAGACAGTGAGAGAGACTGCGAGGGAGACAGCGAGAGGGACAGCGAGAGAGACTGCGAGAGGGACAGCGAGAGAGACTGCGAGAGAGACTGCGAGAGAGACTGCGAGAGAGACTGCGAGAGAGACTGCGAGGGAGAAAGCGAGGGAGAAAGTGTGAGAGACTGTGTGGGAGACTGCAAGGGAGACAGCGAGAGAGACTGTGAGGGAGACAGCGAGGGAGACTGAGAGAGAGACTGCGAGAGAGACTGCGAGAGAGACTGCGAGGGAGAAAGCGAGGGAGAAAGCGTGAGAGACTGTGTGGGAGACTGCAAGGGAGACAGCGAGAGAGACTGTGAGGGAGACAGCGAGGGAGACTGAGAGAGAGACTGCGAGAGAGACTGCGAGAGAGACTGCGAGGGAGACTGCGAGGGAGACTGCGAGGGAGACTGCGAGGGAGACAGCGAGGGAGACAGCGAGGGAGACTGCGAGAGAGATGGCGAGAGAGATGGCGAGAGAGATGGAGAGAGAGACGGCGAGAGAGACTGCGAGAGAGACAGTGAGGGAGAGAGCGAGAGAGACTGCGAGGGAGACAGCGAGAGAGACAGCGAGAGAGACAGCGAGAGAGACTGCGAGAGAGACTGCGAGAGAGACTGCGAGAGAGACTGCGAGAGATACAGCGAGAGATACAGCGAGGGATAGAGCGAGGGATAGAGCGAGGGATAGAGCGAGTGAGACAGTGAGGGAGACAGCGAGAGTACATTGAGAGAGACAGCGAGAGACAGCGAGAGAGACTGCGAGAGAGACTGCGAGGGAGACGGCGAGGGAGACAGCGACAGAGACAGCGACAGAGACAGCGACAGAGACAGCGACAGAGACAGCGACAGAGACAGCGACAGAGACAGCGAGGGAGACAGTGAGAGAGACTGCTATGGAGATAGCGAGAGAGACAGCCGGGGATACAGAGAGAGTGACTGCAAGGGAGACGGCGAGGGAGACGATGAGGGAGACAGCGAGGGAGACTGCGAGGGACACAGTGAGGGAGACAGCGAGAGAGACTGCGAGAGGGACAGCGAGAGAGACTGCGAGAGAGACTGCGAGGGAGACAGCGAGGGAGACAGCGAGGGAGACAGCGAGAGAGATGGCGAGAGAGATGGAGAGAGAGACGGCGAGAGAGACAGTGAGGGAGAGAGCGAGAGAGACTGCGAGGGAGACAGCGAGAGAGACAGCGAGATATACAGCGTGGGATAGAGCGAGTGAGACAGCGAGGGAGACAGCGAGAGTACATTGAGAGAGACAGCGAGAGAGACAGCGAGAGAGACTGCGAGAGAGACGGCCAGGGAGACGGCCAGGGAGACGGCCAGGGAGACGGCCAGTGAGACGGCCAGTGAGACGGCCAGGGAGACGACGAGGGAGACTGCGAGGGAGACAGCGAGGGAGACAGCGACAGAGACAGCAACAGAGACAGCGACAGAGACAGCGACAGAGACAGCGACAGAGACAGAGACAGCGAGGGAGACAGTGAGAGAGACTGCTATGGAGATAGCGAGAGAGACAGCCGGGGATACAGAGAGAGTGACTGCAAGGGAGACGGCGAGGGAGACGACGAGGGAGACAGCGAGGGAGACAGCGAGGGAGACAGCGAGGGAGACTGCGAGGGAGACTGCGAGGGAGACAGCGAGGGAGACAGCGAGGGAGACTGCGAGAGAGACAGCGAGGGACACAGCGAGGGACACAGCGAGGGACTCAGCGAGGGAGACAGCGAGGGAGACAGCGAGAGAAACTGCGAGTAAGACTGCGAGAGAGACTGCGAGAGAGACTGCGAGGGACACAGCGAGGAAGACAGCGAGAGAGACTGCGAGAGCGACTGCTAGGGAGACAGCGAGGGAGGCAGTGAGGGAGACAGCGAGGGAGACAGCGAGGGAGACAGCAATAGAGACTGCGAGAGAGACTGCGAGGGACACAGCGAGAGAGACTGCAAGGGAGACAACGAGAGAGAATGCGAGAGAGATCGCGTGAGACAGTGAGGGAGACAGCGTGGGAGGCAGCGAGTGAGACAGCGAGAGAAACTGCGAGGAAGACTGCGAGAGAGACTGTGAGAGAGACTGCGAGAGAGACTGCGAGAGAGACTGCGAGGGACACAGCGAGGAAGACAGCGAGAGAGACTGCGAGAGCGACTGCTAGGGAGACAGCGAGGGAGACGGCGAGGGAGACGGCGAGGGAGACGGCGAGGGAGACTGCGCGGGAGAGAGTGAGGGACACAGTGAGGGAGACAGCGAGGGAGACAGCGAGGGAGACAGCGAGGGAGACAGCGAGGGAGACAGCGAGAGAGACAGCGAGGGAGACAGCGAGGGAGACTGCGAGGGAGACTGCGAGGGAGACTGCGAGGGAGACTGCGAGGGAGACTGCGAGGGAGACTGCGAGGGAGACAGCGAGGGAGACAGCGAGGGAGACAGCGTGGGAGACAGTGAGGGAGACAGCGAGGGAGACAGCGAGGGAGACAGCGAGGGAGACAGCGAGGGAGACAGCGAGAGAGACAGCGAGAGAGACAGCGAGAGAGACAGCGAGAGGGACAGCGAGAAGGACTGCGAGAGGGACAGCGAGAGAGACTGCGAGAGAGACTGCGAGAGAGACTGCGAGAGAGACTGCGAGAGAGACTGCGAGGGAGAAAGCGAGGGAGAAAGTGTGAGAGACTGTGTGGGAGACTGCAAGGGAGACAGCGAGAGAGACTGTGAGGGAGACAGCGAGGGAGACTGAGAGAGAGACTGCGAGAGAGACTGCGAGAGAGACTGCGAGGGAGAAAGCGAGGGAGAAAGCGTGAGAGACTGTGTGGGAGACTGCAAGGGAGACAGCGAGAGAGACTGTGAGGGAGACAGCGAGGGAGACTGAGAGAGAGACTGCGAGAGAGACTGCGAGAGAGACTGCGAGGGAGACTGCGAGGGAGACTGCGAGGGAGACTGCGAGGGAGACTGCGAGGGAGACAGCGAGGGAGACAGCGAGGGAGACTGCGAGAGAGATGGCGAGAGAGATGGCGAGAGAGATGGAGAGAGAGACGGCGAGAGAGACTGCGAGAGAGACAGTGAGGGAGAGAGCGAGAGAGACTGCGAGGGAGACAGCGAGAGAGACAGCGAGAGAGACAGCGAGAGAGACTGCGAGAGAGACTGCGAGAGAGACTGCGAGAGAGACTGCGAGAGATACAGCGAGAGATACAGCGAGGGATAGAGCGAGGGATAGAGCGAGGGATAGAGCGAGGGAGACAGTGAGGGAGACAGCGAGAGTACATTGAGAGAGACAGCGAGAGAGACTGCGAGAGAGACTGCGAGGGAGACGGCGAGGGAGACAGCGACAGAGACAGCGACAGAGACAGCGACAGAGACAGCGACAGAGACAGCGACAGAGACAGCGAGGGAGACAGTGAGAGAGACTGCTATGGAGATAGCGAGAGAGACAGCCGGGGATACAGAGAGAGTGACTGCAAGGGAGACGGCGAGGGAGACGATGAGGGAGACAGCGAGGGAGACTGCGAGGTACACAGTGAGGGAGACAGCGAGAGAGACTGCGAGAGGGACAGCGAGAGAGATTGCGAGAGAGACTGCGAGGGAGACAGCGAGGGAGACAGCGAGGGAGACAGCGAGGGAGACAGCGAGAGAGATGGCGAGAGAGATGGAGAGAGAGACGGCGAGAGAGACAGTGAGGGAGAGAGCGAGAGAGACTGCGAGGGAGACAGCGAGAGAGACAGCGAGATATACAGCGTGGGATAGAGCGAGTGAGACAGCGAGGGAGACAGCGAGAGTACATTGAGAGAGACAGCGAGAGAGACAGCGAGAGAGACTGCGAGAGAGACGGCCAGGGAGACGGCCAGGGAGACGGCCAGGGAGACGGCCAGTGAGACGGCCAGTGAGACGGCCAGGGAGACGACGAGGGAGACTGCGAGGGAGACAGCGAGGGAGACAGCGACAGAGACAGCGACAGAGACAGCGACAGAGACAGCGACAGAGACAGCGACAGAGACAGAGACAGCGAGGGAGACAGTGAGAGAGACTGCTATGGAGATAGCGAGAGAGACAGCCGGGGATACAGAGAGAGTGACTGCAAGGGAGACGGCGAGGGAGACGACGAGGGAGACAGCGAGGGAGACAGCGAGGGAGACAGCGAGGGAGACTGCGAGGGAGACTGCGAGGGAGACAGCGAGGGAGACAGCGAGGGAGACTGCGAGAGAGACAGCGAGGGACACAGCGAGGGACACAGCGAGGGACACAGCGAGGGAGACAGCGAGGGAGACAGCGAGGGAGACAGCGAGAGAAACTGCGAGTAAGACTGCGAGAGAGACTGCGAGAGAGACTGCGAGGGACACAGCGAGGAAGACAGCGAGAGAGACTGCGAGAGCGACTGCTAGGGAGACAGCGAGGGAGGCAGTGAGGGAGACAGCGAGGGAGACAGCGAGGGAGACAGCAATAGAGACTGCGAGAGAGACTGCGAGGGACACAGCGAGAGAGACTGCAAGGGAGACAACGAGAGAGAATGCGAGAGAGATCGCGTGAGACAGTGAGGGAGACAGCGTGGGAGGCAGCGAGGGAGACAGCGAGAGAAACTGCGAGGAAGACTGCGAGAGAGACTGTGAGAGAGACTGCGAGAGAGACTGCGAGAGAGACTGCGAGGGACACAGCGAGGAAGACAGCGAGAGAGACTGCGAGAGCGACTGCTAGGGAGACAGTGAGGGAGACGGCGAGGGAGACGGCGAGGGAGACGGCGAGGGAGACTGCGCGGGAGAGAGTGAGGGACACAGTGAGGGAGACAGCGAGGGAGACAGCGAGGGAGACAGCGAGGGAGACAGCGAGGGAGACAGCGAGAGAGACAGCGAGGGAGACTGCGAGGGAGACTGCGAGGGAGACTGCGAGGGAGACTGCGAGGGAGACTGCGAGGGAGACTGCGAGGGAGACAGCGAGGGAGACTGCGAGAGAGACTGCGAGAGAGATGGCGAGAGAGATGGAGAGAGAGACGGCGAGAGAGATGGAGAGAGAGACGGCGAGAGAGACTGCGAGAGAGACAGTGAGGGAGAGAGCGAGAGAGACTGCGAGGGAGACAGCGAGAGAGACAGCGAGAGAGACTGTGAGAGAGACTGCGAGAGAGACTGTGAGAGAGACTGCGAGAGAGACTGCGAGAGATACAGCGAGGGATAGAGCGAGGGATAGAGCGAGTGAGACAGTGAGGGAGACAGCGAGAGTACATTGAGAGAGACAGCGAGAGAGACTGCGAGAGAGACTGCGAGAGAGACTGCGAGGGAGACAGCGACAGAGACAGCGACAGAGACAGCGACAGAGACAGCGACAGAGACAGTGACAGAGACAGCGACAGAGACAGCGACAGAGACAGCGACAGAGACAGCGACAGAGACAGCGAGGGAGACAGTGAGAGAGACAGCTATGGAGATAGCGAGAGAGACAGCCGGGGATACAGAGAGAGTGACTGCAAGGGAGACGGCGAGGGAGACGATGAGGGAGACAGCGAGGGAGACAGCGAGGGAGACAGCGAGGGAGACTGCGAGGGAGACTGCGAGGGACACAGTGAGGGAGACAGCGAGAGAGACTGCGAGAGGGACAGCGAGAGAGACTGCGAGAGAGATTGCGAGAGAGACTGCGAGGGAGACAGCGAGGGAGACAGCGAGGGAGACTGCGAGAGAGATGGCGAGAGAGATGGAGAGAGAGACGGCGAGAGAGACAGTGAGGGAGAGAGCGAGAGAGACTGCGAGGGAGACAGCGAGAGAGACAGCGAGATATACAGCGTGGGATAGAGCGAGTGAGACAGCGAGGGAGACAGCGAGAGTACATTGAGAGAGACAGCGAGAGAGACAGCGAGAGAGACTGCGAGAGAGACGGCCAGGGAGACGGCCAGGGAGATGGCCAGGGAGACGGCCAGGGAGACGGCCAGGGAGACGACGAGGGAGACTGCGAGGGAGACAGCGAGGGAGACAGCGACAGAGACAGCGACAGAGACAGCGACAGAGACAGCGACAGAGACAGCGACAGAGACAGAGACAGCGAGGGAGACAGTGAGAGAGACTGCTATGGAGATAGCAAGAGAGACAGCCGGGGATACAGAGAGAGTGACTGCAAGGGAGACGGCGAGGGAGACGACGAGGGAGACAGCGAGGGAGACAGCGAGGGAGACAGCGAGGGAGACAGCGAGGGAGACTGCGAGGGAGACAGCGAGGGAGACAGCGAGGGAGACAGCGAGGGAGACTGCGAGAGAGACAGCGAGGGACACAGCGAGGGACACAGCGAGGGACACAGCGAGGGAGACAGCGAGGGAGACAGCGAGAGAGACTGCGAGAGAGAGCGCATGAGACAGCGAGGGAGACAGCGAGGGAGAGAGCGAGAGACACAGTGAGGGAGACAGCGAGAGAGACTGCAAGAGAGACTGCAAGGGAGACAGCGAGAGTACATTGAGAGAGACAGCGAGAGAGACTGCGAGAGAGACTGCGAGGGAGACGGCCAGGGAGACGGCCAGGGAGACGGCCAGGGAGACAGCGACAGAGACAGCGACAGAGACAGCGACAGAGACAGCGACAGAGACAGCGACAGAGACAGAGACAGTGAGAGAGACTGCTATGGAGATAGCGAGAGAGACAGCCGGGGATACAGAGAGAGTGACTGCAAGGGAGACGGCGAGGGAGACGACGAGGGAGACAGCGAGGGAGACAGCGAGGGAGACAGCGAGAGAGACTGCGAGGGAGACAGCGAGGGAGACAGCGAGGGAGACTGCGAGAGAGACAGTGAGGGACACAGCGAGGGACACAGCGAGGGACACAGCGAGGGAGACAGCGAGGGAGACAGCGAGAGAGACTGCGAGAGAGAGCGCATGAGACAGCGAGGGAGACAGCGAGGGAGAGAGCGAGAGACACAGTGAGGGAGACAGCGAGAGAGACTGCAAGAGAGACTGCAAGGGAGACAGCGAGAGAGACAGCGAGAGAGGCAGCGAGAGAGACAGCGAGAGAGACAGCGAGAGAGACAGCGAGAGAGACAGCGAGAGAGACAGCGAGAGAGACAGCGAGAGAGAAAGCCATGGAGACAGCGAGAGAGACAGCGAGAGAGACTGCGTGGGAGACAGCGAGGGAGACAGCGAGAGAGACTGCGAGGGAGACAGCGAGGGAGACAGCGAGGGAGACTGCGAGAGAGACAGTGAGGGACACAGCGAGGGACACAGCGAGGGACACAGCGAGGGAGACAGCGAGGGAGACAGCGAGAGAGACTGCGAGAGAGACAGCAAGAGAGACTGCAAGGGAGACAGCGAGAGAGACAGCGAGAGAGGCAGCGAGAGAGACAGCGAGAGAGACAGCGAGAGAGACAGCGAGGGAGAGAGCGAGAGAGACAGCGAGAGAGACAGCGAGAGAGACTGCAAGAGAGACTGCAAGGGAGACAGCGAGAGAGACAGCGAGAGAGGCAGCGAGAGAGACAGCGAGAGAGACAGCGAGAGAGACAGCGAGAGAGACAGCGAGAGAGACAGCGAGAGAGACAGCGAGGGAGAAAGCCATGGAGACAGCGAGAGAGACAGCGAGAGAGACTGCGTGGGAGACAGCGAGGGAGACAGCGAGGGAGACAGCGAGGGAGACAGCGAGGGAGACAGCGAGGGAGACAGCGCTGGAGAAAGCGAGAGCGACTTCGAGAGAGACTGCGAGGGAGACAGCGAGAGAGACTGCGAGGGAGACTGCGAGGGAGACTGCGAGGGAGACTGCGAGGGAGACAGCGAGAGACACTGCGAGAGAGAATGCGAGGGAGACAGCGATTAAGACGGCGAGGGAGGCGGCGAGAGAGAGAGCGAGAGAGAGAGCGAGGGAGACAGCGAGGTAGACAGCGAGAGAGACTTCGAGAGAGACTGCGAGGGAGGCAGCGAGGGAGACAGCGAGGGAGACAGCGACAGAGACAGCAATAGAGACTGCGAGAGAGACTGCGAGGGACACAGCGAGAGAGACTGCAAGGGAGACAACGAGAGAGAATGCGAGAGAGATCGCGTGAGACAGCGAGGGAGACAGCGTGGGAGGCAGCGAGGGAGACAACGAGAGAAACTGCGAGTAAGACTGCGAGAGAGACTGCGAGGGACACAGCGAGGAAGACAGCGAGAGAGACTGCGAGAGCGACTGCTAGGGAGACAGCGAGGGAGGCAGTGAGGGAGACAGCGAGGGAGACAGCGAGGGAGACAGCAATTGAGACTGCGAGAGAGACTGCGAGGGACACAGCGAGAGAGACTGCAAGGGAGACAACGAGAGAGAATGCGAGAGAGATCGCGTGAGACAGTGAGGGAGACAGCGTGGGAGGCAGCGAGGGAGACAGCGAGAGAAACTGCGAGGAAGACTGCGAGAGATACTGCGAGAGAGACTGCGAGAGAGACTGCGAGAGAGACTGCGAGGGACACAGCGAGGAAGACAGCGAGAGAGACTGCGAGAGCGACTGCTAGGGAGACAGCGAGGGAGACGGCGAGGGAGACGGCGAGGGAGACGGCGAGGGAGACGGCGAGGGAGACGGCGAGGGAGAGAGCGAGGGACACAGTGAGGGAGACAGCGAGGGAGACAGCGAGGGAGACAGCGAGGGAGACAGCGAGGGAGACAGCGAGGGAGACAGCGAGGGAGAAAGCGAGGGAGACAGCGAGGGAGACTGCGAGGGAGACTGCGAGGGAGACTGCGAGGGAGACAGCGAGGGAGACAGCGAGGGAGACAGCGTGGGAGACAGCGAGGGAGACAGCGAGGGAGACAGCGAGGGAGACAGCGAGAGAGACAGCGAGAGAGACAGCGAGAGAGACTGCGAGAGAGACTGCGAGAAGGACTGCGAGAAGGACTGCGAGAAGGACTGCGAGAGAGACAGCGAGGGAGAAAGTGAGAGCGACTGCGAGAGAGACTGCGAGGGAGACTGCGAGGGAGACAGCGAAAGAGACTGTGAGGGAAACAGCGAGGGAGGCAGCGAAAGAGACTGCGAGGGAGACTGCGAGGGAGACTGCGAGGGAGACTGCGAGAGAGACTGCGAGAGAGACTGCGAGAGAGACAGCGAGAGAGACAGCGAGAGAGATAGCGAGAGAGACAGCGAGAGAGACAGCGAAAGAGACTGCAAAGGAGACTACGAGAGAGACTGCGAGGGAGACTGCGAGGCAGATTGCGAGGGAGACTGCGAGAGAGACAGCGAGAGAGACAGCGAGAGAGACAGCGAGAGAGACAGCGAGAGAGACAGCGAGAGAGACTGCAAAGGAGACTGCGAGAGAGACTGCGAGGGAGACAGTGAGAGAGACTGCGAGGGAGACAGCGAGAGGGACAGCGAGAGAGACTGCGAGAGGGACAGCGAGAGAGACTGCGAGAGAGACTGCGAGAGAGACTGCGAGAGAGACTGCGAGAGAGACTGCGAGAGAGACTGCGAGGGAGAAAGCGAGGGAGAAAGTGTGAGAGACTGTGTGGGAGACTGCAAGGGAGACAGCGAGAGAGACTGTGAGGGAGACAGCGAGGGAGACTGAGAGAGAGACTGCGAGAGAGACTGCGAGAGAGACTGCGAGGGAGAAAGCGAGGGAGAAAGCGTGAGAGACTGTGTGGGAGACTGCAAGGGAGACAGCGAGAGAGACTGTGAGGGAGACAGCGAGGGAGACTGAGAGAGAGACTGCGAGAGAGACTGCGAGAGAGACTGCGAGGGAGACTGCGAGGGAGACTGCGAGGGAGACTGCGAGGGAGACTGCGAGGGAGACAGCGAGGGAGACAGCGAGGGAGACTGCGAGAGAGATGGCGAGAGAGATGGCGAGAGAGATGGAGAGAGAGACGGCGAGAGAGACTGCGAGAGAGACAGTGAGGGAGAGAGCGAGAGAGACTGCGAGGGAGACAGCGAGAGAGACAGCGAGAGAGACAGCGAGAGAGACTGCGAGAGAGACTGCGAGAGAGACTGCGAGAGAGACTGCGAGAGATACAGCGAGAGATACAGCGAGGGATAGAGCGAGGGATAGAGCGAGGGATAGAGCGAGTGAGACAGTGAGGGAGACAGCGAGAGTACATTGAGAGAGACAGCGAGAGAGACTGCGAGAGAGACTGCGAGGGAGACGGCGAGGGAGACAGCGACAGAGACAGCGACAGAGACAGCGACAGAGACAGCGACAGAGACAGCGACAGAGACAGCGACAGAGACAGCGAGGGAGACAGTGAGAGAGACTGCTATGGAGATAGCGAGAGAGACAGCCGGGGATACAGAGAGAGTGACTGCAAGGGAGACGGCGAGGGAGACGATGAGGGAGACAGCGAGGGAGACTGCGAGGGACACAGTGAGGGAGACAGCGAGAGAGACTGCGAGAGGGACAGCGAGAGAGATTGCGAGAGAGACTGCGAGGGAGACAGCGAGGGAGACAGCGAGGGAGACAGCGAGGGAGACAGCGAGAGAGATGGCGAGAGAGATGGAGAGAGAGACGGCGAGAGAGACAGTGAGGGAGAGAGCGAGAGAGACTGCGAGGGAGACAGCGAGAGAGACAGCGAGATATACAGCGTGGGATAGAGCGAGTGAGACAGCGAGGGAGACAGCGAGAGTACATTGAGAGAGACAGCGAGAGAGACAGCGAGAGAGACTGCGAGAGAGACGGCCAGGGAGACGGCCAGGGAGACGGCCAGGGAGACGGCCAGTGAGACGGCCAGTGAGACGGCCAGGGAGACGACGAGGGAGACTGCGAGGGAGACAGCGAGGGAGACAGCGACAGAGACAGCGACAGAGACAGCGACAGAGACAGCGACAGAGACAGCGACAGAGACAGAGACAGCGAGGGAGACAGTGAGAGAGACTGCTATGGAGATAGCGAGAGAGACAGCCGGGGATACAGAGAGAGTGACTGCAAGGGAGACGGCGAGGGAGACGACGAGGGAGACAGCGAGGGAGACAGCGAGGGAGACAGCGAGGGAGACTGCGAGGGAGACTGCGAGGGAGACAGCGAGGGAGACAGCGAGGGAGACTGCGAGAGAGACAGCGAGGGACACAGCGAGGGACACAGCGAGGGACACAGCGAGGGAGACAGCGAGGGAGACAGCGAGGGAGACAGCGAGAGAAACTGCGAGTAAGACTGCGAGAGAGACTGCGAGAGAGACTGCGAGGGACACAGCGAGGAAGACAGCGAGAGAGACTGCGAGAGCGACTGCTAGGGAGACAGCGAGGGAGGCAGTGAGGGAGACAGCGAGGGAGACAGCGAGGGAGACAGCAATAGAGACTGCGAGAGAGACTGCGAGGGACACAGCGAGAGAGACTGCAAGGGAGACAACGAGAGAGAATGCGAGAGAGATCGCGTGAGACAGTGAGGGAGACAGCGTGGGAGGCAGCGAGTGAGACAGCGAGAGAAACTGCGAGGAAGACTGCGAGAGAGACTGTGAGAGAGACTGCGAGAGAGACTGCGAGAGAGACTGCGAGGGACACAGCGAGGAAGACAGCGAGAGAGACTGCGAGAGCGACTGCTAGGGAGACAGCGAGGGAGACGGCGAGGGAGACGGCGAGGGAGACGGCGAGGGAGACTGCGCGGGAGAGAGTGAGGGACACAGTGAGGGAGACAGCGAGGGAGACAGCGAGGGAGACAGCGAGGGAGACAGCGAGGGAGACAGCGAGAGAGACAGCGAGGGAGACAGCGAGGGAGACTGCGAGGGAGACTGCGAGGGTGACTGCGAGGGAGACTGCGAGGGAGACAGCGAGGGAGACAGCGAGGGAGACAGCGTGGGAGACAGTGAGGGAGACAGCGAGGGAGACAGCGAGGGAGACAGCGAGGGAGACAGCGAGGGAGACAGCGAGAGAGACAGCGAGAGAGACAGCGAGAGAGACAGCGAGAGGGACAGCGAGAAGGACTGCGAGAGGGACAGCGAGAGAGACTGCGAGAGAGACTGCGAGAGAGACTGCGAGAGAGACTGCGAGAGAGACTGCGAGGGAGAAAGCGAGGGAGAAAGTGTGAGAGACTGTGTGGGAGACTGCAAGGGAGACAGCGAGAGAGACTGTGAGGGAGACAGCGAGGGAGACTGAGAGAGAGACTGCGAGAGAGACTGCGAGAGAGACTGCGAGGGAGAAAGCGAGGGAGAAAGCGTGAGAGACTGTGTGGGAGACTGCAAGGGAGACAGCGAGAGAGACTGTGAGGGAGACAGCGAGGGAGACTGAGAGAGAGACTGCGAGAGAGACTGCGAGAGAGACTGCGAGGGAGACTGCGAGGGAGACTGCGAGGGAGACTGCGAGGGAGACTGCGAGGGAGACAGCGAGGGAGACAGCGAGGGAGACTGCGAGAGAGATGGCGAGAGAGATGGCGAGAGAGATGGAGAGAGAGACGGCGAGAGAGACTGCGAGAGAGACAGTGAGGGAGAGAGCGAGAGAGACTGCGAGGGAGACAGCGAGAGAGACAGCGAGAGAGACAGCGAGAGAGACAGCGAGAGAGACTGCGAGAGAGACTGCGAGAGAGACTGCGAGAGAGACTGCGAGAGATACAGCGAGAGATACAGCGAGGGATAGAGCGAGGGATAGAGCGAGGGATAGAGCGAGTGAGACAGTGAGGGAGACAGCGAGAGTACATTGAGAGAGACAGCGAGAGAGACTGCGAGAGAGACTGCGAGGGAGACGGCGAGGGAGACAGCGACAGAGACAGCGACAGAGACAGCGACAGAGACAGCGACAGAGACAGCGACAGAGACAGCGACAGAGACAGCGAGGGAGACAGTGAGAGAGACTGCTATGGAGATAGCGAGAGAGACAGCCGGGGATACAGAGAGAGTGACTGCAAGGGAGACGGCGAGGGAGACGATGAGGGAGACAGCGAGGGAGACTGCGAGGGACACAGTGAGGGAGACAGCGAGAGAGACTGCGAGAGGGACAGCGAGAGAGATTGCGAGAGAGACTGCGAGGGAGACAGCGAGGGAGACAGCGAGGGAGACAGCGAGGGAGACAGCGAGAGAGATGGCGAGAGAGATGGAGAGAGAGACGGCGAGAGAGACAGTGAGGGAGAGAGCGAGAGAGACTGCGAGGGAGACAGCGAGAGAGACAGCGAGATATACAGCGTGGGATAGAGCGAGTGAGACAGCGAGGGAGACAGCGAGAGTACATTGAGAGAGACAGCGAGAGAGACAGCGAGAGAGACTGCGAGAGAGACGGCCAGGGAGACGGCCAGGGAGACGGCCAGGGAGACGGCCAGTGAGACGGCCAGTGAGACGGCCAGGGAGACGACGAGGGAGACTGCGAGGGAGACAGCGAGGGAGACAGCGACAGAGACAGCGACAGAGACAGCGACAGAGACAGCGACAGAGACAGCGACAGAGACAGAGACAGCGAGGGAGACAGTGAGAGAGACTGCTATGGAGATAGCGAGAGAGACAGCCGGGGATACAGAGAGAGTGACTGCAAGGGAGACGGCGAGGGAGACGACGAGGGAGACAGCGAGGGAGACAGCGAGGGAGACAGCGAGGGAGACTGCGAGGGAGACTGCGAGGGAGACAGCGAGGGAGACAGCGAGGGAGACTGCGAGAGAGACAGCGAGGGACACAGCGAGGGACACAGCGAGGGACACAGCGAGGGAGACAGCGAGGGAGACAGCGAGGGAGACAGCGAGAGAAACTGCGAGTAAGACTGCGAGAGAGACTGCGAGAGAGACTGCGAGGGACACAGCGAGGAAGACAGCGAGAGAGACTGCGAGAGCGACTGCTAGGGAGACAGCGAGGGAGGCAGTGAGGGAGACAGCGAGGGAGACAGCGAGGGAGACAGCAATAGAGACTGCGAGAGAGACTGCGAGGGACACAGCGAGAGAGACTGCAAGGGAGACAACGAGAGAGAATGCGAGAGAGATCGCGTGAGACAGTGAGGGAGACAGCGTGGGAGGCAGCGAGGGAGACAGCGAGAGAAACTGCGAGGAAGACTGCGAGAGAGACTGTGAGAGAGACTGCGAGAGAGACTGCGAGAGAGACTGCGAGGGACACAGCGAGGAAGACAGCGAGAGAGACTGCGAGAGCGACTGCTAGGGAGACAGCGAGGGAGACGGCGAGGGAGACGGCGAGGGAGACGGCGAGGGAGACTGCGCGGGAGAGAGTGAGGGACACAGTGAGGGAGACAGCGAGGGAGACAGCGAGGGAGACAGCGAGGGAGACAGCGAGGGAGACAGCGAGAGAGACAGCGAGGGAGAAAGCGAGGGAGACTGCGAGGGAGACTGCGAGGGAGACTGCGAGGGAGACTGCGAGGGAGACAGCGAGGGAGACAGCGAGGGAGACAGCGTGGGAGACAGTGAGGGAGACAGCGAGGGAGACAGCGAGGGAGACAGCGAGGGAGACAGCGAGAGAGACAGCGAGAGAGACAGCGAGAGAGACTGCGAGAAGGACTGCGAGAAGGACTGCGAGAAGGACTGCGAGAAGGACTGCGAGAGAGACAGCGAGGGAGAAAGTGAGAGCAACTGCGAGAGAGACTGCGAGGGAGACTGCGAGGGAGACAGTGAAAGAGACTGTGAGGGAAACAGCGAGGGAGACAGCAAAAGAGACTGCGAGGGAGACTGCGAGGGAGACTGCAAGAGAGACTGCGAGAGAGACAGCGAGAGAGACAGCGAGAGAGACAGCGAGAGAGACAGCGAGAGAGACTGCAAAGGAGACTACGAGAGAGACTGCGAGGGAGACTGCGAGGCAGATTGCGAGGGAGACTGCGAGAGAGACAGCGAGAGAGACAGCGAGAGAGACAGCGAGAGAGACAGCGAGAGAGACTGCAAAGGAGACTGCGAGAGAGACTGCGAGAGAGACTGCGAGGGAGACAGTGAGAGAGACAGCGAGAGGGACAGCGAGAGGGACTGCGAGAGGGACAGCGAGAGAGACTGCGAGAGAGACTGCGAGAGAGACTGCGAGAGAGACTGCGAGAGAGACTGCGAGAGAGACTGCAAGGGAGACAGCGAGAGAGACTGTGAGGGAGACAGCGAGGGAGACTGAGAGAGAGACTGCGAGAGAGACTGCGAGAGAGACTGCGAGGGAGACTGCGAGGGAGACTGCGAGGGAGACTGCGAGGGAGACAGCGAGGGAGACTGCGAGAGAGATGGCGAGAGAGATGGCGAGAGCGATGGAGAGAGAGACGGCGAGAGAGACTGCGAGAGAGACAGTGAGGGAGAGAGCGAGAGAGACTGCGAGGGAGACAGCGAGAGAGACAGCGAGAGAGACTGCGACAGAGACTGTGAGAGAGACTGCGAGAGAGACTGCGAGAGATACAGCGAGGGATAGAGCGAGGGATAGAGCGAGTGAGACAGTGAGGGAGACAGCGAGAGTACATTGAGAGAGACTGCGAGAGAGACTGCGAGGGAGACGGCGAGGGAGACAGCGACAGAGACAGCGACAGAGACAGCGACAGAGACAGCGACAGAGACAGCGACAGAGACAGCGACAGAGACAGCGAGGGAGACAGTGAGAGAGACTGCTATGGAGATAGCGAGAGAGACAGCCGGGGATACAGAGAGAGTGACTGCAAGGGAGACGGCGAGGGAGACGATGAGGGAGACAGCGAGGGAGACAGCGAGGGAGACAGCGAGGGAGACTGTGAGGGACACAGTGAGGGAGACAGCGAGAGAGACTGCGAGAGGGACAGCGAGAGAGACTGCGAGAGAGATTGCGAGAGAGACTGCGAGGGAGACAGCGAGGGAAACAGCGAGGGAGACTGCGAGAGAGATGGCGAGAGAGATGGAGAGAGAGACGGCGAGAGAGACAGTGAGGGAGAGAGCGAGAGAGACTGCGAGGGAGACAGCGAGAGAGACAGCGAGATATACAGCGTGGGATAGAGCGAGTGAGACAGCGAGGGAGACAGCGAGAGTACATTGAGAGAGACAGCGAGAGAGACAGCGAGAGAGACTGCGAGAGAGACGGCCAGGGAGACGGCCAGGGAGACGGCCAGGGAGACGGCCAGTGAGACGGCCAGGGAGACGGCCAGGGAGACGGCCAGGGAGACGGCCAGGGAGACTGCGAGGGAGACAGCGAGGGAGACAGCGACAGAGACAGCGACAGAGACAGCGACAGAGACAGCGACAGAGACAGCGACAGAGACAGCGACAGAGACAGCGACAGAGACAGAGACAGCGAGGGAGACAGTGAGAGAGACTGCTATGGAGATAGCGAGAGAGACAGCCGGGGATACAGAGAGAGTGACTGCAAGGGAGACGGCGAGGGAGACGACGAGGGAGACAGCGAGGGAGACAGCGCGGGAGACAGCGAGGGAGACTGCGAGGGAGACAGCGAGGGAGACTGCGAGGGAGACTGCGAGAGAGACAGCGAGGGACACAGCGAGGGACACAGTGAGGGACACAGCGAGGGAGACAGCGAGGGAGACAGCGAGGGAGACAGCGAGGGAGACAGCGAGAGAGACTGCGAGAGAGAGCGCATGAGACAGCGAGGGAGACAGCGAGGGAGAGAGCGAGAGACACAGTAAGGGAGACAGCGAGAGAGACTGCAAGAGAGACTGCAAGGGAGACAGCGAGAGAGACAGCGAGAGAGACAGCGAGAGAGACAGCGAGAGAGACAGCGAGGGAGAAAGCCATGGAGACAGCGAGAGAGACAGCGAGAGAGACTGCGTGGGAGACAGCGAGGGAGACAGCGAGGGAGACAGCGAGGGAGACAGCGAGGGAGACAGCGAGGGAGACAGCAAGGGAGACAGCAAGGGAGACAGCGCTGGAGACAGCGAGAAGGACTGCGAGAAGGACTGCGAGAAGGACTGCGAGAGAGACAGCGAGGGAGACAGCGAGGGAGACAGCAAGGGAGACAGCGCTGGAGACTGCGAGAAGGACTGCGAGAAGGACTGCGAGAAGGACTGCGAGAGAGACAGCGAGGGAGAAAGCGAGAGCGACTTCGAGAGAGACTGCGAGGGAGACAGCGAGAGAGACTGTGAGGGAGACAGCGAGAGAGACTGCGAGGGAGACTGCGAGGGAGACTGCGAGAGACACTGCGAGAGAGAATGCGAGGGAGACAGCGATTAAGACGGCGAGGGAGACGGCGAGAGAGAGAGCGAGAGAGAGAGCGAGGGAGACAGCGAGGTAGACAGCGAGAGAGACTTCGAGAGAGACTGCGAGGGAGGCAGCGAGGGAGACAGCGAGGGAGACAGCGAGGGAGACAGCGAGGGAGACAGCGACAGAGACAGCAATAGAGACTGCGAGAGAGACTGCGAGGGACACAGCGAGAGAGACTGCAAGGGAGACAACGAGAGAGAATGCGAGAGAGATCGCGTGAGACAGCGAGGGAGACAGTGTGGGAGACAGCGAGAGAAACTGCGAGTAAGACTGCGAGAGAGACTGCGAGAGAGACTGCGAGAGAGACTGCGAGGGACACAGCGAGGAAGACAGCGAGAGAGACTGCGAGAGCGACTGCTAGGGAGACAGCGAGGGAGACAGCGAGGGAGGCAGTGAGGGAGACAGCGAGGGAGACTGCGAGAGCGACTGCTTGGGATACAGCGAGGGAGGCAGCGAGGGAGACAGCGAGGGAGACAGCGAGAGAAACTGTGAGGAAGACAGCGAGAGAGACTGCGAGAGAGACGGCGAGGGAGACGGTGAGGAAGACTGCGAGGGAGAGAGCGAGGGACACAGTGAGGGAGACAGCGAGGGAGACAGCGAGGGAGACAGCGAGGGAGACAGCGAGGGAGACAGCGAGAGAGACTGCGAGGGAGACTGCGAGGGAGACAGCGAGAGAGACAGCGAGGGAGAAAGCGAGGGAGACAGCGAGAGAGACTGCGAGGGAGACTGCGAGGGAGACTGCGAGGGAGACTGCGAGGGAGACTGCAAGGGAGACTGCGAGGGAGACAGCGTGGGAGACAGTGAGGGAGACAGCGAGGGAGACAGCGAGGGAGACAGCGAGGGAGACAGCGAGAGAGACAGCGAGGGAGACAGCGAGAGAGACAGCGAGAGAGACTGCGAGAGAGACTGCGAGAAGGACTGCGAGAGAGACAGCGAGGGAGAAAGTGAGAGCGACTGCGAGGGAGACTGCGAGGGAGACAGCGAAAGAGACTGTGAGGGAAAAAGCGAGGGAGACAGCGAAAGAGACTGCGAGGGAGATTGCGAGAGAGAATGCGAGAGAGACAGCGAGAGAGACAGCGAGAGAGACAGCGAGAGAGACAGCGAGAGAGACAGCGAGAGAGACTGCAAAGGAGACTACGAGAGAGACTGCGAGGCAGACTGCGAGGGAGACTGCGAGAGAGACAGCGAGAGAGACAGCGAGAGAGACAGCGAGAGAGTCAGCGAGAGAGACAGCGAGAGAGACAGCGAGAGAGACAGCGAGAGAGACAGCGAGAGAGACTGCAAAGGAGACTGCGAGAGAGACTGCGAGAGGGACAGCGAGAGAGACTGCGAGAGGGACAGCGAGAGAGACTGCGAGAGGGACAGCGAGAGAGACTGCGAGAGAGACTGCAAGAGAGACTGCGAGAGAGACTGCGAGGGAGAAAGCGAGGGAGAAAGCGTGAGAGACTGTGTGGGAGACTGCGTGGAAGACAGCGAGAGACACTGCGAGAGAGAATGCGAGGGAGACAGCGATTAAGACGGCGAGGGAGACGGCGAGAGAGAGAGCAAGAGAGAGAGCGAGGGAGGCAGCGAGGGAGGCAGCGAGGGAGGCAGCGAGGGAGACAGCGAGGGAGACAGCGAGGGAGACAGCGAGGGAGACAGCGAGGGAGACAGCGAGGGAGACAGCGAGGGAGACAGCGAGGGAGACTGCGAGAGAGACTGCGAGGGACACAGCGAGAGAGACTGCAAGGGAGACAACGAGAGAGAATGCGAGAGAGATCGCGTGAGACAGCGAGGGAGACAGCGTGGGAGGCAGCGAGGGAGACAGCGAGAGAAACTGCGAGTAAGACTGCGAGAGAGACTGCGAGAGAGACTGCGAGGGACACAGCGAGGAAGACAGCGAGAGAGACTGCGAGAGCGACTGCTAGGGAGACAGCGAGGGAGGCAGTGAGGGAGACAGCGAGGGAGACAGCGAGAGAGACTGCGAGAGCGACTGCTTGGGAGACAGCGAGGGAGACAGCGAGAGAAACTGCGAGGAAGACAGCGAGAGAGACTGCGAGAGAGACGGCGAGGGAGACGGCGAGGGAGACTGCGAGGGAGAGAGCGAGGGAGAGAGCGAGGGAGAGAGCGAGGGACACAGTGAGGGAGACAGCGAGGGAGACAGCGAGGGAGACAGCGAGGGAGACAGCGAGGGAGACAGCGAGAGAGACAGCGAGAGAGACAGCGAGAGAGACAGCGAGGGAGACAGCGAGGGAGAAAGCGAGGGAGAAAGCGAGGGAGACAGCGAGAGAGACTGCGAGGGAGACTGCGAGGGAGACTGCGAGGGAGACTGCGAGGGAGACAGCGAGGGAGACAGCGTGGGAGACAGTGAAGGAGACAGTGAGGGAGACTGCGAGAGAGACTGCGAGAAGGACTGCGAGAGAGACAGCGAGGGAGAAAGTGAGAGCGACTGCGAGAGAGACTGCGAGGGAGACTGCGAGGGAGACAGCGAAAGAGACTCTGAGGGAAACAGCGAGGGAGACAGCGAAAGAGACTGCGAGGGAGACTGCGAGGGAGACTGCGAGAGAGAATGCGAGAGAGAATGCGAGAGAGACAGCGAGAGAGACAGCGAGAGAGACAGCGAGAGAGACAGCGAGAGAGACAGCGAGAGAGACAGCGAGAGAGACAGCGAGAGAGACTGCAAAGGAGACTGCGAGAGAGACTGCGAGGGAGACAGCGAGAGGGACAGCGAGAGAGACTGCGAGAGGGACAGCGAGAGAGACTGCGAGAGAGACTGCGAGAGAGACTGCGAGAGAGACTGCGAGAGAGACTGCGAGGGAGAAAGCGAGGGAGAAAGCGAGGGAGAAAGCGTGAGAGACTGTATGGGAGACTGCAAGGGAGACAGCGAGAGAGACTGTGAGGGAGACAGCGAGGGAGACTGCGAGAGAGACTGCGAGAGAGACTGCGAGGGAGACAGCGAGGGAGACAGCGAGGGAGACAGCGAGGGAGACTGCGAGAGAGACGGCGAGAGAGATGGCGAGAGAGATGGAGAGAGAGACGGCGAGAGAGACTGCGAGAGAGACAGTGAGGGAGAGAGCGAGAGAGACTGCGAGGGAGACAGCGAGAGAGACAGCGAGAGAGACTGTGAGAGAGACTGCGAGAGAGACTGTGAGAGAGACTGCGAGAGAGACTGCGAGAGATACAGCGAGGGATACAGCGAGGGATAGAGCGAGTGAGACAGTGAGTGAGACAGTGAGAGTACATTGAGAGAGACAGCGAGAGAGACGGCGAGGGAGACGGCGAGGGAGACAGCGACAGAGACAGCGACAGAGACAGCGACAGAGACAGCGACAGAGACAGCGACAGAGACAGCGAGGGAGACAGTGAGAGAGACTGCTATGGAGATAGCGAGAGAGACAGCCGGGGATACAGAGAGAGTGACTGCAAGGGAGACGGCGAGGGAGACGATGAGGGAGACAGCGAGGGAGACAGCGAGGGAGACTGCGAGGGAGACTGCGAGGGAGACTGCGAGGGACACAGTGAGGGAGACAGCGAGAGAGACTGCGAGAGAGAGCGTGTGAGACAGCGAGGGAGACAGCGAGGGAGAGAGCGAGAGACACAGCGAGGGAGACAGCGAGGGAGACAGCGAGGGAGACAGCGAGGGAGACAGCGAGGGAGACAGCGAGAGAGACTGCAAGAGAGACTGCAAGGGAGACTGCAAGGGAGACAGCGAGAGAGACAGCGAGAGAGACAGCGAGAGAGACAGCGAGAGAGACAGCGAGAGAGACAGCGAGGGAGAAAGCGATGGAGACAGCGAGAGAGACAGCGAGAGAGACTGCGTGGGAGACAGCGAGGGAGATAGCGAGGGAGACAGCGAGGGAGACAGCGCTGGAGACAGCGAGAGAGACTGCGAGAAGGACTGCGAGAGAGACAGCGAGGGAGAAAGCGAGAGCGACTTCGAGAGAGACTGCGAGGCAGACAGCGAGAGAGACTGTGAGGGAAACAGCGAGGGAGACAGCGAGAGAGACTGCGAGGGAGACTGCGAGGGAGACTGCGAGGGAGACTGCGAGGGAGACTGCGAGGGAGACTGCGAGAGAGACTGCGAGACTGACTGCGAGAGAGACTGCGAGAGAGACTGCGAGGGAGACTGCGAGGGAGCCTGCGAGAGAGACTGCGAGAGAGACAGCGAGAGAGACAGCGAGAGAGACTGTGAGAGAGACTGCGAGAGAGACTGCGAGAGATACAGCGAGGGATAGAGAGAGTGAGACAGCGAGGGAGACAGCGAGAGTACATTGAGAGAGACAGCGAGAGAGACAGCGAGAGAGACAGCGAGAGAGACTGCGAGAGAGACGGCCAGGGAGACGGCCAGGGAGACGGCCAGGGAGACGGCCAGGGAGACGGCCAGGGAGACGGCGAGGGAGACGGCGAGGGAGACGGCGAGGGAGACAGCGAGGGAGACAGCGAGGGAGACAGCGACGGAGACAGCGACAGAGACAGCGACAGAGACAGCGACAGAGACAGCGACAGAGATAGCGACAGAGACAGCGACAGAGACAGCGACAGAGACAGTGAGAGAGAATGCTATGGAGATAGCGCGTGAGACAGCGAGCGAGAGAGCGAGACACACAGCGAGAGAGACTGCGAGAGAGACTGCAAGGGAGACAGCGAGAGAGACAGCGAGAGAGACAGCGAGAGAGACAGCGAGAGAGACAGCGAGAGAGACAGCGAGGGAGAAAGCGATGGAGACAGCGAGAGAGACAGCGAGAGAGACTGCGTGGGAGACAGCGAGGGAGACAGCGAGGGAGACAGCGAGGGAGACAGCGAGAGAGACAGCGAGAGAGACAGCGAGAGAGACAGCGAGAGAGACTGCGAGAGAGACTGCGAGGGAGACTGCGAGGGAGACTGCGAGGGAGACAGCGAGAGAGACAGCGAGGGAGAAAGCGAGGGAGACAGCGAGAGAGACAGCGAGAGAGACAGCGAGGGAGACTGCGAGGGAGACTGCGAGGGAGACTGCGAGGGAGACAGCGTGGGAGACAGCGTGGGAGACAGCGAGGGAGACAGCGAGGGAGACAGCGAGGGAGACAGCGAGGGAGACAGCGAGAAGGACTGCGAGAAGGACTGCGAGAAGGACTGCGAGAAGGACTGCGAGAAGGACTGCGAGAGAGACAGCGAGGGAGAAAGTGAGAGCGACTGCGAGAGAGACTGCGAGGGAGACAGCGAAAGAGACTGTGAGGGAAACAGCGAGGGAGACAGCGAAAGAGACTGCGAGGGAAACTGCGAGGCAGACTGCGAGGGAGACTGCGAGAGAGACAGCGAGAGAGACAGCGAGAGAGACAGCGAGAGAGACAGCGAGAGAGACAGCGAGAGAGACTGCGAGAGAGACTGCGAGAGGGACAGCGAGAGAGACTGCGAGAGAGACTGCGAGAGAGACTGCGAGAGAGACAGCGAGAGAGACTGCGAGAGAGACTGCGAGAGGGACAGCGAGAGAGACTGCGAGAGAGACTGCGAGAGAGACTGCGAGGGAGACTGCGAGAGAGACAGCGAGAGAGACAGCGAGAGAGACAGCGAGAGGGACAGCGAGAGAGACTGCGTGAGAGACTGCGAGAGGGACAGCGAGAGAGACTGCGAGAGAGACTGCGAGAGAGACTGCGAGGGAGACTGCGAGAGAGACAGCGAGAGAGACAGCGAGAGAGACAGCGAGAGAGACTGCGAGAGAGACTGCGAGAGAGACTGCGAGAGAGACTGCGAGAGAGACTGCGAGAGAGACTGCGAGAGAGACGGCGAGGGAGAAAGCGAGGGAGACAGCGAGGGAGAGAGCGAGAGACACAGGGAGGGAGACAGCGAGGGAGACAGCAAGAGAGACTGCAAGAGAGACTGCAAGGGAGACAGCGAGAGAGACAGCGAGAGAGACAGCGAGAGAGAAAGCGAGAGAGACAGCGAGAGAGACAGCGAGGGAGAAAGCGATGGAGACAGCGAGAGAGACAGCGAGAGAGACAGCGAGGGAGACAGCGCTGGAGACAGCGAGAGAGACTGCGAGAAGGACTGCGAGAGAGACAGCGAGGGAGAAAGCGAGAGCGACTTCGAGAGAGACTGCGAGGCAGAGAGCGAGAGAGACTGTGAGGGAAACAGCGAGGGAGACAGCGAGAGAGACTGCGAGGGAGACTGCGAGGGAGACTGCGAGGGAGACTGCGAGGGAGACTGCGAGGGAGACTGCGAGAGAGACTGCGAGAGTGACTGCGAGGGAGACTGCGAGGGAGACTGCGAGGGAGCCTGCGAGAGAGACTGCGAGAGAGACTGCGAGAGAGACAGCGAGAGAGACTGTGAGAGAGACTGCGAGAGAGACTGCGAGAGATACAGCGAGGGATAGAGAGAGTGAGACAGCGAGGGAGACAGCGAGAGAGACTGCGAGGGAGACTGCGAGGGAGACTGCGAGGGAGACTGCGAGGGAGACTGCGAGGGAGACAGCGTGGGAGACAGCGTGGGAGACAGCGTGGGAGACAGCGTGGGAGACAGCGAGGGAGACAGCGAGGGAGACAGCGAGGGAGACAGTGAGGGAGACAGCGAGAGAGACAGCGAGAAGGACTGCGAGAAGGACTGCGAGAAGGACTGCGAGAAGGACTGCGAGAAGGACTGCGAGAGAGACAGCGAGGGAGAAAGTGAGAGCGACTGCGAGAGAGACTGCGAGGGAGACTGCGAGGGAGACAGCGAAAGAGACTGTGAGGGAAACAGCGAGGGAGACAGCGAAAGAGACTGCGAGGGAAACTGCGAGGCAGACTGCGAGGGAGACTGCGAGAGAGACAGCGAGAGAGACAGCGAGAGAGACAGCGAGAGAGACAGCGAGAGAGACAG
The DNA here is from genome assembly GCF_036365525.1 of Heterodontus francisci. Classification (NCBI taxonomy): domain Eukaryota; kingdom Metazoa; phylum Chordata; class Chondrichthyes; order Heterodontiformes; family Heterodontidae; genus Heterodontus; species Heterodontus francisci. Next base: position 493,090 of record NW_027141148.1, on the reverse strand, counting down.
CGAGAGAGACAGCGAGAGAGACTGCAAAGGAGACTGCGAGAGAGACTGCGAGAGAGACAGCGAGAGGGACAGCGAGAGAGACTGCGAGAGAGACTGCGAGAGGGACAGCGAGAGAGACTGCGAGAGAGACTGCGAGAGAGACTGCGAGAGAGACAGCGAGAGAGACTGCGAGAGAGACTGCGAGAGAGACTGCGAGAGAGACTGCGAGAGAGACTGCGAGAGAGACGGCGAGGGAGAAAGCGAGGGAGACAGCGAGGGAGACAGCGAGGGAGACAGCGAGGGAGAGAGCGAGAGACACAGGGAGGGAGACAGCGAGGGAGACTGCAAGGGAGACAGCGAGAGAGACAGCGAGAGAGACAGCGAGAGAGACAGCGAGAGAGACAGCGAGGGAGAAAGCGATGGAGACAGCGAGAGAGACAGCGAGAGAGACAGCGAGAGAGACAGCGAGGGAGACAGCGAGGGAGACAGCGAGGGAGACAGCGAGGGAGACAGCGAGGGAGACAGCGAGGGAGACAGCGAGGGAGACAGCGAGGGAGACAGCGCTGGAGACAGCGAGAGAGACTGCGAGAAGGACTGCGAGAGAGACAGCGAGGGAGAAAGCGAGAGCGACTTCGAGAGAGACTGCGAGGCAGACAGCGAGAGAGACTGTGAGGGAAACAGCGAGGGAGACAGCGAGAGAGACTGCGAGGGAGACTGCGAGGGAGACTGCGAGGGAGACTGCGAGGGAGACTGCGAGAGAGACTGCGAGAGTGACTGCGAGGGAGACTGCGAGGGAGACTGCGAGAGAGACTGCGAGAGAGACAGCGAGAGAGACTGTGAGAGAGACTGCGAGAGAGACTGCGAGAGATACAGCGAGGGATAGAGAGAGTGAGACAGCGAGGGAGACAGCGAGAGAGACTGCGAGGGAGACTGCGAGGGAGACAGCGTGGGAGACAGCGTGGGAGACAGCGTGGGAGACAGCGAGGGAGACAGCGAGAGAGACAGCGAGAAGGACTGCGAGAAGGACTGCGAGAAGGACTGCGAGAAGGACTGCGAGAAGGACTGCGAGAAGGACTGCGAGAAGGACTGCGAGAAGGACTGCGAGAGAGACAGCGAGGGAGACAGCGAGGGAGACAGTGAGGGAGACAGCGAGAGAGACAGCGAGAAGGACTGCGAGAAGGACTGCGAGAAGGACTGCGAGAAGGACTGCGAGAAGGACTGCGAGAAGGACTGCGAGAGAGACAGCGAGGGAGAAAGTGAGAGCGACTGCAAGAGAGACTGCGAGGGAGACTGCGAGGGAGACAGCGAAAGAGACTGTGAGGGAAACAGCGAGGGAGACAGCGAAAGAGACTGCGAGGGAAACTGTGAGGCAGACTGCGAGGGGGACTGTGAGAGAGACAGCGAGAGAGACAGCGAGAGAGACTGCAAAGGAGACTGCGAGAGAGACTGCGAGGGAGACTGCGAGTGGGACAGCGAGAGGGACAGCGAGAGAGACTGCGAGAGAGACGGCGAGAGAGACTGCAAGAGAGACTGCAAGGGAGAAAGCGAGGGAGACAGCGAGGGAGACAGCGAGGGAGAGAGCGAGAGACACAGCGAGGGAGACAGCGAGGGAGACAGCGAGGGAGACAGCGAGAGAGACTGCAAGAGAGACTGCAAGGGAGACAGCGAGAGAGACAGCGAGAGAGACAGCGAGAGAGACAGCGAGAGAGACTGCGAGGGAGACAGCGAGAGAGACAGCGAGAGAGACTGCGTGGGAGACAGCGAGGGAGACAGCGAGGGAGACAGCGAGGGAGACAGCGAGGGAGACAGCGAGGGAGACAGCGCTGGAGACAGCGAGAGAGACTGCGAGAAGGACTGCGAGAGAGACAGCGAGGGAGAAAGCGAGAGCGACTTCGAGAGAGACTGTGAGGAAAACAGCGAGGGAGACAGCGAGAGAGACTGCGAGGGAGACTGCGAGGGAGACTGCGAGAGAGACTGCGAGAGTGACTGCGAGGGAGACTGCGAGGGAGACTGCGAGGGAGACTGCGAGGGAGCCTGCGAGAGAGACTGCGAGAGAGACAGCGAGAGAGACTGCGAGAGAGACAGCGAGAGAGACAGCGAGAGAGACAGCGAGAGAGACTGCGAGGGAGACAGCGAGAGAGACAGCGAGAGAGACTGCGTGGGAGACAGCGAGGGAGACAGCGAGGGAGACAGCGAGGGAGACAGCGCTGGAGACAGCGAGAGAGACTGCGAGAAGGACTGCGAGAGAGACAGCGAGGGAGAAAGCGAGAGCGACTTCGAGAGAGACTGCGAGAGAGACAGCGAGAGAGACAGCGAGAGAGACAGCGAGAGAGACTGCGAGAGAGACTGCGAGAGAGACTGCGAGAGATACAGCGAGGGATAGAGAGAGTGAGACAGCGAGGGAGACAGCGAGAGTACATTGAGAGAGACAGCGAGAGAGACAGCGAGAGAGACAGCGAGAGAGACAGCGAGAGAGACAGCGAGAGAGACTGCGAGAGAGACGGCCAGGGAGACGGCCAGGGAGACGAAGAGGGAGACGACGAGGGAGACGGCGAGGGAGACAGCGAGGGAGACAGCGAGGGAGACAGCGACGGAGACAGCGACGGAGACAGCGACGGAGACAGCGACGGAGACAGCGACAGAGACAGCGACAGAGACAATGACAGAGACAGTGAGAGAGAATGCTATGGAGATAGCGCGTGAGACAGCGAGCGAGAGAGCGAGACACACAGCGAGAGAGACTGCGAGAGAGACTGCAAGGGAGACAGCGAGAGAGACAGCGAGAGAGGCAGCGAGAGAGACAGCGAGAGAGACAGCGAGAGAGACAGCGAGGGAGAAAGCGATGGAGACAGCGAGAGAGACAGCGAGAGAGACAGCGAGAGAGACAGCGAGGGAGACAGCGAGGGAGACAGCGAGGGAGACAGCGAGGGAGACAGCGAGGGAGACAGCAAGGGAGACTGCGAGAGAGACTGCGAGAGAGACTGCGAGTGAGACAGCGAGGGAGACAGCGAGAGAGACAGCGAGAGAGACAGCGAGGGAGAAAGCGAGGGAGACAGCGAGAGAGACAGCGAGAGAGACTGCGAGGGAGACTGCGAGGGAGACAGCGTGGGAGACAGCGTGGGAGACAGCGTGGGAGACAGCGAGGGAGACAGCGAGGGAGACAGCGAGGGAGACAGCGAGGGAGACAGCGAGAGAGACAGCGAGAGAGACAGCGAGAAGGACTGCGAGAAGGACTGCGAGAGAGACAGCGAGGGAGAAAGTGAGAGCGACTGCGAGAGAGACTGCGAGGGAGACTGCGAGGGAGACAGCGAAAGAGACTGTGAGGGAAACAGCGAGGGAGACAGCGAAAGAGACTGCGAGGGAAACTGCGAGGCAGACTGCGAGGGAGACTGCGAGAGAGACAGCGAGAGAGACAGCGAGAGAGACAGCGAGAGAGACAGCGAGAGAGACAGCGAGAGAGACAGCGAGAGAGACTGCAAAGGAGACAGCGAGAGAGACTGCGAGAGGGACAGCGAGAGAGACTGCGAGAGAGACTGTGAGAGAGACTGCGAGAGAGACTGCGAGAGAGACGGCGAATGCGAAAGCGAGGGAGAAAGCGAGGGAGAAAGCGTGAGAGACTGTGTGGGAGACTGCAAGGGAGACAGCGAGAGAGACTGTGAGGGAGACAGCGAGAGAGACTGCTAGAGAGACTGCGAGAGGGATAGTGAGGGAGACTGCGAGGGAGACAGCGAGGGAGACAGCGAGGGAGACAGCGAGGGAGACAGCGAGAGAGAGAGCGAGGGAAACAGCGAGGGAGACTGCGAGGGAGACAGCGAGGGAGACAGCGAGAGAGACAGCGAGAGAGACTGCGAGAGAGACTGCGAGAGAGACTGCGAGGGAGAGAGCGAGGGAGAAAGCGAGGGAGAAAGCGAGAGAGACTGCGAGGGAGACAGCGATAGAAACTGCGAGGGAGTCAGCGAGAGAGACAGCGAGAGAGACAGCGAGAGAGACAGCGAGAGAGACTGCGAGAGAGACTGCGAGAGAGACTGCGAGAGAGACCTCGAGGGAGACAGCGAGGGAGACAGCGAGGGAGACAGCGAGGGAGACAGCGAGTGAGACAGCGAGGGAAACAGCGAGGGAGACTGCGAGGGACACAGTGAGGGAGACAGCGAGAGAGACTGCGAGAGAGAGCGTGTGAGACGGCGAGGGAGAGAGCGAGAGACACAGCGAGGGAGACAGCGAGGGAGACAGCGAGAGAGACTGCAAGAGAGACTGCAAGGGAGACAGCGAGAGAGACAGCGAGAGAGGCAGCGAGAGAGACAGCGAGAGAGACAGCGAGAGAGACAGCGAGAGAGACAGCGAGGGAGAAAGCGATGGAGACAGCGAGAGAGACAGCGAGAGAGACAGCGAGAGAGACTGCGTGGGAGACAGCGAGGGAGACAGCGAGGGAGACAGCGAGGGAGACAGCGAGAGAGACTGCGAGAAGGACTGCGAGAGAGACAGCGAGGGAGAAAGCGAGAGCGACTTCGAGAGAGACTGCGAGGCAGACAGCGAGAGAGAATGTGAGGGAAACAGCGAGAGAGACTGCGAGGGAGACTGCGAGGGAGACTGCGAGGGAGACTGCGAGCGAGACTGCGAGAGAGACTGCGAGAGAGACTGCGAGAGAGACTGCGAGAGTGACTGCGAGAGTGACTGCGAGAGTGACTGCGAGAGAGACTGCGAGGGAGACTGCGAGGGAGCCTGCGAGAGAGACTGCGAGAGAGACAGCGAGAGAGACTGTGAGAGAGACTGCGAGAGAGACTGCGAGAGATACAGCGAGGGATAGAGCGAGTGAGACAGCGAGGGAGACAGCGACAGAGACAGCGACAGACAGCGACAGAGACAGCGAGAGAGACTGCTATGGAGATAGCGAGAGAGACAGCCGGGGATACAGAGAGAGTGACTGCAAGGGAGACGGCGAGGGAGACGGCGAGGGAGACGGCGAGGGAGACGGCGAGGGAGACGGCGAGGGAGACGGCGAGGGAGACAGCGAGGGAGACAGCGAGGGAGACGGCGAGGGAGACAGCGAGGGAGACGGCGAGGGACACAGTGAGGGAGACAGCGAGAGAGACTGCGAGAGAGAGCGCGTGAGACAGCGAGGGAGAGAGCGAGACACACAGCGAGGGAGACAGCGAGAGAGACTGCAAGAGAGACTGCAAGGGAGACAGCGAGAGAGACAGCGAGAGAGACACCGAGAGAGACACCGAGAGAGACAGCGAGAGAGACAGCGAGGGAGAAAGCGAGGGAGACAGCGAGAGAGACTGCGTGGGAGACAGCGAGGGAGACAGCGAGGGAGACAGCGAGGGAGACAGCGAGAGAGACTGCGAGAGAGACTGCGAGAGAGACTGCGAGGGAGACAGCGAGAGAGACAGCGAGAGAGACAGCGAGGGAGAAAGCGAGGGAGACAGCGAGAGAGACTGCGAGGGAGACTGCGAGGGAGACTGCGAGGGAGACTGCGAGGGAGACAGCGTGGGAGACAGCGTGGGAGATAGCGTGGGAGACAGCGAGGGAGATAGCGAGGGAGACAGCGAGGGAGACAGCGAGGGAGACAGCGAGGGAGACAGCGAGGGAGACAGCGAGGGAGACAGCGAGAGAGACAGCGAGAGAGACAGCGAGAGAGACTGCGAGAAGGACTGCGAGAGAGACAGCGAGGGAGAAAGTGAGAGCGACTGCGAGAGAGACTGCGAGGGAGACTGCGAGGGAGACAGCGAAAGAGACTGTGAGGGAGACAGCGAAAGAGACTGCGAGGGAAACTGCGAGGCAGACTGCGAGGGAGACTGCGAGAGAGACAGCGAGAGAGACAGCGAGAGAGACAGCGAGAGAGACAGCGAGAGAGACAGCGAGAGAGACAGCGAGAGGGACAGCGAGAGGGACAGCGAGAGAGACTGCGAGAGAGACTGCGAGATAGACTGCGAGGGAGAAAGCGAGGGAGAAAGCGAAAGAGACTGTGTGGGAGACTGCAAGGGAGACAGCGAGAGAGACTGTGAGAGAGACTGCGAGATAGACTGCGAGGGAGAAAGCGAGGGAGAAAGCGAAAGAGACTGTGTGGGAGACTGCAAGGGAGACAGCGAGAGAGACTGTGAGGGAGACAGCGAGAGAGACTGCGAGAGGGATAGTGAGGGAGACTGCGAGGGAGACAGCGAGAGAGACTGCGAGAGAGAGCGTGTGAGACGGCGAGGGAGACAGCGAGGGAGAGAGCGAGAGACACAGCGAGGGAGACAGCGAGGGAGACAGCGAGAGAGACTGCAAGAGAGACTGCAAGGGAGACAGCGAGAGAGACAGCGAGAGAGGCAGTGAGAGAGACAGCGAGAGAGACAGCGAGAGAGACAGCGAGAGAGACAGCGAGAGAGACAGCGAGAGAGACAGCGAGGGAGAAAGCGATGGAGACAGCGAGAGAGACAGCGAGAGAGACAGCGAGAGAGACTGCGTGGGAGACAGCGAGGGAGACAGCGAGGGAGACAGCGAGGGAGACAGCGAGGGAGACAGCGAGAGAGACTGCGAGAAGGACTGCGAGAGAGACAGCGAGGGAGAAAGCGAGAGCGACTTCGAGAGAGACTGCGAGGCAGACAGCGAGAGAGAATGTGAGGGAAACAGCGAGAGAGACTGCGAGGGAGACTGCGAGGGAGACTGCGAGGGAGACTGCGAGGGAGACTGCGAGGGAGACTGCGAGAGAGACTGCGAGAGTGACTGCGAGAGTGACTGCGAGAGTGACTGCGAGAGAGACTGCGAGGGAGACTGCGAGGGAGCCTGCGAGAGAGACTGCGAGAGAGACAGCGAGAGAGACTGTGAGAGAGACTGCGAGAGAGACTGCGAGAGATACAGCGAGGGATAGAGCGAGTGAGACAGCGAGGGAGACAGCGACAGAGACAGCGACAGAGACAGCGACAGAGACAGCGACAGAGACAGTGAGAGAGACTGCTATGGAGATAGCGAGAGAGACAGCCGGGGATACAGAGAGAGTGACTGCAAGGGAGACGGCGAGGGAGACGGCGAGGGAGACTGCGAGAAGGACTGCGAGAGAGACAGCGAGGGAGAAAGCGAGAGCGACTTCGAGAGAGACTGCGAGGCAGACAGCGAGAGAGAATGTGAGGGAAACAGCGAGAGAGACTGCGAGGGAGACTGCGAGGGAGACTGCGAGGGAGACTGCGAGGGAGACTGCGAGCGAGACTGCGAGCGAGACTGCGAGAGAGACTGCGAGAGAGACTGCGAGAGAGACTGCGAGAGTGACTGCGAGAGTGACTGCGAGAGTGACTGCGAGAGAGACTGCGAGGGAGACTGCGAGGGAGACTGCGAGGGAGCCTGCGAGAGAGACTGCGAGAGAGACAGCGAGAGAGACTGTGAGAGAGACTGCGAGAGAGACTGCGAGAGATACAGCGAGGGATAGAGCGAGTGAGACAGCGAGGGAGACAGCGACAGAGACAGCGACAGAGACAGCGACAGAGACAGCGACAGAGACAGTGAGAGAGACTGCTATGGAGATAGCGAGAGAGACAGCCGGGGATACAGAGAGAGTGACTGCAAGGGAGACGGCGAGGGAGACGGCGAGGGAGACGGCGAGGGAGACGGCGAGGGAGACGGCGAGGGAGACGGCGAGGGAGACAGCGAGGGAGACAGCGAGGGAGACGGCGAGGGAGACAGCGAGGGAGACGGCGAGGGACACAGTGAGGGAGACAGCGAGAGAGACTGCGAGAGAGAGCGCGTGAGACAGCGAGGGAGAGAGCGAGACACACAGCGAGGGAGACAGCGAGAGAGACTGCAAGAGAGACTGCAAGGGAGACAGCGAGAGAGACAGCGAGAGAGACACCGAGAGAGACACCGAGAGAGACAGCGAGAGAGACAGCGAGGGAGAAAGCGAGGGAGACAGCGAGAGAGACTGCGTGGGAGACAGCGAGGGAGACAGCGAGGGAGACAGCGAGGGAGACAGCGAGAGAGACTGCGAGAGAGACTGCGAGAGAGACTGTGAGGGAGACAGCGAGAGAGACAGCGAGAGAGACAGCGAGGGAGAAAGCGAGGGAGACAGCGAGAGAGACTGCGAGGGAGACTGCGAGGGAGACTGCGAGGGAGACTGCGAGGGAGACAGCGTGGGAGACAGCGTGGGAGATAGCGTGGGAGACAGCGAGGGAGATAGCGAGGGAGACAGCGAGGGAGACAGCGAGGGAGACAGCGAGGGAGACAGCGAGGGAGACAGCGAGGGAGACAGCGAGAGAGACAGCGAGAGAGACAGCGAGAGAGACTGCGAGAAGGACTGCGAGAGAGACAGCGAGGGAGAAAGTGAGAGCGACTGCGAGAGAGACTGCGAGGGAGACTGCGAGGGAGACAGCGAAAGAGACTGTGAGGGAGACAGCGAAAGAGACTGCGAGGGAAACTGCGAGGCAGACTGCGAGGGAGACTGCGAGAGAGACAGCGAGAGAGACAGCGAGAGAGACAGCGAGAGAGACAGCGAGAGAGACAGCGAGAGAGACAGCGAGAGGGACAGCGAGAGGGACAGCGAGAGAGACTGCGAGAGAGACTGCGAGATAGACTGCGAGGGAGAAAGCGAGGGAGAAAGCGAAAGAGACTGTGTGGGAGACTGCAAGGGAGACAGCGAGAGAGACTGTGAGAGAGACTGCGAGATAGACTGCGAGGGAGAAAGCGAGGGAGAAAGCGAAAGAGACTGTGTGGGAGACTGCAAGGGAGACAGCGAGAGAGACTGTGAGGGAGACAGCGAGAGAGACTGCGAGAGGGATAGTGAGGGAGACTGTGAGGGAGACAGCGAGAGAGACTGCGAGAGAGAGCGTGTGAGACGGCGAGGGAGACAGCGAGGGAGAGAGCGAGAGACACAGCGAGGGAGACAGCGAGGGAGACAGCGAGAGAGACTGCAAGAGAGACTGCAAGGGAGACAGCGAGAGAGACAGCGAGAGAGGCAGCGAGAGAGACAGCGAGAGAGACAGCGAGAGAGACAGCGAGAGAGACAGCGAGAGAGACAGCGAGAGAGACAGCGAGGGAGAAAGCGATGGAGACAGCGAGAGAGACAGCGAGAGAGACAGCGAGAGAGACTGCGTGGGAGACAGCGAGGGAGACAGCGAGGGAGACAGCGAGGGAGACAGCGAGAGAGACTGCGAGAAGGACTGCGAGAGAGACAGCGAGGGAGAAAGCGAGAGCGACTTCGAGAGAGACTGCGAGGCAGACAGCGAGAGAGAATGTGAGGGAAACAGCGAGAGAGACTGCGAGGGAGACTGCGAGGGAGACTGCGAGGGAGACTGCGAGGGAGACTGCGAGGGAGACTGCGAGAGAGACTGCGAGAGTGACTGCGAGAGTGACTGCGAGAGTGACTGCGAGAGAGACTGCGAGGGAGACTGCGAGGGAGCCTGCGAGAGAGACTGCGAGAGAGACAGCGAGAGAGACTGTGAGAGAGACTGCGAGAGAGACTGCGAGAGATACAGCGAGGGATAGAGCGAGTGAGACAGCGAGGGAGACAGCGACAGAGACAGCGACAGAGACAGCGACAGAGACAGCGACAGAGACAGTGAGAGAGACTGCTATGGAGATAGCGAGAGAGACAGCCGGGGATACAGAGAGAGTGACTGCAAGGGAGACGGCGAGGGAGACGGCGAGGGAGACGGCGAGGGAGACGGCGAGGGAGACGGCGAGGGAGACGGCGAGGGAGACGGCGAGGGAGACGGCGAGGGAGACAGCGAGGGAGACAGCGAGGGAGACGGCGAGGGAGACAGCGAGGGAGACGGCGAGGGACACAGTGAGGGAGACAGCGAGAGAGACTGCGAGAGAGAGCGCGTGAGACAGCGAGGGAGAGAGCGAGACACACAGCGAGGGAGACAGCGAGAGAGACTGCAAGAGAGACTGCAAGGGAGACAGCGAGAGAGACAGCGAGAGAGACACCGAGAGAGACAGCGAGAGAGACAGCGAGGGAGAAAGCGAGGGAGACAGCGAGAGAGACTGCGTGGGAGACAGCGAGGGAGACAGCGAGGGAGACAGCGAGGGAGACAGCGAGAGAGACTGCGAGAGAGACTGCGAGAGAGACTGCGAGGGAGACAGCGAGAGAGACAGCGAGAGAGACAGCGAGGGAGAAAGCGAGGGAGACAGCGAGAGAGACTGCGAGGGAGACTGCGAGGGAGACTGCGAGGGAGACTGCGAGGGAGACAGCGTGGGAGACAGCGTGGGAGATAGCGTGGGAGACAGCGAGGGAGATAGCGAGGGAGACAGCGAGGGAGACAGCGAGGGAGACAGCGAGGGAGACAGCGAGGGAGACAGCGAGGGAGACAGCGAGGGAGACAGCGAGAGAGACAGCGAGAGAGACAGCGAGAGAGACTGCGAGAAGGACTGCGAGAGAGACAGCGAGGGAGAAAGTGAGAGCGACTGCGAGAGAGACTGCGAGGGAGACTGCGAGGGAGACAGCGAAAGAGACTGTGAGGGAGACAGCGAAAGAGACTGCGAGGGAAACTGCGAGGCAGACTGCGAGGGAGACTGCGAGAGAGACAGCGAGAGAGACAGCGAGAGAGACAGCGAGAGAGACAGCGAGAGGGACAGCGAGAGGGACAGCGAGAGAGACTGCGAGAGAGACTGCGAGATAGACTGCGAGGGAGAAAGCGAGGGAGAAAGCGAAAGAGACTGTGTGGGAGACTGCAAGGGAGACAGCGAGAGAGACTGTGAGAGAGACTGCGAGATAGACTGCGAGGGAGAAAGCGAGGGAGAAAGCGAAAGAGACTGTGTGGGAGACTGCAAGGGAGACAGCGAGAGAGACTGTGAGGGAGACAGCGAGAGAGACTGCGAGAGGGATAGTGAGGGAGACTGCGAGGGAGACAGCGAGGGAGACAGCGAGGGAGACAGCGAGGGTGACAGCGAGGGTGACAGCGAGGGTGACAGCGAGGGTGACAGCGAGGGTGACAGCGAGGGTGACAGCGAGAGAGAGAGCGAGGTAGACAGCGAGGGAAACAGCGAGGGAGACTGCGAGGGAGACAGCGAGCGAGACTGCGAGAGAGACTGCGAGAGAGACTGCGAGGGAGAGAGCGAGGGAGAAAGCGAGAGAGACTGCGAGGGAGACAGCGAGAGAGACTGCGAGAGAGACTGCGAGAGAGACTGCGAGAGAGACTGCGAGAGAGACCTCGAGGGAGACAGCGAGAGAGACTGTGAGGGAGACAGCGAGGGAGACAGCGAGAGAGACAGCGAGAGAGACTGCGAGAGAGACTGCGAGAGAGACTGCGAGAGAGACTGCGAGAGAGACCTCGAGGGAGACAGCGAGGGAGACAGCGAGAGAGACTGTGAGGGAGACAGCGAGGGAGACAGTGAGAGAGACAGCGAGAGACACTGTGAGGGAGACAGCGAGAGAGACTGCGAGGGAGGAAGCGAGAGAAACTGCGAGAGAGACTGCTATGGAGATAGCGAGAGAGACAGCGAGGGATACAGCGAGAGACACTGCAAGAGAGAATGCGAGGGAGACAGCGATTAAGACGGCGAGGGAGACGGCGAGAGAGAGAGCGAGAGAGACAGCGAGGGAGACAGCGAGGTAGACAGCGAGAGAGACTTCGAGAGAGACTGCGAGGGAGGCAGCGAGAGAGACAGCGAGGGAGACAGCGAGGTAGACAGCGAGAGAGACTTCGAGAGAGACTGCGAGGGAGGCAGCGAGGGAGACAGCGAGGGAGACAGCGAGGGAGACAGCGAGGGAGACAGCGACAGAGGCAGCAATAGAGACTGCGAGAGAGACTGCGAGGGACACAGCGAGAGAGACTGCAAGGGAGACAACGAGAGAGACTGCGAGAGAGACTGCGAGAGAGACTGCGAGGAAGACAGCGAGAGAGACTGCGAGAGAGACAGCGAGGGAGACAACGAGGGAGACTGCGAGGGAGAGAGCGAGGGGGAGAGCGAGGGGGAGAGCGAGGGGTAGAGCGAGGGAGACAGCGAGGGAGACAGCGAGGGAGACAGCGAGGGAGACAGCGAGGGAGACAGCGAGGGAGACAGCGAGAGAGACTGCGAGAGAGACTGCGAGAGAGACAGCGAGAGAGACAGCGAGAGAGACAGCGAGAGAGACAGCGAGAGAGAAAGCGAGGGAGACAGCGAGAGAGACTGCGAGGGAGACTGCGAGGGAGACTGCGAGGGAGACTGCGAGGGAGACAGCGTGGAAGACAGCGAGGGAGACAGCGAGGGAGACAGCGAGGGAGACAGCGATGGAGACAGCGAGGGAGACAGCGAGGGAGACTGCGAGAAGGACTGCAATAGAGACAGCGAGGGAGAAAGTGAGAGCGACTGCGTGAGAGACTGCGAGGGAGACAGCGAGGGAGACAGCGAGGGAGACTGTGAGGGAAACAGCAAGGGAGACAGCGAGAGAGACTGCGAGGGAGACTGCGAGGGAGACTGCGAGGGAGACTGCGAGGGAGACTGCGAGGGGGACTGCGAGGGAGACAGCGAGAGAGACTGAGAGGGATACAGCGAGAGACACTGCGAGAGAGAATGCGAGGGAGACAGCGATTAAGACGGCGAGGGAGACGGCGAGAGAGAGAGCGAGAGAGACAGCGAGGTAGACAGCGAGGTAGACAGCGAGAGAGACTTCGAGAGAGACTTCGAGAGAGACTGCGAGGGAGGCAGCGAGAGAGACAGCGAGGGAGACAGCGAGGTAGACAGCGAGAGAGACTTCGAGGGAGACTGCGAGGGAGGCAGCGAGGGAGACAGCGAGGGAGACAGCGAGGGAGACAGCGAGGGAGACAGCGAGGGAGACAGCGAGGGACACAGCGAGAGAGACTGCAAGGGAGACAACGAGAGAGACTGCGAGAGAGACTGCGAGAGAGACTGCGAGAGAGACTGCGAGGAAGACAGCGAGAGAGACTGCGAGGGAGACAGCGAGGGAGACTGCGAGGGAGACTGCGAGGGAGAGAGCGAGGGGGAGAGCGAGGGGGAGAGCGAGGGAGACAGCGAGGGAGACAGCGAGGGAGACAGCGAGGGAGACAGCGAGGGAGACAGCGAGGGAGACAGCGAGGGAGACAGCGAGGGAGACAGCGAGAGAGACTGCAAGAGAGACTGCGAGAGAGACAGCGAGAGAGACAGCGAGAGAGACAGCGAGAGAGACAGCGAGAGAGACAGCGAGAGAGACAGCGAGAGAGAAAGCGAGGGAGACAGCGAGAGAGACTGCGAGGGAGACTGCGAGGGAGACTGCGAGGGAGACTGCGAGGGAGACTGCGAGGGAGACAGCGTGGAAGACAGCGTGGAAGACAGCGAGGGAGACAGCGAGGGAGACAGCGAGGGAGACAGCGAGGGAGACAGCGAGGGAGACAGCAACAGAGACTGCGAGAAGGACTGCAAGAGAGACAGCGAGGGAGAAAGTGAGAGCGACTGCGTGAGAGACTGCGAGGGAGACAGCGAGGGAGACAGCGAGGGAGACTGTGAGGGAAACAGCGAGGGAGACAGCGAGAGAGACTGCGAGGGAGACTGCGAGGGAGACTGCGAGGGAGACTGCGAGGGGGACTGCGAGGGAGACAGCGAGAGAGACTGAGAGGGAGACAGCGAGAGAGACTGCGAGAGAGACTGCGAGAGAGACTGCGAGAGAGACTGCGAGAGATACAGCGAGGGATAGAGCGAGGGATAGAGCGAGGGAGACACCGAGGGAGACAGCGAGGGAGACAGCGAGGGAGACAGCGAGAGTACATTGAGAGAGACAGCGAGAGAGACTGCGAGAGAGACTGCGAGAGAGACTGCGAGGGAGACTGCGAGAGAGACTGTGAGAGAGACTGCGAGAGGGACAGCGAGAGAGACTGCGAGAGAGACTGCGAGAGACTGCGAGAGAGACTGCGAGGGAGACAGCGAGAGAGACTGTGAGGGAGACTGCGAGGGAGACTGCGAGGGAGACTGCGAGGGAGACTGCGAGGGAGACTGCGAGAGAGACTGCGAGAGAGACTGCGAGGGAGACTGCGAGGGAGACTGCGAGGGAGACTGCGAGAGAGACGGCGAGAGAGACGGAGAGAGAGATGGAGAGAGAGACGACGAGAGAGACTGCGAGAGAGACTGCGAGAGAGAGAGTGAGAGAGACTGAGAGGGAGACAGCGAGAGAGACAGCGAGAGAGACTGCGAGAGAGACTGCGAGAGAGACTGCGAGAGAGACTGCGAGAGAGACTGCGAGAGAGACTGCGAGAGAGACTGCGAGTGAGACTGCGAGTAATACAGCGAGGGATAGAGCGAGGGATAGAGCGAGGGAGACAGCGAGGGAGACAACGAGGGAGACAGCGAGGGTGACAGCGAGGGAGACAGCGAGGGAGACAGCGAGGGAGACAGCGACAGAGGCAGCAATAGAGACTGCGAGAGAGACTGCGAGGGACACAGCGAGAGAGACTGCAAGGGAGACAACGAGAGAGACTGCGAGAGAGACTGCGAGAGAGACTGCGAGAGAGACAGAGAGGGAGACAGCGACAGAGACAGCGACAGAGACAGCGACAGAGACAGCGACAGAGACAGCGACAGCGAGGGAGACAGCGAGGGAGACAGCGAGGGAGACAGCGAGGGAGACAGCGAGGGAGACAGCGAGGGAGACAGCGAGGGAGACAGCGACAGAGGCAGCAATAGAGACTGCGAGAGAGACTGCGAGGGACACAGCGAGAGAGACTGCAAGGGAGACAACGAGAGAGACTGCGAGAGAGACTGCGAGAGAGACTGCGAGAGAGACTGCGAGGAAGACAGCGAGAGAGACTGCGAGGGAGACAGCGAGGGAGACTGCGAGGGAGACTGCGAGGGAGAGAGCGAGGGGGAGAGCGAGGGGGAGAGCGAGGGAGACAGCGAGGGAGACAGCGAGGGAGACAGCGAGGGAGACAGCGAGGGAGACAGCGAGGGAGACAGCGAGAGAGACTGCGAGAGAGACAGCGAGAGAGACAGCGAGAGAGACAGCGAGAGAGACAGCGAGAGAGACAGCGAGAGAGACAGCGAGAGAGAAAGCGAGGGAGACAGCGAGAGAGACTGCGAGGGAGACTGCGAGGGAGACTGCGAGGGAGACTGCGAGGGAGACTGCGAGGGAGACAGCGTGGAAGACAGCGTGGAAGACAGCGAGGGAGACAGCGAGGGAGACAGCGAGGGAGACAGCGAGGGAGACAGCGAGGGAGACAGCGAGGGAGACAGCAACAGAGACTGCGAGAAGGACTGCAAGAGAGACAGCGAGGGAGAAAGTGAGAGCGACTGCGTGAGAGACTGCGAGGGAGACAGCGAGGGAGACAGCGAGGGAGACTGTGAGGGAAACAGCGAGGGAGACAGCGAGAGAGACTGCGAGGGAGACTGCGAGGGAGACTGCGAGGGAGACTGCGAGGGAGACTGCGAGGGGGACTGCGAGGGGGACTGCGAGGGAGACAGCGAGAGAGACTGAGAGGGAGACAGCGAGAGAGACTGCGAGAGAGACTGCGAGAGAGACTGCGAGAGAGACTGCGAGAGATACAGCGAGGGATAGAGCGAGGGATAGAGCGAGGGAGACACCGAGGGAGACAGCGAGGGAGACAGCGAGGGAGACAGCGAGAGTACATTGAGAGAGACAGCGAGAGAGACTGCGAGAGAGACTGCGAGAGAGACTGCGAGGGAGACTGCGAGAGAGACTGTGAGAGAGACTGCGAGAGGGACAGCGAGAGAGACTGCGAGAGAGACTGCGAGAGACTGCGAGAGAGACTGCGAGGGAGACAGCGAGAGAGACTGTGAGGGAGACTGCGAGGGAGACTGCGAGGGAGACTGCGAGGGAGACTGCGAGGGAGACTGCGAGAGAGACTGCGAGAGAGACTGCGAGGGAGACTGCGAGGGAGACTGCGAGGGAGACTGCGAGAGAGACGGCGAGAGAGATGGAGAGAGAGATGGAGAGAGAGACGACGAGAGAGACTGCGAGAGAGACTGCGAGAGAGAGAGTGAGAGAGACTGAGAGGGAGACAGCGAGAGAGACAGCGAGAGAGACTGCGAGAGAGACTGCGAGAGAGACTGCGAGAGAGACTGCGAGAGAGACTGCGAGAGAGACTGCCAGAGAGACTGCGAGTGAGACTGCGAGTAATACAGCGAGGGATAGAGCGAGGGATAGAGCGAGGGAGACAGCGAGGGAGACAGCGAGGGAGACAGCGAGAGTACATTGAGAGAGACAGCGAGACAGACAGCGAGAGAGACAGCGAGAGAGACAGCGAGAGAGACAGCGAGAGAGACTGCGAGGTAGACGGCGAGGGAGACGACGAGGGAGACGACGAGAGAGACGACGAGGGAGACGACGAGGGAGACGACGAGGGAGACGACGAGGGAGACGACGAGGGAGACAGCAAGGGAGACAGAGAGGGAGACAGCGACAGAGACAGAGAGGGAGACAGCGACAGAGACAGCGACAGAGACAGCGACAGAGACAGCGACAGAGACAGCGACAGCGAGGGAGACAGCGAGGGAGACAGCGAGGGAGACAGCGAGGGAGACAGCGAGGGAGACTGCTACGGAGATAGCGAGAGAGACAGCGGGGGATACAGAGAGAGTGACTGCGAGGGAGACGGCGAGGGAGACGGCGAGGGAGGCGGCGAGGGAGACAGCGAGGGAGACAGCGAGGGAGACAGCGAGGGAGACAGCGAGGGAGACAGCGAGGGAGACTGCGAGGGAGACTGCGAGGGAGACTGCGAGAGAGACTGCGAGAGAGACTGCGAGAGAGACTGCGAGGGAGACTGCATGGGAGACTGCGAGGGAGACTGCGAGGGAGACTGCGAGGGAGACAGCGAGGGAGACAGCGAGGGAGACAGCGAGGGAGACAGCGAGGGAGACAGCGAGGGAAACTGCGAGAGAGACAGCGAGGGAAACTGCGAGAGAGACAGCGAGGGACACAGCGAGGGAGACAGCGAGGGAGACTGCGAGGGAGACAGCGAGAGAGACAGCGAGAGAGACAGCGAGAGAGACAGCGAGAGAGACTGCGAGAGAGACTGCGAGAGAGACTGCGAGAGAGACTGCGAGAGAGACAGCGAGGGAGACAGCGAGAGAGACAGCGAGAGAGACAGCGAGAGAGACAGCGAGAGAGACAGCGAGAGAGACAGCGAGGGAGAAAGCGAGGGAGACAGCGAGAGAGACTGCGAGAGAGACTGCGAGAGAGACTGCGAGGGAGACTGCGAGGGAGACTGCGAGGGAGACTGCGAGGGAGACTGCGAGGGAGACTGCGAGGGAGACTGCGTGGAAGACAGCGAGGGAGACAGCGAGGGAGACAGCGAGGGAGACAGCGAGGGAAACTGCGAGAGAGACAGCGAGAGAGACAGCGAGAGAGACAGCGAGAGAGACAGCGAGAGAGACTGCGAGGGAGACAGCGAGAGAGACAGCGAGAGAGACAGCGAGAGAGACAGCGAGGGAGAAAGCGAGAGCGACTTCGAGAGAGACTGCGAGGGAGACAGCGAGACTGTGAGGGAAACAGCGAGGGAGACTGCGAGGGAGACTGCGAGGGAGACTGCGAGGGAGACTGCGAGGGAGACAGCGAGAGAGACAGCGAGAGAGACAGCGAGAGAGACAGCGAGAGAGACTGCAAAGGAGACTGCGAGAGAGACTGCGAGAGAGACTGCGAGAGAGACTGGGAGAGGGACAGCGAGAGAGACTGCGAGAGAGACTGCGAGAGAGACTACGAGAGAGACTGCGAGAGAGACTGCGAGAGAGACTGCGAGAGAGACTGCGAGGGAGAAAGCGAGGGAGAAAGCGACAGAGACTGTGTGGGAGACTGCAATGGAGACAGCGAGAGAGACTGTGAGGGAGACTGCGAGGGAGACTGCGAGGGAGACTGCGAGGGAGACTGCGAGGGAGACTGCGAGGGAGACTGCGAGAGAGACTGCGAGGGAGACTGCGAGGGAGACTGCGAGAGAGACTGCGAGAGAGACGGCGAGAGAGACGGAGAGAGAGATGGAGAGAGAGACGGCGAGAGAGAGAGTGAGAGAGACTGAGAGGGAGACAGCAAGAGAGACTGCGAGAGAGACTGCGAGAGAGACTGCGAGAGAGACTGCGAGAGAGACTGCGAGAGAGACTGCGAGAGATACAGCGAGGGATAGAGCGAGGGATAGCGCGAGGGAGACAGCGAGGGAGACAGCGAGGGAGACAGCGAGAGTACATTGAGAGAGACAGCGAGAGAGACAGCGAGAGAGACAGCGAGAGAGACAGTGAGAGAGACTGCTATGGAGATAGCGAGAGAGACAGCGGGGGATACAGAGAGAGTGACTGCGAGGGAGACAGCGAGGGAGACAGCGAGGGAGACTGCGAGGGAGACTGCGAGGGAGACAGCGAGGGAGACAGCGAGGGAGACAGCGAGGGAGACAGCGAGGGAGACAGCGAGGGAAACTGCGAGGGAGACAGCGAGGGAAACTGCGAGAGAGACAGCGAGGGACACAGCGAGGGACACAGCGAGGGAGACAGCGAGGGAGACTGCGAGGGAGACTGCGAGGGAGACTGCGAGGGAGACTGCGAGGGAGACTGCGAGGGAGACAGCGAGAGAGACTGCGAGAGAGACTGCGAGAGAGACTGCGAGAGAGAGCGCGTGAGAGACAGCGAGAGAGACTGCGTGGGATACAGCGAGGGAGACAGCGAGGGAGACAGCGAGAGAGACAGCGAGGGAGACAGCGAGGGAGACAGCGAGGGAGACAGCGAGGGAGACAGCGAGGGAGACAGCGAGAGAGACTTCGAGAGAGACTGCGAGAGAGGCAGCGAGGGAGACAGCGAGGGAGACAGCGAGGGAGACAGCGAGGGAGACAGCAAGGGAGACAGCGAGGGAGACAGCGACAGAGACAGCAATAGAGACTGCGAGAGAGACTGCGAGGGACACAGCGAGAGAGACTGCGAGGGAGACAACGACAGAGAATGTGAGAGAGATCACGTGAGACAGCGAGGGAGACAGCGAGGGAGATAGCGAGGGAGACAGCGAGGGAGACTGCGAGGGAGACTGCGAGAGAGAGAGCGAGAGACACAGTGAGGGAGACAGCAAGAGAGACTGCAAGAGAGACTGCGAGGGAGACTGCGAGGGAGACTGCGAGGGAGACAGCGTGGGAGGCAGCGAGGGAGACAGCGAGAGAAACTGCGACGAAGACTGCGAGAGAGACTGCGAGAGAGACTGCGAGAGAGACTGCGAGAGAGACTGCGAGAGAGACTGCGAGAGAGACTGCGAGGGAGAAAGCGAGAGAGACTGCGAGAGTGACTGCGAGGGAGAAAGCGAGAGAGACTGCGAGGGAGACTGCAAGGGAGACAGCGAGAGAGACAGCGAGAGAGACTGCGAGAGAGACTGCGAGAGAGACTGCGAGGGAGAAAGCGAGAGAGACTGCGAGAGAGAAAGCGAGAGAGACTGCGAGGGAGACTGCAAGGGAGACAGCGAGAGAGACAGCGAGGGAGATAGCGCGGGGGATAGCGAGGGAGATAGCGAGGGAGATAGCGAGAGAGATAGCGAGAGAGATAGCGAGAGAGATAGCGAGAGAGACTGCAAGAGAGACTGTGAGGGAGAGAGCGAGGGAGAGAGCGAGGGAGAAAGCGAGAGAGAACACGAGGGAGACAGCGATAGAAACTGCGAGGGAGTCAGCGAGAGAGACTGCGAGAGAGACTGTGAGAGAGACCTCGAGGGAGACAGCGAGGGAGACTGTGAGGGAGACAGCGAGGGAGACAGCGAGAGAGACTGCGAGTGAGACTGTGAGGGAGACAGCGAGAGAGACTGCGAGGGAGAAAGCGAGAGAAACTGCGAGAGAGACTGCTATGGAGATAGCGAGAAAAACAGCGAGGGATACAGCGAGAGACACTGCGAGGGAGACAGCGATTGAGACGGCGAGGGAGACAGCGATTGAGACGGCGAGGGAGACAGCGAGGGAGACAGCGAGGGAGAAAGCGAGGGAGACAGCGAGGGAGACAGCGAGGGAGACAGCGAGGGAGACAGCGAGAGAGACAGCGAGAGAGACAGCGAGAGAGACTTCGAGAGAGACTTCGAGAGAGACTTCGAGAGAGACTTCGAGAGAGACTTCGAGAGAGACTGCGAGGGAGGCAGCGAGGGAGGCAGCGAGGGAGGCAGCGAGGGAGGCAGCGAGGGAGACAGCGAGGGAGACAGCGAGGGAGACAGCGAGGGAGACAGCGAGGGAGACAGCGAGGGAGACAGCGAGGGAGACAGCAAGAGAGACTGTGAGAGAGACTGCGATGGACACAGCGAGAGAGACTGCGAGGGAGACGAGAGAGAATGCGAGAGAGAATGCGAGAGAGATCGCGAGAGACAGCGAGGGAGACAGCGAGGGAGACTGCGAGGTAGACTGCGAGGGAGACTGCGAGGGAGACTGCGAGGGAGACTGCGAGGGAGACTGCGAGGGAGACTGCGAGGGAGACAGCAAGAGAGACAGCAAGAGAGACAGCAAGAGAGACTGCAAGAGAGACTGCAAGAGAGACTGCAAGAGAGACTGCAAGAGAGACTGCAAGAGAGACTGCGAGGGAGACTGCGAGGGAGACAGCGAGGGAGACTGCGAGGAAGACTGCGAGGAAGACTGCGAGGAAGACTGCGAGAGAGACTGCGAGAGAGACTGCGAGAGAGACTGCGAGAGAGACTGCGAGGGAGAAAGCGAGAGAGACTGCGAGAGAGACTGCGAGGGAGAAAGCGAGAGAGACTGCGAGGGAGACTGCGAGGGAGACTGCAAGGGAGACAGCGAGAGAGACAGCGAGGGAGACAGCGAGGGAGACAGCGAGGGAGATAGCGAGGGAGATAGCGAGGGAGATAGCGAGGGAGATAGCGAGGGAGATAGCGAGAGAGACTGCGAGAGAGACTGCGAGAGAGACTGTGAGGGAGACTGTGAGGGAGACAGCGAGGGAGACTGCGAGAGAGACTGCTATGGAGATAGCGAGAGAGACAGCGAGGGATACAGCGAGAGAGACTGCGAGACTAACGGCGAGAGAGACAGCGAGGGAGATGGCGAGGGAGACAGCGCTGGAGACAGCGAGAGAGAATGCGAGAAGGACTGCGTGAGAGACAGCGAGGGAGAAAGCAAGAGCGACTTCGAGAGAGACTGCGAGGGAGACAGCGAGACTGTGAGGGAAACAGCGAGGGAGACAGCGAGAGAGACTGCGAGGGAGACTGCGAGGGAGACTGCGAGGGAGACTGCGAGGGAGACTGCGAGGGAGACTGCGAGAGAGAATGCGAGAGAGACTGCGAGAGGGATATTGAGGGAGACTGCGAGAGGGATATTGAGGGAGACTGCGAGAGGGATATTGAGGGAGACTGCGAGAGAGACTGCGAGAGAGACTGCGAGAGAGACTGCGAGAGAGACTGCGAGGGAGACTGCGAGGGAGACTGCGAGGGAGACTGCGAGGGAGACTGCGAGGGAGACTGCGAGGGAGACTGCAAGAGAGAATGCGAGAGAGACTGCGAGAGGGATATTGAGGGAGACAGCGAGGGAGACAGCGAGGGAGACAGCGAGGGAGACAGCGAGAGAGACAGCGAGAGAGACAGCGAGGGAGACAGCGAGAGAGACAGCGAGAGAGACAGCGAGAGAGACAGCGAGAGAGACAGCGAGAGAGACAGCGAGGGAGACAGCGAGGGAGACAGCGAGGGAGACAGCGAGGGAGACAGCGAGGGAGACTGCGAGGGAGACTGCGAGGGAGACAGCGAGGGAGACAGCGAGGGAGACAGCGAGAGAGACTGCGAGGGAGACTGCGAGAGAGACTGCGAGAGAGACTGCGAGAGAGACTGAGGGAGAGAGCGAGGGAGAAAGCGAGAGAGAAAGCGAGGGAGACAGCGAGGGAGACAGCGAGGGAGACAGCGAGGTAGACAGCGAGGTAGACAGCGAGATAGACAGCGAGAGAGACTTCGAGAGAGACTGCGAGGGAGGCAGCGAGGGAGACAGCGAGGGAGACAGCGAGGGAGACAGCGACAGAGACAGCAATAGAGACTGCGAGAGAGACTGCGAGAGAGACTGCGAGGGAGACTGCGAGAGAGAGAGCGAGAGAGAGAGCGAGAGAGAGAGCGAGAGACACAGCGAGGGAGACAGCAAGAGAGACTGCAAGAGAGACAGCGAGGGAGACAGCGTGGGAGGCAGCGAGGGAGACAGCGAGAGAAACTGCGAGGAAGACTGCGAGAGAGACTGCGAGAGAGACTGCAAGAGAGAAAGCGAGAGAGACTGCGAGGGAGAAAGCGAGAGAGACTGCGAGGGAGACTGCAAGGGAGACTGCAAGGGAGACAGCGAGAGAGACAGCGAGGGAGATAGCGAGGGAGATAGCGAGGGAGATAGCGAGGGAGATAGCGAGAGAGATAGCGAGAGAGATAGCGAGAGAGACTGCGAGAGAGACTGCGAGAGAGACTGCGAGGGAGAGAGCGAGCGAGAAAGCGAGAGAGAACACGAGGGAGACAGCGAGGGAGACAGCGAGGGAGACAGCGAGGGAGACAGCGAGAGAGACAGCGAGAGAGACTGCGAGTGAGACTGTGAGGGAGACAGCGAGAAAGACTGCGAGGGAGAAAGCGAGAGAAACTGCGAGAGAGACTGCTATGGAGATAGCGAGAGAGACAGCGAGGGATACAGCGAGAGACACTGAGAGGGAGACAGCGATTGAGACGGCTAGGGAGACGGCGAGAGAGACAGCGAGGGAGACAGCGAGGGAGACAGCGTGGGAGACAGCGAGAGAGACAGCGAGAGAGACAGCGAGAGAGACAGCGAGAGGGATATTGAGGGAGACAGCGAGGGAGACAGCGAGGGAGACAGCGAGAGAGACAGCGAGAGAGACAGCGAGAGAGACAGCGAGAGAGACAGCGAGGGAGACAGCGAGGGAGACAGCGAGGGAGACAGCGAGGGAGACAGCGAGAGAGACTGCGAGGGAGACTGCGAGAGAGACTGCGAGAGAGACTGCGAGAGAGACTGCGAGAGAGACTGCGAGAGAGACTGAGGGAGAGAGCGAGGGAGAAAGCGAGAGAGAAAGCGAGGGAGACAGTGAGGGAGACAGCGAGGGAGACAGCGAGGGAGACAGCGAGGGAGACAGCGAGGGAGACAGCGAGAGAGACTTCGAGAGATACTGCGAGGGAGGCAGCGAGGGAGACAGCGAGGGAGACAGCGAGGGAGACAGCGAGGGAGACAGCGAGGGAGACAGTGAGGGAGACAGCGACAGAGACAGCAATAGAGACTGCGAGAGAGACTGCGAGGGACACAGCGAGAGAGACTGCGAGGGAGACAACGAGAGAGAATGTGAGAGAGATCGCGTGAGACAGCGAGGGAGACTGCGAGAGAGAGAGCGAGAGACACAGCGAGGGAGACAGCAAGAGAGACTGCAAGAGAGACTGCGAGGGAGACTGCGAGGGAGACAGCGTGGGAGACAGCGTGGGAGGCAGCGAGGGAGGCAGCGAGGGAGACAGCGAGAGAAACTGCGAGGAAGACTGCGAGAGAGACTGCGAGAGAGACTGCGAGAGAGACTGCGAGGGAGACTGCGAGGGAGACTGCGAGGGAGACTGCGAGAGAGACTGCGAGGGAGAAAGCGAGAGAGACTGCGAGGGAGACTGCAAGGGAGACTGCAAGGGAGACTGCAAGGGAGACTGCAAGGGAGACAGCGAGAGAGACAGCGAGAGAGATAGCGAGAGAGATAGCGAGAGAGACTGCAAGAGAGACTGCGAGAGAGACTGCGAGGGAGAGAGCGAGCGAGAAAGCGAGAGAGAACACGAGGGAGACAGCGATAGAAACTGCGAGGGAGTCAGCGAGAGAGACTGCGAGAGAGACTGTGAGAGAGACTGCGATTGAGACGGCTAGGGAGACGACGAGAGAGACTGCGAGGGAGACAGCGAGGGAGACAGCGAGAGAGACAGCGAGAGAGACTTCGAGAGAGACTGCGAGAGAGACTGCGAGAGAGACTGCGAGGGTGGCAGCGAGGGAGACAGCGAGGGAGACAGCGAGGGAGACAGCGAGGGAGACAGCGAGGGAGACAGCGAGGGAGACAGCGAGGGAGACAGCGAGGGAGACAGCAAGAGAGACTGTGAGAGAGACTGTGAGAGAGACTGCGATGGACACAGCGAGAGAGACTGCGAGGGACACGAGAGAGAATGCGAGAGAGATCGCGTGAGACAGCGAGGGAGACAGCGATGGAGACAGCGAGGGAGACAGCGAGGCAGACTGCGAGGGAGACTGCGAGGGAGACTGCGAGGGAGACTGCGAGGGAGACTGCGAGAGAGACTGCAAGAGAGACTGCGAGGGAGACTGCGAGGGAGACAGCGAGGGAGACTGCGAGGGAGACTGTGAGGGAGACTGCGAGGGAGACTGCGAGGAAGACTGCGAGGAAGACTGCGAGAGAGACTGCGAGAGAGACTGCGAGAGAGACTGCGAGAGAGACTGCGAGAGAGACTGCGAGAGAGACTGCGAGGGAGAAAGCGAGAGAGACTGCGAGACAGACTGCGAGGGAGAAAGCGAGAGAGACTGCGAGGGAGACTGCGAGGGAGACTGCGAGGGAGACAGCGAGAGAGACAGCGAGAGAGACAGCGAGGGAGATAGCGAGGGAGATAGCGAGGGAGATAGCGAGGGAGATAGCGAGGGAGATAGCGAGGGAGATAGCGAGAGAGACTGCGAGAGAGACTGCGAGAGAGACTGCGAGAGAGACTGTGAGGGAGACTGTGAGGGAGACAGCGAGGGAGACTGCTATGGAGATAGCGAGAGAGACAGCGAAGGATACAGCGAGAGAGACTGCGAGACTAACTGCGAGGGAGACGGCGAGGGAGATGGCGAGGGTGACAGCGAGGGAGACGGCGAGAGAGACAGCGAGAGAGACTGCGAGGGAGACTGCGAGGGAGACTGCGAGGGAGACTGCGAGGGAGACTGCGAGGGAGACAGCGAGAGAGACTGCGAGAGAGACTGCGAGAGAGACTGCGAGAGAGACTGCGAGAGAGACTGCGAGTGAGACTGCGAGGGAGACAGGGAGAGGGACTGCGAGAGAGAAAGCGAGAGAGAAAGCCAGAGAGTGCGAGGGAGACAGCGAGGGAGACAGCGAGAGAGAATGCGAGAGAGACTGAGAGGGAGACAGCGAGGGAGACAGCGAGGGAGACAGCGAGGGAGACAGCGAGGGAGACAGCGAGGGAGACAGCGAGGGAGACAGCGAGGGAGACAGCGAGGGAGACATCGAGAGAGACAATGAGAGAGACAACGAGAGAGACATCGAGAGAGACAGCGAAAGAGAATGCGAGAGACACTGCGAGAGAGACTTCGAGAGAGACATCCAGGGTTACTTCGAGGGAGACTTCGAGGGAGACTGCGAGGGAGACAGCGTGAGAGACTGAGAGAGACAGCGAGAGAGACAGCGAGGGAGACAGCGAGGGAGACAGCGAGGGAGACTGTGAGGGAGACAGCGAGAGAGTCTGCGAGGGAGAGAGCGAGGGAGAAAGCGAGAGAGACTGCGAGGGAGACAGCGATCGAGACTTCGAGGGAGACAGCGAGAGAGACAGCGAGAGAGACAGCGAGAGAGACTGCGAGAGAGACTGCGAGAGAGACTGCGAGAGAGACTGCGAGAGAGACTGCGAGAGAGACAGCGAGAGAGACTGTGAAGGAGACAGCGAGGGAGACAGCGAGGGAGACAGCGAGGGATACAGCGAGAGACACTGCGAGAGAGACTGCGAGGGAGACGGCGAGGGAGACGGCGAGGGAGACGGCGAGGGAGACGGTGAGAGAGAGAGCGAGAGAGAGAGCGAGAGAGAGCGCGAGGGAGACAGCGAGGGAGACAGCGAGGGAGACAGCGAGGGAGACAGCGAGGGAGACAGCGAGAGAGACTTCGAGAGAGACTGCGAGGGAGGCAGCGAGGGAGGCAGCGAGGGAGGCAGCGAGGGAGACAGCGACAGAGACTGCGAGAGAGACTGCGAGAGAGACTGCGAGAGAGACTGCGAGGGACACAGCGAGGGAGACAGCGAGAGAGACTGCGAGAGAGACTGCGAGGGAGACAACGAGAGAGACTGCGAGAGAGATCACGTGAGACAGCGAGGGAGACAGCGAGGGAGACAGCCAGGGAGACTGCGAGAGAGAGAGCGAGAGACACTGCGAGAGAGACTGCGAGAGAGACTGCGAGAGAGACTGCGAGGGAGACTGCGAGGGAGACTGCGAGGGAGACTGCGAGGGAGACTGCGAG
This sequence comes from Heterodontus francisci, assembly GCF_036365525.1. NCBI lineage: Eukaryota > Metazoa > Chordata > Chondrichthyes > Heterodontiformes > Heterodontidae > Heterodontus > Heterodontus francisci. The sequence continues at coordinate 467,065 of NW_027141148.1, read as the reverse complement.
GGAGACTGCGAGGGAGACAGCGTGGGAGGCAGCGAGGGAGACAGCAAGAGAAACCGCGAGGAAGACAGCGAGAGAGACAGCGAGAGAGACAGCGAGAGAGACTGCGGGAGAGACTGCGAGAGAGACTGCGAGAGAGACTGCGAGAGAGACTGCGAGAGAGACTGCGAGGGAGACTGCGAGAGAGACTGCGAGAGAGACTGCGAGGGAGACTGCGAGGGAGACTGCGAGGGAGACAGCGAGGGAGACAGCGAAGGCGACTGCGAGAGACAGCGAGGGAGACAGCGAGGGAGAATGCGAGGGAGACAGCGAGGGAAACTGCGAGGGAGACTGCGAGGGAGACTGCGAGGGAGACTGCGAGGGAGACTGCGAGAGACACTGCGAGAGACACTGCGAGAGACACTGCGAGAGACACTGCGAGAGAGACTGCGAGGGAGAATGCGAGGGAGAATGCGAGGGGGACAGCGAGGGGGACAGCGAGGGGGACAGCGAGGGGGACAGCGAGGGAGACTGCGAGGGAGACTGCGAGGGAGACTGCGAGGGAGACTGCGAGAGACACTGCGAGAGACACTGCGAGAGACACTGCGAGAGAGACTGCGAGGGAGAATGCGAGGGAGAATGCGAGGGGGACAGCGAGGGGGACAGCGAGGGGGACAGCGAGAGAGACAGCGAGGGAGACAGCGAGGGAGACAGCGAGGGAGACAGCGAGGGAGACTGAGTGACAGACTGCGAGAGAGACAGCGAAAGCGACAGCGAAAGAGACAGCGAAAGAGACAGCGAAAGAGACAGCGAAAGAGACAGCGAGGGATACTGCGAGGGAGACGGCGAGATAGACGGCGAGAGAGACAGCGAGTGAGACAGCGAGTGAGACGGCGTGGGAGGCGGTGAGAGACTGCGAGACAGATAGCGAGACAGTCTGCGAGAGAGACAGCGAGGGAGACCGCGAGGGAGACAGCGAGGGAGACAGCGAGGGAGACAGCGAGGGAGACATCGAGGAAGACAGTGAGAGAGACTGCGAGAGAGACTGCGAGAGAGACTGCGAGAGCGACTGGAGGGAGACAGCGAGGGAGGCAGCGAGGGAGGCAGCGAGGGAGGCAGCGAGGGAGACAGCGAGAGAAACTGCGAGGAAGATGGCGAGAGAGACTGCGAGAGAGACGGCGAGGGAGACATTGAGGGAGAGAGCGAGGGACACAGCGAGGGAGAAAGCGAGGGAGACAGCGAGGGAGACAGCGAGAGAGACTGCGAGGGAGACTGCGAGGGAGACTGCGAGGGAGACTGCGAGGGAGACTGCGAGGGAGACTGCGAGGGAGACAGCGAGGGAGACTGCGAGGGAGACAGCAAGGGAGACAGCAAGGGAGACAGCGAGGGAGACTGTGAGAAGGACTGCGAGAAGGACTGTGATAGAGACAGCGAGAGAGACTGCGAGGGACACAGCGAGGGAGACAGCGAGAGAGACTGCGAGGGAGACAACGAGAGAGACTGCGAGAGAGATCACGTGAGACAGTGAGGGAGATAGCGAGGGAGACAGCGAGGGAGACTGCGAGAGAGAGAGCGAGAGACACAGCGAGGGAGACAGCAAGAGAGACTGCAAGAGAGGCAGCGAGGGAGACAGCGAGAGAGACAGCGAGAGAGACTGCGAGAGAGACTGCGAGAGAGACTGCGAGAGAGACTGCGAGAGAGACTGCGAGAGAGACTGCGAGGGATAGAGCGAGGGATAGAGCGAGGGATAGAGCGAGGGAGACAGCGAGGGAGACAGCGAGGGAGACAGCGAGGGAGACAGCGAGGGAGACAGACTGGGAGACAGCGAGAGTACATTGAGAGAGACAGCGAGAGAGACTGCGAGGGAGACTGCGAGGGAGACTGCGAGGGAGACTGCGAGGGAGACTGCGAGGTAGACGGCGAGGGAGACGGCGAGGGAGACGGCGAGGGAGACGGCGAGAGAGACAGCGAGAGAGACTGCGAGGGAGACTGCGAGGGAGACTGCGAGGGAGACGGCGAGGGAGACGGCGAGGGAGACGGCAAGGGAGACGGCGAGGGAGACGGCGAGGGAGACGGCGAGGGAGACGGCGAGGGAGACAGCGACGGAGACAGCGACAGAGACAGCGACAGAGACAGCGACAGAGACAGCGAGGGAGACAGTGAGAGAGACTGCTATGGAGATAGCGAGAGAGACAGCGGGGGATACAGAGAGAGTGACTGCGAGGGAGACGGCGAGGGAGACGACGAGGGAGACGACGAGGGAGATGACGAGGGAGACAGCGAGGGAGACAGCGAGGGAGACAGCGAGGGAGACAGCGAGAGAGACTGCGAGAGAGACTGCGAGAGAGACTGCGAGAGAGACTGCGAGGGAGACAGCGAGGGAGACAGCGAGGGAGACAGCGAGGGAGACAGCGAGGGAGACAGCGAGGGAAACTGCGAGAGAGACAGCGAGGGACACAGCGAGGGACACAGCGAGGGAGACAGCGAGGGAGACAGCGAGGGAGACAGCGAGGGAGACAGCGAGGGAGACTGTGAGGGAAACAGCGAGAGAGACTGCGAGAGAGACTGCGAGAGGGATATTGAGGGAGACTGCGAGGGAGACTGCGAGGGAGACAGCGAGGGAGACAGCGAGGGAGACAGCGAGGGAGACAGCGAGGGAGACAGCGAGAGAGACAGCGAGGGAGACAGCAAGGGAGACAGCGAGGGAGACAGCGAGGGAGACTGCGAGGGAGACTGCGAGAGAGACTGCGAGAGAGACTGCGAGAGAGACTGCGAGAGAGACTGCGAGGGAGAGAGCGAGGGAGAAAGCGAGAGAGACTGCGAGAGAGACAGCGATAGAAACAGCGAGGGAGTCAGCGAGAGAGACAGCGAGAGAGACTGCGAGAGAGACTGTGAGAGAGACCTCGAGGGAGACAGCGAGAGAGACTGTGAGGGAGACAGCGAGGGAGACAGTGAGAGAGACAGCGAGAGAGACTGTGAGGGAGACAGCGAGAGAGACTGCGAGGGAGGAAGCGAGAGAAACTGCGAGAGAGACTGCTATGGAGATAGCGAGAGAGACAGCGAGGGAGACAGCGATTGAGACGGCGAGAGAGAGCGAAGGAGAGAGCGAGGGAGAGAGCGAGGGAGAGAGCTAGGGAGAGAGCGAGGGAGAGAGCGAGGGAGAGAGCGAGGGAGAGAGCGAGGGAGAGAGCGAGGGAGAGAGCGAGGGAGAGAGCGAGGGAGACAGCGAGGGAGACAGCGAGGGAGACAGCGAGGGAGACAGCGAGGGAGACAGCGAGGGTGACAGCGAGGGAGACAGCGAGGGAGACAGCGAGGTAGACAGCGAGAGAGACATCGAGAGAGACTGCGAGGGAGGCAGCGAGGGAGGCAGCGAGGGAGGCAGCGAGGGAGACAGCGAGGGAGACAGCGACAGAGACAGCAATAGAGACTGCGAGAGAGACTGCGAGGGAGACAACGAGAGAGAATGCGAGAGAGATCGTGTGAGACAGCGAGGGAGCCAGCGAGGGAGATAGCGAGGGAGACAGCGAGGGAGACAGCGAGGGAGACTGCGAGAGAGAGAGCGAGAGACACAGCGAGGGAGACAGCAAGAGAGACAGCAAGAGAGACAGCAAGAGAGACAGCAAGAGAGACTGCAAGAGAGACTGCAAGAGAGACTGCAAGAGAGACTGCAAGAGAGACTGCGAGGGAGACTGCGAGGGAGACTGCGAGGGAGACTGCGAGGGAGACAGCGTGGGAGGCAGCGAGGGAGACAGCGAGGAAGACTGCGAGAGAGACTGCGAGAGAGACTGCGAGAGAGACTGCGAGAGAGACTGCGAGAGAGACTGAGAGAGAGACTGCGAGAGAGACTGCGAGAGAGACTGCGAGGGAGAAAGCGAGAGAGAAAGCGAGAGAGACTGCGAGGGAGAAAGCGAGAGAGACTGCGAGGGAGACTGCAAGGGAGATAGCGAGGGAGATAGCGAGGGAGATAGCGAGAGAGACTGCGAGAGAGACTGCGAGGGAGACGGCGAGGGAGAAAGCGAGAGAGTCTGCGAGGGAGACAGCGATAGAAACTGCGAGGGATTCAGCGAGAGAGACAGCGAGAGAGACTGCGAGAGAGACTGCGAGAGAGACTGTGAGAGAGACCTCGAGGGAGACAGCGAGGAAGACAGCGAGGAAGACAGCGAGGAAGACAGCGAGGAAGACAGCGAGGAAGACAGCGAGGAAGACAGCGAGAGAGACTGCGAGGGAGACAGTGAGGGAGATAGCGAGAGAGACAGCGAGAGAGACTGCGAGTGAGACTGTGAGGGAGACAGCGAGAGAGACTGCGAGGGAGAAAGCGAGAGAAACTGCGAGAGAGACTGCTATGGAGATAGCGAGAGAGACAGCGAGGGATACAGAGCGAGACACTGCGAGAGAGAATGCGAGCGAGACAGCGATTGAGATGGCGAGGGAGACGGCGAGAGGGAGAGCGAGAGAGAGAGCGAGGGAGACAGCGAGGGAGACAGCGAGGGAGACAGCGAGGGAGACAGCGAGGGAGACAGCGAGGTAGACAGCGAGAGAGACTTCGAGAGAGACTGCGAGGGAGGCAGCGAGGGAGACAGCGAGAGAGACAGCGACAGAGACAGCGACAGAGACAGCGACAGAGACAGAGACTGTGAGAGAGACTGCAAGGGACACAGCGAGAGAAACTGCGAGGGAGACAACGAGAGAGAATGCGAGAGAGATCGAGGGAGACAGCGAGGGAGACAGCGAGGGAGACAGCGAGGGAGACAGCGAGGGAGACAGCGAGGGAGACAGCGAGGGAGACAGCGAGGGAGACGGCGAGGGAGACGGCGTGGGAGACGGCGTGGGAGGCAGTGAGAGACTGCGAGACAGATAGCGAGACAGTCTGCGAGAGAGACCGCGAGGGAGACCGCGAGGGAGACAGCGAGGGAGACAGCGAGGGAGACAGCGAGGGAGACAGCAAGGGAGACAGCGAGAGAGACTGCGAGAGCGACTGCTGGGGAGACAGCGAGGGAGGCAGCGAGGGAGGCAGCGAGGGAGGCAGCGAGGGAGACAGCGAGGGAGACAGCGAGGGAGACAGCGAGGGAGACAGCGAGGGAGACAGCGAGGGAGACAGCGAGAGAAACTGCGAGGGAGACGGCGAGGGAGACGGCGAGGGAGACAGCGACGGAGACAGCGACAGAGACAGCGACAGAGACAGCGACAGAGACAGCGACAGAGACAGCGACAGAGACAGCGAGGGAGACAGTGAGAGAGACTGCTATGGAGATAGCGAGAGAGACAGCGGGGGATACAGAGAGAGTGACTGCGAGGGAGACGGCGAGGGAGACGGCGAGGGAGACGATGAGGGAGACGACGAGGGAGACGACGAGGGAGACGACGAGGGAGAAGGCGAGGGAGACGGCGAGGGAAACAGCGAGGGAAACAGCGAGGGAGACAGCGAGGGAGACAGCGAGGGAGACAGCGAGAGAGACTGCGAGAGAGACTGCGAGAGAGACTGCGAGAGAGACTGCGAGGGAGACAGCGAGGGAGACAGCGAGGGAGACAGCGAGGGAGACAGCGAGGGAAACTGCGAGAGAGACAGCGAGGGACACAGCGAGGGAGACAGCGAGGGAGACAGCGAGGGAGACAGCGAGGGAGACAGCGAGGGAGACAGCGAGAGAGACTGTGAGGGAGACAGCGAGAGAGACTGCGAGGGAGACTGCGAGGGAGACTGCGAGGGAGACTGCGAGAGAGACTGCGAGAGAGACTGCGAGAGAGACTGCGAGGGAGACTGCGAGGGAGACTGCGAGGGAGACTGCGAGGGAGACTGCGAGAGAGAATGCGAGAGAGACTGCGAGAGAGACTGCGAGAGAGACTGCGAGAGAGAATGCGAGAGAGACTGCGAGAGGGATATTGAGGGAGACTGCGAGGGAGACAGCGAAGGAGACAGCGAGGGAGACAGCGAGGGAGACTGCGAGGGAGACTGCGAGAGAGACTGCGAGAGAGACTGCGAGAGAGACTGCGAGAGAGACTGCGAGAGAGACTGCGAGAGAGACTGCGAGAGAGACTGCGAGAGAGACTGCGAGGGAGAGAGCGAGGGAGAAAGCGAGAGAGAAATCGAGAGAGAAAGCGAGAGAGACTGCGAGAGAGACAGCGATAGAAACAGCGAGGGAGTCAGCGAGAGAGACAGCGAGAGAGACAGCGAGAGAGACTGCGAGAGAGACTGCGAGAGAGACTGTGAGAGAGACCTCGAGGGAGACAGCGAGAGAGACTGTGAGGGAGACAGCGAGGGAGACAGTGAGAGAGACAGCGAGAGAGACTGTGAGGCAGACAGCGAGAGAGACTGCGAGGGAGGAAGCGAGAGAAACTGCGAGAGAGACTGCTATGGAGATAGCGAGAGAGACAGCGAGGGAGACAGCGATTGAGACGGCGAGAGAGAGAGCGAGGGAGAGAGCGAGTGAGACAGCGAGGGAGACAGCGAGGGAGACAGCGAGGGAGACAGCGAGGTAGACAGCGAGAGAGACATCGAGAGAGACTGCGAGGGAGGCAGCGAGGGAGGCAGCAAGGGAGACAGCGAGGGAGACAGCGACAGAGACAGCAACAGAGACTGCGAGAGAGACTGCGAGGGAGACAACGAGAGAGAATGCGAGAGAGATCGTGTGAGACAGCGAGGGAGCCAGCGAGGGAGATAGCGAGGGAGACAGCGAGGGAGACTGCGAGAGAGAGAGCGAGAGACACAGCGAGGGAGACAGCAAGAGAGACAGCAAGAGAGACTGCAAGAGAGACTGCAAGAGAGACTGCAAGAGAGACTGCGAGGGAGACTGCGAGGGAGACAGCGTGGGAGGCAGCGAGGGAGACAGCGAGGAAGACTGCGAGAGAGACTGCGAGAGAGACTGCGAGAGAGACTGCGAGAGAGACTGCGAGGGAGACTGCGAGGGAGACTGCGAGGGAGACTGCGAGGGAGACGGCGAGGGAGACGGCGAGGGAGACGGCGAGAGAGACAGCGAGAGAGACTGCGAGGGAGACTGCGAGGGAGACTGCGAGGGAGACGGCGAGGGAGACGGCGAGGGAGACGGCAAGGGAGACGGCAAGGGAGACGGCAAGGGAGACGGCGAGGGAGACGGCGAGGGAGACAGCGACGGAGACAGCGACGGAGACAGCGACAGAGACAGCGACAGAGACAGCGAGGGAGACAGCGAGGGAGACAGTGAGAGAGACTGCTATGGAGATAGCGAGAGAGACAGCGGGGGATACAGAGAGAGTGACTGTGAGGAAGACGGCGAGGGAGACGGCGAGGGAGACGACGAGGGAGACGACGAGGGAGACGGCGAGGGAGACAGCGAGGGAGACAGCGAGGGAGACAGCGAGAGAGACTGCGAGAGAGACTGCGAGAGAGACTGCGAGAGAGACTGCGAGGGAGACAGCGAGGGAGACAGCGAGGGAGACAGCGAGGGAGACAGCGAGGGAAACTGCGAGAGAGACAGCGAGGGACACAGCGAGGGACACAGCGAGGGAGACAGCGAGGGAGACAGCGAGGGAGACAGCGAGGGAGACAGCGAGGGAGACTGTGAGGGAAACAGCGAGAGAGACTGCGAGAGAGACTGCGAGAGGGATATTGAGGGAGACTGCGAGGGAGACTGCGAGGGAGACAGCGAGGGAGACAGCGAGGGAGACAGCGAGGGAGACAGCGAGAGAGACAGCGAGGGAGACAGCGAGGGAGACAGCGAGGGAGACAGCGAGGGAGACTGCGAGGGAGACTGCGAGGGAGACTGCGAGAGAGACTGCGAGAGAGACTGCGAGAGAGACTGCGAGAGAGACTGCGAGGGAGAGAGCGAGGGAGAAAGCGAGAGAGACTGCGAGAGAGACAGCGATAGAAACAGCGAGGGAGTCAGCGAGAGAGACAGCGAGAGAGACTGCGAGAGAGACTGTGAGAGAGACCTCGAGGGAGACAGCGAGAGAGACTGTGAGGGAGACAGCGAGGGAGACAGTGAGAGAGACAGCGAGAGAGACTGTGAGGGAGACAGCGAGAGAGACTGCGAGGGAGGAAGCGAGAGAAACTGCGAGAGAGACTGCTATGGAGATAGCGAGAGAGACAGCGAGGGAGACAGCGATTGAGACGGCGAGAGAGAGCGAAGGAGAGAGCGAGGGAGAGAGCGAGGGAGAGAGCGAGGGAGAGAGCGAGGGAGAGAGCGAGGGAGAGAGCGAGGGAGACAGCGAGGGAGACAGCGAGGGAGACAGCGAGGGTGACAGCGAGGGAGACAGCGAGGGAGACAGCGAGGTAGACAGCGAGGTAGACAGCGAGAGAGACTGCGAGGGAGGCAGCGAGGGAGGCAGCGAGGGAGGCAGCGAGGGAGGCAGCGAGGGAGACAGCGAGGGAGACAGCGACAGAGACAGCAATAGAGACTGCGAGAGAGACTGCGAGGGAGACAACGAGAGAGAATGCGAGAGAGATCGTGTGAGACAGCGAGGGAGACTGCGAGGGAGACAGCGTGGGAGGCAGCGAGGGAGACAGCGAGGAAGACTGCGAGAGAGACTGCGCGAGAGACTGTGAGAGAGACTGCGAGAGAGACTGCGAGAGAGACTGCGAGAGAGACTGAGAGAGAGACTGCGAGAGAGACTGCGAGGGAGAAAGCGAGAGAGAAAGCGAGAGAGACTGCGAGGGAGAAAGCGAGAGAGACTGCGAGGGAGACTGCAAGGGAGATAGCGAGGGAGATAGCGAGGGAGATAGCGAGAGAGACTGCGAGAGAGACTGCGAGGGAGACGGCGAGGGAGAAAGCGAGAGAGTCTGCGAGGGAGACAGCGATAGAAACTGCGAGGGATTCAGCGAGAGAGACAGCGAGAGAGACTGCGAGAGAGACTGCGAGAGAGACTGCGAGAGAGACTGTGAGAGAGACCTCGAGGGAGACAGCGAGGAAGACAGCGAGGAAGACAGCGAGGAAGACAGCGAGGAAGACAGCGAGGAAGACAGCGAGAGAGACTGCGAGGGAGACAGTGAGGGAGATAGCGAGAGAGACAGCGAGAGAGACTGCGAGTGAGACTGTGAGGGAGACAGCGAGAGAGACTGTGAGGGAGAAAGCGAGAGAAACTGCGAGAGAGACTGCTATGGAGATAGCGAGAGAGACAGCGAGGGATACAGAGCGAGACACTGCGAGAGAGAATGCGAGGGAGACAGCGATTGAGATGGCGAGGGAGACGGCGAGAGGGAGAGCGAGAGAGAGAGCGAGGGAGACAGCGAGGGAGACAGCGAGGGAGACAGCGAGGGAGACAGCGAGGGAGACAGCGAGGTAGACAGCGAGAGAGACTTCGAGAGAGACTGCGAGGGAGGCAGCGAGGGAGACAGCGAGAGAGACAGCGACAGAGACAGCGACAGAGACAGCGACAGAGACAGAGACTGTGAGAGAGACTGCAAGGGACACAGCGAGAGAAACTGCGAGGGAGACAACGAGAGAGAATGCGAGAGAGATCGAGGGAGACAGCGAGGGAGACAGCGAGGGAGACAGCGAGGGAGACAGCGAGGGAGACAGCGAGGGAGACAGCGAGGGAGACGGCGTGGGAGACGGCGTGGGAGACGGCGTGGGAGGCAGTGAGAGACTGCGAGACAGATAGCGAGACAGTCTGCGAGAGAGACCGCGAGGGAGACCGCGAGGGAGACAGCGAGGGAGACAGCGAGGGAGACAGCGAGGGAGACAGCGAGGGAGACAGCGAGAGCGACTGCTGGGGAGACAGCGAGGGAGGCAGCGAGGGAGGCAGCGAGGGAGGCAGCGAGGGAGACAGCGAGGGAGACAGCGAGGGAGACAGCGAGGGAGACAGCGAGGGAGACAGCGAGAGAAACTGCGAGGGAGACGGCGAGGGAGACGGCGAGGGAGACAGCGACGGAGACAGCGACAGAGACAGCGACAGAGACAGCGACAGAGACAGCGACAGAGACAGCGACAGAGACAGCGAGGGAGACAGTGAGAGAGACTGCTATGGAGATAGCGAGAGAGACAGCGGGGGATACAGAGAGAGTGACTGCGAGGGAGACGGCGAGGGAGACGACGAGGGAGACGACGAGGGAGACGGCGAGGGAGACGGCGAGGGAAACAGCGAGGGAAACAGCGAGGGAAACAGCGAGGGAGACAGCGAGGGAGACAGCGAGGGAGACAGCGAGAGAGACTGCGAGAGAGACTGCGAGAGAGACTGCGAGAGAGACTGCGAGGGAGACAGCGAGGGAGACAGCGAGGGAGACAGCGAGGGAGACAGCGAGGGAGACAGCGAGGGAAACTGCGAGAGAGACAGCGAGGGACACAGCGAGGGACACAGCGAGGGAGACAGCGAGGGAGACAGCGAGGGAGACAGCGAGGGAGACAGCAAGGGAGACAGCGAGAGAGACTGTGAGGGAGACAGCGAGAGAGACTGCGAGGGAGACTGCGAGGGAGACTGCGAGGGAGACTGCGAGAGAGACTGCGAGAGAGACTGCGAGGGAGACTGCGAGGGAGACTGCGAGGGAGACTGCGAGAGAGAATGCGAGAGAGACTGCGAGAGAGACTGCGAGAGAGACTGCGAGAGAGACTGCGAGAGGGATATTGAGGGAGACTGCGAGGGAGACTGCGAGGGAGACAGCGAAGGAGACAGCGAGGGAGACAGCGAGGGAGACAGCGAGGGAGACTGCGAGGGAGACTGCGAGAGAGACTGCGAGAGAGACTGCGAGAGAGACTGCGAGGGAGAGAGCGAGGGAGAAAGCGAGAGAGAAAGCGAGAGAGAAAGCGAGAGAGACTGCGAGAGAGACAGCGATAGAAACAGCGAGGGAGTCAGCGAGAGAGACAGCGAGAGAGACAGCGAGAGAGACTGCGAGAGAGACTGCGAGAGAGACTGTGAGAGAGACCTCGAGGGAGACAGCGAGAGAGACTGTGAGGGAGACAGCGAGGGAGACAGTGAGAGGGACAGCGAGAGAGACTGTGAGGCAGACAGCGAGAGAGACTGCGAGGGAGGAAGCGAGAGAAACTGCGAGAGAGACTGCTATGGAGATAGCGAGAGAGACAGCGAGGGAGACAGCGATTGAGCCGGCGAGAGAGAGAGCGAGGGAGAGAGCGAGGGAGACAGCGAGGGAGACAGCGAGGGAGACAGCGAGGTAGACAGCGAGAGAGACATCGAGAGAGACTGCGAGGGAGGCAGCGAGGGAGGCAGCGAGGGAGACAGCGAGGGAGACAGCGAGGGAGACAGCGACAGAGACAGCAATAGAGACTGCGAGAGAGACTGCGAGGGAGACAACGAGAGAGAATGCGAGAGAGATCGTGTGAGACAGCGAGGGAGCCAGCGAGGGAGATAGCGACAGAGACAGCGAGGGAGACTGCGAGAGAGAGAGCGAGAGACACAGCGAGGGAGACAGCAAGAGAGACAGCAAGAGAGACTGCAAGAGAGACTGCAAGAGAGACTGCAAGAGAGACTGCGAGGGAGACTGCGAGGGAGACAGCGTGGGAGGCAGCGAGGGAGACAGCGAGGAAGACTGCGAGAGAGACTGCGAGAGAGACTGCGAGAGAGACTGCGAGAGAGACTGCGAGAGAGACTGCGAGAGAGACTGCGAGGGAGAAAGCGAGAGAGAAAGCGAGAGAGACTGCGAGGGAGAAAGCGAGAGAGACTGCGAGGGAGACTGCGAGGGAGATAGCGAGGGAGATAGCGAGGGAGATAGCGAGAGAGACTGCGAGAGAGACTGCGAGGGAGACGGCGAGGGAGAAAGCGAGAGAGTCTGCGAGGGAGACAGCGATAGAAACGGCGAGGGAGTCAGCGAGAGAGACTGCGAGAGAGACTGCGAGAGAGACTGTGAGAGAGACCTCGAGGGAGACAGCGAGGAAGACAGCGAGGAAGACAGCGAGGAAGACAGCGAGGAAGACAGCGAGGAAGACAGCGAGAGAGACTGCGAGGGAGACAGTGAGGGAGATAGCGAGAGAGACAGCGAGAGAGACTGCGAGTGAGACTGTGAGGGAGACAGCGAGAGAGACTGCGAGGGAGAAAGCGAGAGAAACTGCGAGAGAGACTGCTATGGAGATAGCGAGAGAGACAGCGAGGGATACAGCGCGAGACACTGCGAGAGAGAATGCGAGGGAGACAGCGATTGAGACGGCGAGGGAGACGGCGAGAGGGAGAGCGAGAGAGAGAGCGAGAGAGACAGCGAGGGAGACAGCGAGGGAGACAGCGAGGGAGACAGCGAGGGAGACAGCGAGGGAGACAGCGAAGGAGACAGCGAGGGAGACAGCGAGGTAGACAGCGAGAGAGACTTCGAGAGAGACTGCGAGGGAGGCAGCGAGGGAGACAGCGAGAGAGACAGCGACAGAGACAGCGACAGAGACAGCGACAGAGACAGAGACTGTGAGAGAGACTGCAAGGGACACAGCGAGAGAAACTGCGAGGGAGACAACGAGAGAGAATGCGAGAGAGATCGCGTGAGACAGCGAGGGAGACAGCGAGGGAGACAGCGAGGGAGACAGCGAGGGAGACAGCGAGGGAGACAGCGAGGGAGACAGCGAGGGAGACAGCGAGGGAGACGGCGTGGGAGACGGCGTGGGAGACGGCGTGGGAGGCAGTGAGAGACTGCGAGACAGATAGCGAGACAGTCTGCGAGAGAGACCGCGAGGGAGACCGCGAGGGAGACCGCGAGGGAGACAGCGAGGGAGACAGCGAGGGAGACAGCGAGGGAGACAGCGAGAGAGACTGCGAGAGAGACTGCGAGAGCGACTGCTGGGGAGACAGCGAGGGAGACAGCGAGGGAGGCAGCGAGGGAGACAGCGAGGGAGACAGCGAGGGAGACAGCGAGGGAGACAGCGAGGGAGACAGCGAGGGAGACAGCGAGGAAGACGGCGAGAGAGACTGCGAGAGAGACGGCGAGGGAGACAGCGAGGGAGACTGCGAGGGAGACTGCGAGGGAGACTGCGAGAGAGACTGCGAGAGAGACTGCGAGGGAGACTGCGAGGGAGACTGCGAGGGAGACAGCGTGGGAGACAGCGTGGGAGACAGCGTGGGAGACAGCGTGGGAGACAGCGAGGGAGACAGAGAGGGAGACAGCGAGGGAGACAGCGAGGGAGACTGTGAGAAGGACGGCGAGAAGGACTGTGATAGAGACAGCGAGAGAGACTGCGAGGGACACAGCGAGAGAGACTGCGAGGGAGACAACGAGAGAGACTGCGAGAGAGATCACGTGAGACAGCGAGGGAGACAGTGAGGGAGATAGCGAGGGAGACAGCGAGGGAGACTGCGAGAGAGAGAGCGAGAGACACAGCGACGGAGACAGCAAGAGAGACTGCAAGAGAGACTGCGAGGGAGACAGCGTGGGAGGCAGCGATGGAGACAGCGAGAGAAACCGCGAGGAAGACAGCGAGAGAGACTGCGAGAGAGACTGCGAGAGAGACTGCGAGAGAGACTGCGAGAGAGACTGCGAGGGATACAGCGAGGGATACAGCGAGGGAGACAGCGAGAGAGACAGCGAGAGAGACAGCGAGAGAGACAGCGAGAGAGACAGCGAGAGAGACTGCGAGGGAGACTGCGAGGGAGACGGCGAGGGAGACGGCGAGGGAGACGACGAGGGAGACGACGAGGGAGACAGCAAGGGAGACAGCGACAGAGACAGAGACAGCGAGGGAGACAGCAAGGGAGACAGTGAGAGAGACTGCTATGGAGATAGCGCGAGAGATAGCGGGGGATACAGAGTGACTGCGAGGGAGACGGCGAGGGAGACAGCGAGGGAGACAGCGAGGGAGACAGCGAGGGAGACATCGAGAGAGACTGCGAGAGAGACTGCGAGGGAGACTGCGAGGGAGACTGCGAGGGAGACAGCGAGGGAGACAGCGAGAGAGACAGCGAGGGAGACAGTGAGGGAAACTGCGAGAGAGACAGCGAGGGACACAGCGAGGGACACAGCGAGGGAGACAGCAAGGGAGACAGCGAGAGAGACAGCGAGAGAGACTGCGAGGGAGACTGCGAGGGAGACTGCGAGGGAGACTGCGAGGGAGACAGCGAGAGAGACTGCGAGAGAGAGCGCGTGAGAGACAGCGAGAGAGACTGCGTGGGAGACAGTGACGGAGACAGCTCGGGAGACAGCGAGGGAGACAGCGAGGGAGACAGCGCTGGAGACAGCGAGAGAGAATGCGAGAAGGACTGCGAGAGAGACAGCGAGGGAGAATGCGAGAGTGACTTCGAGAGAGACTGCGAGGGAGACAGCGAGAGAGACTGTGAGGGAAACAGCGAGGGAGACAGCGAGAGAGACTGCGAGGGAGACTGCGAGAGAGACTGCGAGAGAGACTGCGAGAGAGACTGCGAGAGAGACTGCGAGACAGACTGCGAGACAGACTGCGAGACAGACTGTGAGACAGACTGCGAGACAGACTGCGAGACAGACTGCGAGGGAGACTGCGAGAGAGACTGCGAGAGAGACTGCGAGAGAGACTGCGAGACAGACTGCGAGACAGACTGCGAGACAGACTGCGAGACAGACTGCGAGACAGACTGCGAGGGAGACTGCGAGAGAGAATGCGAGAGAGACTGCGAGAGGGATATTGAGGGAGACTGCGAGGGAGACAGCGAGGGAGACAGCGAGAGAGACAGCGAGAGAGACAGCGAGAGAGACAGCGAGAGAGACAGCGAGAGAGACAGCGAGAGAGACAGCGAGGGAGACAGCGAGGGAGACAGCGAGGGAGACAGCGAGGGAGACAGCGAGGGAGACTGCGAGGGAGACTGCGAGAGAGACTGCGAGAGAGACTGCGAGAGAGACTGCGAGGGAGAGAGCGAGGGAGAAAGCGAGGGAGAAAGCGAGAGAGAAAGCGAGAGAGACTGCGAGGGAGACAGCGATAGAGACAGCGAGGGAGTCAGTGAGAGAGACAGCGAGAGAGACAGCGAGAGAGACTGCGAGAGAGACTGCGAGAGAGACTGTGAGAGAGACCTCGAGGGAGACAGCGAGGGAGACAGCGAGAGAGACTGTGAGGGAGACAGCGAGGGAGACTGCGAGGGAGGAAGCGAGAGAAACTGCGAGAGAGACTGCTATGGAGATAGCGAGAGAGACAGCGAGGGATACAGCGAGAGACACTGCGAGAGAGAATGCGAGGGAGACAGCGATTGAGACGGCGAGAGAGAGAGCGAGGGAGAGAGCGAGGGAGAGAGCGAGGGAGAGAGCGAGGGAGAGAGCGAGGGATAGAGCGAGGGATAGAGCGAGGGAGACAGCGAGGGAGACAGCGAGGGAGACAGCGAGGGAGACAGCGAGGTAGACAGCGAGGTAGACAGCGAGGAAGACAGCGAGGGAGACAGCGAGGGAGACTGCGAGGGAGACTGCGAGGGAGACTGCGAGGGAGACTGCGAGGGAGACTGCGAGGGAGGCAGCGAGGGAGGCAGCGACGGAGGCAGCGAGGGAGGCAGCGAGGGAGACAGCGAGGGAGACAGCGACAGAGACAGCGACAGAGACAGAGACAGCAATAGAGACTGCGAGAGAGACTGCGAGGGAGACAACGAGAGAGAATGCTAGAGAGATCGTGTGAGACAGCGAGGGAGACAGCGAGGGAGACAGCGAGAGAGACATCGAGAGAGACTGCGAGGGAGACTGCGAGGGAGACTGCGAGGGAGACTGCGAGGGAGACTGCGAGGGAGACTGCGAGGGAGACTGGGAGGGAGGCAGCGAGGGAGGCAGCGAGGGAGGCAGCGAGGGAGGCAGCGAGGGAGACAGCGAGGGAGACAGCGAGGGAGACAGCGAGGGAGACAGCGACAGAGACAGCAACAGAGACTGCGAGAGAGACTGCGAGGGAGACAACGAGAGAGAATGCGAGAGAGATCGTGTGAGACAGCGAGGGAGACAGCGAGGGAGATAGCGAGGGAGACAGCGAGGGAGACTGCGAGAGAGAGAGCGAGAGACACAGCGAGGGAGACAGCAATAGAGACAGCCAGAGAGACAGCAAGAGAGACTGCGAGGGAGACAGCGTGGGAGACAGCGTGGGAGACAGCGTGGGAGACAGCGTGGGAGACAGCGTGGGAGGCAGCGAGGGAGACAGCGAGGGAGACAGCGAGGGAGACAGCGAGGGAGACAGCGAGAGAGACTGCGAGAGAGACTGCGAGAGAGACTGCGAGAGAGACTGCGAGAGAGACTGCGAGAGAGACAGTGAGAGGGACTGCGAGAGAGAAAGCGAGAGAGAAAGCCAGAGAGTGCGAGGGAGACAGCGAGAGAGAAAGCGAGAGAGACTGCGAGGGAGAAAGCGAGAGAGACTGCGAGGGAGACTGCAAGGGAGACAGCGAGAGAGACAGCGAGGGAGATAGCAAGGGAGATAGCGCGGGAGAAAGCGAGAGAGACTGCGAGAGAGACTGCGAGAGAGACTGCGAGAGAGACTGCGAGGGAGACTGCGAGGGAGAAAGCGAGAGAGACTGCGAGGGAGACAGCGATAGAAACTGCGAGGGAGTCAGCGAGAGAGACAGCGAGAGAGACAGCGAGAGAGACTGCGAGAGAGACTGCGAGAGAGACTGCGAGAGAGACTGCGAGAGAGACCTCGAGGGAGACAGCGAGGGAGACAGCGAGGAAGACAGCGAGGAAGACAGCGAGAGAGACTGCGAGGGAGACAGTGAGGGAGACAGCGAGAGAGACAGCGAGAGAGACTGTGAGGGAGACAGCGAGGGAGACAGCGAGGGAGACTGCGAGGGAGACTGCGAGAGAGACTGCGAGAGAGACTGCGAGAGAGACTGCGAGGGAGAGAGCGAGGGAGAAAGCGAGGGAGAAAGCGAGAGAGAAAGCGAGAGAGACTGCGAGGGAGACAGCGATAGAGACAGCGAGGGAGTCAGTGAGAGAGACAGCGAGAGAGACAGCGAGAGAGACTGCGAGAGAGACTGCGAGAGAGACTGTGAGAGAGACCTCGAGGGAGACAGCGAGGGAGACAGCGAGAGAGACTGTGAGGGAGACAGCGAGGGAGACTGCGAGGGAGGAAGCGAGAGAAACTGCGAGAGAGACTGCTATGGAGATAGCGAGAGAGACAGCGAGGGATACAGCGAGAGACACTGCGAGAGAGAATGCGAGGGAGACAGCGATTGAGACGGCGAGAGAGAGAGCGAGGGAGAGAGCGAGGGAGAGAGCGAGGGAGAGAGCGAGGGAGAGAGCGAGGGATAGAGCGAGGGATAGAGCGAGGGAGACAGCGAGGGAGACAGCGAGGGAGACAGCGAGGGAGACAGCGAGGGAGACAGCGAGGTAGACAGCGAGGTAGACAGCGAGGAAGACAGCGAGGGAGACAGCGAGGGAGACTGCGAGGGAGACTGCGAGGGAGACTGCGAGGGAGACTGCGAGGGAGACTGCGAGGGAGGCAGCGAGGGAGGCAGCGAGGGAGGCAGCGACGGAGGCAGCGAGGGAGGCAGCGAGGGAGACAGCGAGGGAGACAGCGACAGAGACAGCGACAGAGACAGAGACAGCAATAGAGACTGCGAGAGAGACTGCGAGGGAGACAACGAGAGAGAATGCTAGAGAGATCGTGTGAGACAGCGAGGGAGACAGCGAGAGAGACATCGAGAGAGACTGCGAGGGAGACTGCGAGGGAGACTGCGAGGGAGACTGCGAGGGAGACTGCGAGGGAGACTGGGAGGGAGGCAGCGAGGGAGGCAGCGAGGGAGGCAGCGAGGGAGGCAGCGAGGGAGACAGCGAGGGAGACAGCGAGGGAGACAGCGACAGAGACAGCAACAGAGACTGCGAGAGAGACTGCGAGGGAGACAACGAGAGAGAATGCGAGAGAGATCGTGTGAGACAGCGAGGGAGACAGCGAGGGAGATAGCGAGGGAGACAGCGAGGGAGACTGCGAGAGAGAGAGCGAGAGACACAGCGAGGGAGACAGCAATAGAGACAGCCAGAGAGACAGCAAGAGAGACTGCGAGGGAGACAGCGTGGGAGACAGCGTGGGAGACAGCGTGGGAGACAGCGTGGGAGACAGCGTGGGAGGCAGCGAGGGAGACAGCGAGGGAGACAGCGAGGGAGACAGCGAGGGAGACAGCGAGAGAGACTGCGAGAGAGACTGCGAGAGAGACTGCGAGAGATACTGCGAGAGAGACTGCGAGAGAGACAGTGAGAGGGACTGCGAGAGAGAAAGCGAGAGAGAAAGCCAGAGAGTGCGAGGGAGACAGCGAGAGAGAAAGCGAGAGAGACTGCGAGGGAGAAAGCGAGAGAGACTGCGAGGGAGACTGCAAGGGAGACAGCGAGAGAGACAGCGAGGGAGATAGCAAGGGAGATAGCGCGGGAGAAAGCGAGAGAGACTGCGAGAGAGACTGCGAGAGAGACTGCGAGAGAGACTGCGAGGGAGACTGCGAGGGAGAAAGCGAGAGAGACTGCGAGGGAGACAGCGATAGAAACTGCGAGGGAGTCAGCGAGAGAGACAGCGAGAGAGACAGCGAGAGAGACTGCGAGAGAGACTGCGAGAGAGACTGCGAGAGAGACTGCGAGAGAGACCTCGAGGGAGACAGCGAGGGAGACAGCGAGGAAGACAGCGAGGAAGACAGCGAGGAAGACAGCGAGAGAGACTGCGAGGGAGACAGTGAGGGAGACAGCGAGAGAGACAGCGAGAGAGACTGTGAGGGAGACTGCGAGGGAGAAAGCGAGAGAAACTGCGAGAGAGACTGCTATGGAGATAGCGAGAGAGACAGCGAGGGATACAGCGAGAGACACTGCGAGAGAGAATGCGAGGGAGACAGCGATTGAGACGGCGAGGGAGACGGCGAGAGAGAGAGCGAGAGAGAGAGCGAGGGAGAGAGCGAGGGAGACAGCGAGGGAGACAGCGAGGGAGACAGCGCGGGAGACAGCGAGGAAGACAGCGAGGAAGACAGCGAGGAAGACAGCGAGGAAGACAGCGAGGAAGACAGCGAGGAAGACAGCGAGGAAGACAGCGAGAGAGACTGCGAGGGAGACAGCGAGAGAGACAGCGAGTGAGACTGTGAGGGAGACAGCGAGAGAGACTGCGAGGGAGAAAGCGAGAGAAACTGCGAGAGAGACTGCTATGGAGATAGCGAGGGATACAGCGAGAGACACTGCGAGAGAGACTGCGAGGGAGGCAGCGAGGGAGACAGCGAGAGAGACAGCGATTGAGACGGCGAGGGAGACGGCGAGAGGGAGAGCGAGAGAGAGACAGCGAGGGAGACAGCGAGGAAGACAGCGAGGGAGACAGCGAGGGAGACAGCGAGGGAGACAGCGAGGGAGACAGCGAGGGATACAGCGAGGTAGACAGCGAGAGAGACTTCGAGAGAGACTGCGAGAGAGACTGCGAGGGAGGCAGCGAGGGAGACAGCGAGAGAGACAGCGACAGAGACAGCGACAGAGACTGTGAGAGAGACTGCAAGGGACACAGCGAGAGAAACTGCGAGGGAGACAACGAGAGAGAATGCGAGAGAGATCGCGTGAGACAGCGAGGGAGACGGCGAGGGAGACGGCGAGGGAGACGGCGTGGGAGACGGCGTGGGAGACGGCGTGGGAGACGGCGTGGGAGACGGCGTGGGAGACGGCGTGGGAGACGGTGTGGGAGACGGCGTGGGAGACAGCGAGGGAGATAGCGAGAGAGACTGCGAGAGAGACTGCGAGGGAGACATCGAGGGAGACAGCGAGGGAGACAGCGAGGGAGACAGCGAGGGAGACAGCGAGGGAGACAGCGAGGGAGACAGCGAGGGAGACTGCGAGAGAGACTGCGAGAGCGACTGCTGGGGAGACAGCGAGGGAGGCAGCGAGAGAGGCAGCGAGAGAGGCAGCGAGGGAGACAGCGAGGGAGACAGCGAGACAGACTGCGAGGAAGACGGCGAGAGAGACTGCGAGAGAGACGGCGAGGGAGACGGCGAGGGAGACGGCGAGGGAGACGGCGTGGGAGACGGCGAGGGAGGCGGTGAGAGACTGCGAGACAGATAGCGAGACAGTCTGCGAGAGAGACCGCGAGGGAGACAGCGAGGGAGACAGCGAGGGAGACAGCGAGGGAGACAGCGAGAGAGACAGCGAGAGAGACAGCGAAGGAGACAGCGAGAGAGACTGTGAGGGTAACAGCGAGGGAGACAGCGAGGGAGACTGCGAGAGAGACTGCGAGAGAGACTGCGAGAGAGACTGCGAGAGAGACTGCGAGAGAGACTGCGAGAGAGACTGCGAGGGAGACTGCGAGGGAGACTGCGAGGGAGACTGCGAGAGAGACTGCGAGAGAGACTGCGAGAGGGATATTGAGGGAGACTGCGAGGGAGACAGCGAGGGAGACAGCGAGGGAGACAGCGAGGGAGACAGCGAGGGAGACTGCGAGAGAGACTGCGAGGGAGAGAGCGAGGGAGAAAGCGAGAGAGAAAGCGAGAGAGAAAGCGAGAGAGACTGCGAGAGAGACAGCGCTAGAAACAGCAAGGGAGTCAGCGAGAGAGACAGCGAGAGAGACAGCGAGAGAGACTGCGAGAGAGACTGCGAGAGAGACTGCGAGAGAGACCTCGAGGGAGACAGCGAGGGAGACAGCGAGAGAGACTGTGAGGGAGACAGCGAGGGAGACAGCGAGGGAGACAGTGAGAGAGTCAGCGAGAGAGACTGCGAGGGAGGAAGCGAGAGAAACTGCGAGAGAGACTGCTATGGAGATAGCGAGAGAGACAGCGAGAGAGAGAGCGAGGGAGAGAGCGAGGGAGAGAGCGAGGGAGACAGCGAGGGAGACAGCGAGGGAGACAGCGAGGGAGACAGCGAGGTAGACAGCGAGGTAGACAGCGAGAGAGACATCGAGAGAGACTGCGAGGGAGGCAGCGAGGGAGGCAGCGAGGGAGACAGCGAGGGAGACAGCGACAGAGACAGCAATAGAGACTGCGAGAGAGACTGCGAGGGAGACAACGAGAGAGAATGCGAGAGAGATCGTGTGAGACAGCGAGGGAGACAGCGAGGGAGATAGCGAGGGAGACAGCGAGGGAGACAGCGAGGGAGACTGCGAGAGAGAGAGCGAGAGACACAGCGAGCGAGACAGCGAGGAAGACTGCGAGAGAGACTGCGAGAGAGACTGCGAGAGAGACTGCGAGAGAGACTGCGAGGGAGAAAGCGAGAGAGAAAGCGAGAGAGACTGCGAGGGAGAAAGCGAGAGAGACTGCGAGGGAGACTGCAAGGGAGACAGCGAGTGAGGCAGCGAGAGAGACAGCGAGGGAGACAGCGAGGGAGATAGCGAGAGAGACTGCGAGAGAGACTGCGAGGGAGACGGCGAGGGAGACGGCGAGGGAGACGGCGAGGGAGACGGCGAGGGAGACGGCGAGGGAGACGGCGAGGGAGAAAGCGAGACAGTCTGCGAGGGAGACAGCGATAGAAACTGCGAGGGAGTCAGCGAGAGAGACAGCGAGAGAGACTGCGAGAGAGACTGCGAGAGAGACCTCGAGGGAGACAGCGAGGAAGACAGCGAGGAAGACAGCGAGGAAGACAGCGAGGGAGACTGCGAGGGAGACTGCGAGGGAGACAGTGAGGGAGACAGCGAGGGAGACAGCGAGGGAGACAGCGAGGGAGACTGCGAGAGAGAGAGCGAGAGACACAGCGAGGGAGATAGCGAGAGAGACTGCGAGGGAGACAGCGAGGGAGACTGCGAGAGAGAGAGCGAGAGACACAGCGAGGGAGACAGCGAGGAAGACTGCGAGAGAGACTGCGAGAGAGACTGCGAGAGAGACTGCGAGAGAGACTGCGAGGGAGAAAGCGAGAGAGAAAGCGAGAGAGACTGCGAGGGAGAAAGCGAGGGAGACAGCGAGGGAGACGGCGAGGGAGACAGCGAGGGAGACAGCGAGGGAGACAGCGAGGGAGACAGCGAGAGAGACTGCGAGAGAGACTGCGAGAGAGACTGCGAGAGCGACTGCTGGGGAGACAGCGAGGGAGCCAGCGAGGGAGACTGCGAGGGAGAAAGCGAGAGAAACTGCGAGAGAGACTGCTATGGAGATAGCGAGAGAGACAGCGAGGGATACAGCGAGAGACACTGCGAGAGAGAATGCGAGGGAGACAGCGATTGAGACGGCGAGGGAGACGGCGAGAGGGAGAGCGAGAGAGACAGCGAGGGAGACAGCGAGGGAGACAGCGAGGGAGACAGCGAGGTAGACAGCGAGGTAGACAGCGAGGTAGACAGCGAGGGAGGCAGCGAGGGAGGCAGCGAGGGAGACAGCGAGAGAGACAGCGACAGAGACAGCGACAGAGACAGCGACAGAGACTGTGAGAGAGACTGCAAGGGACACAGCGAGAGAGAATGCGAGAGAGATCGCGTGAGACAGCGAGGGAGACAGCGAGGGAGACGGCGAGGGAGACGGCGAGGGAGACGGCGAGGGAGACGGCGAGGGAGACGGCGAGGGAGACGGCGAGGGAGACAGCGAAGGAGACAGCGAGGGAGACAGCGAGAGAGACTGCGAGAGCGACTGCTGGGGAGACAGCGAGGGAGGCAGCGAGGGAGACAGCGAGGGAGACAGCGAGGGAGACAGCGAGGGAGACAGCGAGGAAGACGGCGAGAGAGACTGCGAGAGAGACGGCGAGGGAGACGGCGAGGGAGACGGCGAGGGAGACAGCGAGGGAGACAGTGAGGGAGACTGTGAGGGAGAGAGCGAGGGAGACAGCGAGGGAGACAGCGAGGGAGACAGCGAGGGAGACAGCGAGGGAGACAGCGAGGGAGACAGCGAGAGAGACTGCGAGGGAGACTGCGAGGGAGACTGCGAGGGAGACTGCGAGGGAGACAGCGTGGGAGACAGCGAGGGAGACAGCGTGGGAGACAGCGAGGGAGACAGCGAGGGAGACAGCGAGGGAGAATGCGAGAGAGATCGCGTGAGACAGCGAGGGAGACAGCGAGGGAGACGCGAGGGAGACGGCGAGGGAGACAGCGAGGGAGACAGCGAGGGAGACAGCGAGGGAGACAGCGAGAGAGACTGCGAGAGCGACTGCTGGGGAGACAGCGAGGGAGGCAGCGAGGGAGACAGCGAGGGAGACAGCGAGGGAGACAGCGAGGAAGACGGCGAGAGAGACTGCGAGAGAGACGGCGAGGGAGACGGCGAGGGAGACGGCGAGGGAGACGGCGAGGGAGACGGCCAGGGAGACGGCCAGGGAGACGGCGAGGGAGACGGCGAGGGAGACGGCGACAGAGACAGCGACAGAGACAGCGACAGAGACAGCAAGGGAGACAGCGACAGAGGCAGCAACAGAGACAGAGACAGAGACAGCAAGGGAGACAGTGAGAGAGACTGCTATGGAGATAGCGCGAGAGATAGCGGGGGATACAGAGTGACTACGAGGGAGACGGCGAGGGAGACAGCGAGGGAGACAGCGAGGGAGACATCGAGAGAGACTGCGAGAGAGACTGCGAGAGAGACTGCGAGAGAGACTGCGAGGGAAACTGCGAGAGAGACAGCGAGGGACACAGCGAAGGACACAGCGAGGGACACAGCGAGGGACACAGCGAGGGAGACAGCAAGGGAGACAGCGAGAGAGACAGCGAGAGAGACAGCAAGAGAGACAGCGAGAGAGACAGCGAGAGAGACAGCGAGAGAGACAGCGAGAGAGACTGCGAGGGAGACAGCGAGGGAGACAGCGAGAGAGACTGCGAGGGAGACAGCGATGGAGACAGCTCGGGAGACAGCTCGGGAGACAGCGCTGGAGACAGCGAGAGAGAATGCGAGAAGGACTGCGAGAGAGACAGCGAGGGAGAAAGCGAGAGCGACTTCGAGAGAGACTGCGAGGGAGACAGCGAGAGAGACTGTGAGGGAAACAGCGAGGGAGACAGCGAGGGAGACTGCGAGGGAGACTGCGAGGGAGACTGCGAGTGAGACTGCGAGTGAGACTGCGAGTGAGACTGCGAGAGAGACTGCGAGAGAGACTGCGAGAGAGACTGCGAGAGAGACTGCGAGGGAGACTGCGAGGGAGACTGCGAGAGAGAATGCGAGAGAGACTGCGAGAGAGACTGCGAGAGAGACTGCGAGAGGGATATTGAGGGAGACTGCGAGGGAGACAGCGAGGGAGACAGCGAGGGAGACAGCGAGGGAGACAGCGAGGGAGACAGCGAGAGAGACAGCGAGAGAGACAGCGAGGGAGACAGCGAGGGAGACAGCGAGGGAGACAGCGAGGGAGACTGCGAGGGAGACTGCGAGAGAGACTGCGAGAGAGACTGCGAGAGAGACTGCGAGAGAGACTGCGAGGGAGAGAGCGAGGGAGAGAGCGAGGGAGAAAGCGAGAGAGAAAGCGAGAGAGACTGCGAGGGAGACAGCGATAGAGACAGCGAGGGAGTCAGTGAGAGAGACAGCGAGAGAGACAGCGAGAGAGACTGCGAGAGAGACTGCGAGAGGCCTCGAGGGAGACAGCGAGGGAGACAGCGAGAGAGACTGTGAGGGAGACAGCGAGGGAGACAGTGAGAGAGACAGCGAGTGAGACTGTGAGGGAGACAGCGAGAGAGACTGCGAGAGAGACTGCTATGGAGATAGCGAGAGAGACAGCGAGGGATACAGCGAGAGACACTGCGAGGGAGACAGCGATTGAGACGGCGAGAGAGAGAGCGAGGGAGAGAGCGAGGGAGAGAGCGAGGGAGACAGCGAGGGAGACAGCGAGGGAGACAGCGAGGGAGACAGCGAGGGAGACAGCGAGGGAGACAGCGAGGGAGACAGCGAGGGAGACAGCGAGGTAGACAGCGAGAGAGACCTCGAGAGAGACTGCGAGGGAGACTGCGCCGGAGACTGCGAGGGAGACTGCGAGGGAGACTGCGATGGAGACTGCGAGGGATGCAGCGAGGGAGGCAGCGAGGGAGACAGCGAGGGAGACAGCGAGGGAGACAGCGAGGGAGACAGCGAGGGAGACAGCGAGGGAGACAGCGAGGGAGACAGTGACAGAGACAGCAATAGAGACTGTGAGGAAGACAACGAGAGAGAATGCGAGAGAGATCGTGTGAGACAGCGAGGGAGACAGCGAGGGAGATAGCGAGGGAAACAGCGAGGGAGACTGCGAGAGAGAGAGCGAGAGACACAGCGAGGGAGACAGCAATAGAGACAGCGAGGGAGACAGCGAGGGAGACAGCGTGGGAGACAGCGTGGGAGACAGCGTGGGAGACAGCGTGGGAGACAGCGTGGGAGACAGCGTGGGAGACAGCGTGGGAGGCAGCGAGGGAGACTGCGAGAGAGACTGCGAGAGAGACTGCGAGAGAGACTGCGAGAGAGACTGCGAGAGAGACTGCGAGGGAGAAAGCGAGAGAGAAAGCGAGAGAGACTGCGAGGGAGAAAGCGAGAGAGACTGCGAGGGAGACTGCAAGGGAGACAGCGAGAGAGACAGCAAGGGAGATAGCAAGGGAGATAGCGTGGGAGATAGCGAGAGAGACTGCGAGAGAGACTGCGAGAGAGACTGCGATAGAAACTGCGAGGGAGTCAGCGAGAGAGACAGCGAGAGAGACTGCGAGAGAGACTGTGAGAGAGACCTCGAGGGAGACAGCGAGGGAGACAGCGAGGAAGACAGCGAGGAAGACAGCGAGAGAGACAGCGAGGAAGACAGCGAGGAAGACAGCGAGAGAGACTGCGAGGGAGACTGCGAGGGAGACAGTGAGGGAGACAGCGAGAGAGACAGCGAGAGAGACTGTGAGGGAGACAGCGAGAGAAACTGCGAGAGAGACTGCTATGGAGATAGCGAGAGAGACAGCGAGGGATACAGCGAGAGACACTGCGAGAGAGAATGCGAGGGAGACAGCGATTGAGACGGCGAGGGAGACGGCGAGAGAGAGAGCGAGAGAGAGAGCGAGGAAGACAGCGAGGAAGACAGCGAGGAAGACAGCGAGGAAGACAGCGAGGAAGACAGCGAGGAAGACAGCGAGGAAGACAGCGAGAGAGACTGCGAGAGAGACTGCGAGAGAGACTGCGAGAGAGACTGCGAGGGAGACAGTGAGGGAGACAGTGAGGGAGACAGCGAGGGAGACAGCGAGAGAGACAGCGAGAGAGACTGCGAGTGAGACTGTGAGGGAGACAGCGAGAGAGACTGCGAGGTTAGAAAGCGAGAGAAACTGCGAGAGAGACTGCTATGGAGATAGCGAGGGATACAGCGAGAGACACTGCGAGAGAGAATGCGAGGGAGACAGCGATTGAGACGGCGAGGGAGACGGCGAGAGGGAGAGCGAGAGAGAGAGCGAGAGAGAGAGCGAGAGAGACAGCGAGGGAGACAGCGAGGGAGACAGCGAGGGAGACAGCGAGGTAGACAGCGAGAGAGACTTCGAGAGAGACTTCGAGAGAGACTGCGAGGGAGGCAGCGAGGGAGACAGCGAGAGAGACAGCGAGAGAGACAGCGACAGAGACTGTGAGAGAGACTGCAAGGGACACAGCGAGAGAAACTGCGAGGGAGACGACGAGAGAGAATGCGAGAGAGATCGCGTGAGACAGCGAGGGAGACAGCGAGGGAGACGGCGAGGGAGACGGCGAGGGAGACGGCGAGGGAGACGGCGAGGGAGACGGCGAGGGAGACGGCGTGGGAGACGGCGTGGGAGACGGCGTGGGAGACGGCGTGGGAGACGGCGTGGGAGGCGGTGAGAGACTGCGAGACAGATAGCGAGACAGTCTGCGAGAGAGACCGCGAGGGAGACAGCGAGGGAGACAGCGAGGGAGACAGCGAGGGAGACAGCGAGGGAGACAGCGAGGGAGACAGCGAGAGAGACTGCGAGAGAGACTGCGAGAGCGACTGCTGGGGAGACAGCGAGGGAGGCAGCGAGGGAGGCAGCGAGGGAGGCAGCGAGGGAGGCAGCGAGGGAGACAGCGAGAGAGACTGCGAGGAAGACGGCGAGAGAGACTGCGAGAGAGACGGCGTGGGAGACGGCGTGGGAGACGGCGTGGGAGGCGGTGAGAGACTGCGAGACAGATAGCGAGACAGTCTGCGAGAGAGACCGCGAGGGAGACAGCGAGGGAGACAGCGAGGGAGACAGCGAGGGAGACAGCGAGGGAGACAGCGAGGGAGACAGCGAGAGTACATTGAGAGAGACAGCGAGAGAGACAGCGAGAGAGACAGCGAGAGAGACTGCGAGGGAGACTGCGAGGGAGACTGCGAGGGAGACGGCGAGGGAGACGGCGAGGGAGACGACGAGGGAGACGACGAGGGAGACGACGAGGGAGACGGCGAGGGAGACGGCGAGGGAGACGGCGAGGGAGACGGCGAGGGAGACAGCGAGGGAGACAGCGACAGAGACAGCGACAGAGACAGCGACAGAGACAGCGACAGAGACAGCGACAGAGACAGACAGCGAGGGAGACAGCAAGGGAGACAGCAAGGAAGACAGCAAGGGAGACAGTGAGAGAGACTGCTATGGAGATAGCGCGAGAGATAGCGGGGGATACAGAGTGACTGCGAGGGAGACGGCGAGGGAGACAGCGAGGGAGACAGCGAGGGAGACTGCGAGAGAGACTGCGAGAGAGACTGCGAGGGAGACAGCGAGGGAGACAGCGAGGGAGACAGCGAGAGGGAATGCGAGAAGGACTGCGAGAGAGACAGCGAGGGAGAGAGCGACTTCGAGAGAGACTGCGAGGGAGACAGCGAGAGAGACTGCGAGACAGACTGCGAGACAGACTGCGAGACAGACTGCGAGACAGACTGCGAGACAGACTGCGAGACAGACTGCGAGACAGACTGCGAGGGAGACTGCGAGGGAGACGACGAGGGAGACGACGAGGGAGACGGCGAGGGAGACAGCGACAGAGACAGCGACAGAGACAGCGACAGAGACAGCGACAGAGACAGCGAGAGAGACAGACAGCGAGGGAGACAGCAAGGGAGACAGCAAGGGAGACAGTGAGAGAGACTGCTATGGAGATAGCGCGAGAGATAGCGGGGGATACAGAGTGACTGCGAGGGAGACGGCGAGGGAGACAGCGAGGGAGACAGCGAGGGAGACTGCGAGAGAGACTGCGAGAGAGACTGCGAGGGAGACAGCGAGGGAGACAGCGAGGGAGACAGCGAGGGAGACAGCGAGGGAGACAGCGAGAGGGAATGCGAGAAGGACTGCGAGAGAGACAGCGAGGGAGAAAGCGAGAGCGACTTCGAGAGAGACTGCGAGGGAGACAGCGAGAGAGACTGTGAGGGAAACAGCGAGGGAGACAGCGAGAGAGACTGCGAGGGAGACTGCGAGGGAGACTGCGAGGGAGACTGCGAGAGAGACTGCGAGAGAGACTGCGAGAGAGACTGCGAGACAGACTGCGAGACAGACTGCGAGACAGACTGCGAGACAGACTGCGAGACAGACTGCGAGGGAGACTGCGAGGGAGACTGCGAGGGAGACTGCGAGGGAGACTGCGAGAGAGAATGCGAGTGAGACTGCGAGAGGGATATTGAGGGAGACTGCGAGGGAGACAGCGAGGGAGACAGCGAGAGAGACAGCGAGGGAGACAGCGAGGGAGACAGCGAGGGAGACTGCGAGGGAGACTGCGAGGGAGACTGCGAGGGAGACTGCGAGAGAGACTGCGAGAGAGACTGCGAGGGAGACTGCGAGGGAGACTGCGAGAGAGACTGCGAGGGAGAGAGCGAGGGAGAAAGCGAGAGAGAAAGCGAGAGAGACTGCGAGAGAGACTGCGAGGGAGACAGCGATAGAGACAGCGATAGAGACAGCGAGGGAGTCAGTGAGAGAGACAGTGAGAGAGACTGCGAGAGAGACTGCGAGAGAGACCTCGAGGGAGACAGCGAGGGAGACAGCGAGAGAGACTGTGAGGGAGACAGCGAGGGAGACAGCGAGGGAGACAGCGAGAGAGACTGCGAGGGAGGAAGCGAGAGAAACTGCGAGAGAGACTGCTATGGAGATAGCGAGAGAGAATGCGAGGGAGACAGCGATTGAGACGGCGAGAGAGAGAGCGAGGGAGAGAGCGAGGGAGAGAGCGAGGGAGAGAGCGAGGGAGAGAGCGAGGGAGACAGCGAGGGAGACAGCGAGGAGACAGCGAGGGAGACAGCGAGGGAGACAGCGAGGTAGACAGCGAGAGAGACTGCGAGGGAGACTGCGAGGGATGCAGCGAGGGAGGCAGCGAGGGAGGCAGCGAGGGAGACAGCGAGGGAGACAGCGAGGGAGACAGCGACAGAGACAGCGATAGAGACTGCGAGAGAGACTGCGAGGGAGACAACGAGAGAGAATGCGAGAGAGATCGTGTGAGACAGCGAGGGAGACAGCGAGGGAGATAGCGAGGGAGACAGCGAGGGAGACTGCGAGAGAGACTGCGAGAGAGACTGCTATGGAGATAGCGAGAGAGACAGCGAGGGATACAGCGAGAGACACTGCGAGAGAGAATGCGAGGGAGACAGCGATTAAGACGGCGAGGGAGACGGCGAGAGAGAGAGCGAGAGAGACAGCGAGGGAGACAGCGAGGTAGACAGCGAGAGAGACTTCGAGAGAGACTGCGAGGGAGGCAGCGAGAGAGACAGCGAGGGAGACAGCGAGGTAGACAGCGAGAGAGACTTCGAGAGAGACTGCGAGGGAGGCAGCGAGGGAGACAGCGAGGGAGACAGCGAGGGAGACAGCGAGGGAGACAGCGAGGGAGACAGCGAGGGAGACAGCGACAGAGGCAGCAATAGAGACTGCGAGAGAGACTGCGAGGGACACAGCGAGAGAGACTGCAAGGGAGACAACGAGAGAGACTGCGAGAGAGACTGCGAGAGAGACTGCGAGGAAGACAGCGAGAGAGACTGCGAGAGAGACAGCGAGGGAGACAACGAGGGAGACTGCGAGGGAGAGAGCGAGGGGGAGAGCGAGGGGGAGAGCGAGGGGTAGAGCGAGGGACACAGCGAGGGAGACAGCGAGGGAGACAGCGAGGGAGACAGCGAGGGAGACAGCGAGAGAGACTGCGAGAGAGACAGCGAGAGAGACAGCGAGAGAGACAGCGAGAGAGACAGCGAGAGAGAAAGCGAGGGAGACAGCGAGAGAGACTGCGAGGGAGACT
This sequence comes from Heterodontus francisci, assembly GCF_036365525.1. Taxonomy (NCBI): domain Eukaryota; kingdom Metazoa; phylum Chordata; class Chondrichthyes; order Heterodontiformes; family Heterodontidae; genus Heterodontus; species Heterodontus francisci. The sequence continues at coordinate 437,284 of NW_027141148.1, read as the reverse complement.
GCGAGGGAGACTGCGAGGGAGACTGCGAGGGAGACAACGTGGAAGACAGCGAGGGAGACAGCGAGGGAGACAGCGAGGGAGACAGCGAGGGAGACAGCGAGGGAGACTGCGAGAAGGACTGCAAGAGAGACAGCGAGGGAGAAAGTGAGAGCGACTGCGTGAGAGACTGCGAGGGAGACAGCGAGGGAGACAGCGAGGGAGACTGTGAGGGAAACAGCGAGGGAGACAGCGAGAGAGACTGCGAGGGAGACTGCGAGGGAGACTGCGAGGGAGACTGCGAGGGAGACTGCGAGGGGGACTGCGAGGGAGACAGCGAGAGAGACTGAGAGGGATACAGCGAGAGACACTGCGAGAGAGAATGCGAGGGAGACAGCGATTAAGACGGCGAGGGAGACGGCGAGAGAGAGAGCGAGAGAGACAGCGAGGTAGACAGCGAGGTAGACAGCGAGAGAGACTTCGAGAGAGACTGCGAGGGAGGCAGCGAGAGAGACAGCGAGGGAGACAGCGAGGTAGACAGCGAGAGAGACTTCGAGGGAGACTGCGAGGGAGACAGCGAGGGAGACAGCGAGGGAGACAGCGAGGGAGACAGCGAGGGAGACAGCGAGGGAGACAGCGAGGGAGACAGCGAGGGAGACAGCGACAGAGGCAGCAATAGAGACTGCGAGAGAGACTGCGAGGGACACAGCGAGAGAGACTGCAAGGGAGACAACGAGAGAGACTGCGAGAGAGACTGCGAGAGAGACTGCGAGAGAGACTGCGAGAGAGACTGCGAGGAAGACAGCGAGAGAGACTGCGAGGGAGACAGCGAGGGAGACTGCGAGGGAGACTGCGAGGGAGAGAGCGAGGGGGAGAGCGAGGGGGAGAGCGAGGGGGAGAGCGAGGGGGAGAGCGAGGGAGACAGCGAGGGAGACAGCGAGGGAGACAGCGAGGGAGACAGCGAGGGAGACAGCGAGGGAGACAGCGAGGGAGACTGCAAGAGAGACTGCGAGAGAGACAGCGAGAGAGACAGCGAGAGAGACAGCGAGAGAGACAGCGAGAGAGACAGCGAGAGAGACAGCGAGAGAGAAAGCGAGGGAGACAGCGAGAGAGACTGCGAGGGAGACTGCGAGGGAGACTGCGAGGGAGACTGCGAGGGAGACTGCGAGGGAGACTGCGAGGGAGACAGCGTGGAAGACAGCGTGGAAGACAGCGAGGGAGACAGCGAGGGAGACAGCGAGGGAGACAGCGAGGGAGACAGCGAGGGAGACAGCGAGGGAGACAGCAACAGAGACTGCGAGAAGGACTGCAAGAGAGACAGCGAGGGAGAAAGTGAGAGCGACTGCGTGAGAGACTGCGAGGGAGACAGCGAGGGAGACAGCGAGGGAGACTGTGAGGGAAACAGCGAGGGAGACAGCGAGAGAGACTGCGAGGGAGACTGCGAGGGAGACTGCGAGGGAGACTGCGAGGGGGACTGCGAGGGAGACAGCGAGAGAGACTGAGAGGGAGACAGCGAGAGAGACTGCGAGAGAGACTGCGAGAGAGACTGCGAGAGAGACTGCGAGAGATACAGCGAGGGATAGAGCGAGGGAGACACCGAGGGAGACAGCGAGGGAGACAGCGAGGGAGACAGCGAGAGTACATTGAGAGAGACAGCGAGAGAGACTGCGAGAGAGACTGCGAGAGAGACTGCGAGGGAGACTGCGAGAGAGACTGTGAGAGAGACTGCGAGAGGGACAGCGAGAGAGACTGCGAGAGAGACTGCGAGAGACTGCGAGAGAGACTGCGAGGGAGACAGCGAGAGAGACTGTGAGGGAGACTGCGAGGGAGACTGCGAGGGAGACTGCGAGGGAGACTGCGAGGGAGACTGCGAGAGAGACTGCGAGAGAGACTGCGAGGGAGACTGCGAGGGAGACTGCGAGGGAGACTGCGAGAGAGACGGCGAGAGAGATGGAGAGAGAGATGGAGAGAGAGACGACGAGAGAGACTGCGAGAGAGACTGCGAGAGAGAGAGTGAGAGAGACTGAGAGGGAGACAGCGAGAGAGACAGCGAGAGAGACAGCGAGAGAGACTGCGAGAGAGACTGCGAGAGAGACTGCGAGAGAGACTGCGAGAGAGACTGCGAGTGAGACTGCGAGTAATACAGCGAGGGATAGAGCGAGGGATAGAGCGAGGGAGACAGCGAGGGAGACAGCGAGAGTACATTGAGAGAGACAGCGAGACAGACAGCGAGAGAGACAGCGAGAGAGACAGCGAGAGAGACAGCGAGAGAGACTGCGAGGTAGACGGCGAGGGAGACGACGAGGGAGACGACGAGAGAGACGACGAGGGAGACGACGAGGGAGACGACGAGGGAGACGACGAGGGAGACGACGAGGGAGACGACGAGGGAGACAGCAAGGGAGACAGAGAGGGAGACAGCGACAGAGACAGAGAGGGAGACAGCGACAGAGACAGCGACAGAGACAGCGACAGAGACAGCGACAGAGACAGCGACAGCGAGGGAGACAGCGAGGGAGACAGCGAGGGAGACAGCGAGGGAGACAGCGAGGGAGACAGCGAGGGAGACTGCTACGGAGATAGCGAGAGAGACAGCGGGGGATACAGAGAGAGTGACTGCGAGGGAGACGGCGAGGGAGACGGCGAGGGAGGCGGCGAGGGAGACAGCGAGGGAGACAGCGAGGGAGACAGCGAGGTAGACAGCGAGGGAGACTGCGAGGGAGACTGCGAGGGAGACTGCGAGAGAGACTGCGAGAGAGACTGCGAGAGAGACTGCGAGGGAGACTGCATGGGAGACTGCGAGGGAGACTGCGAGGGAGACTGCGAGGGAGACAGCGAGGGAGACAGCGAGGGAGACAGCGAGGGAGACAGCGAGGGAAACTGCGAGAGAGACAGCGAGGGAAACTGCGAGAGAGACAGCGAGGGACACAGCGAGGGAGACAGCGAGGGAGACTGCGAGGGAGACAGCGAGAGAGACAGCGAGAGAGACAGCGAGAGAGACAGCGAGAGAGACTGCGAGAGAGACTGCGAGAGAGACTGCGAGAGAGACTGCTTGAGAGACAGCGAGGGAGACAGCGAGAGAGACAGCGAGAGAGACAGCGAGAGAGACAGCGAGAGAGACAGCGAGGGAGAAAGCGAGGGAGACAGCGAGAGAGACTGCGAGAGAGACTGCGAGGGAGACTGCGAGGGAGACTGCGAGGGAGACTGCGAGGGAGACTGCGAGGGAGACTGCGAGGGAGACTGCGTGGAAGACAGCGAGGGAGACAGCGAGGGAGACAGCGAGGGAGACAGCGAGGGAAACTGCGAGAGAGACAGCGAGAGAGACAGCGAGAGAGACAGCGAGAGAGACAGCGAGAGAGACAGCGAGAGAGACTGCGAGAGAGACAGCGAGAGAGACAGCGAGAGAGACAGCGAGAGAGACAGCGAGGGAGAAAGCGAGAGCGACTTCGAGAGAGACTGCGAGGGAGACAGCGAGACTGTGAGGGAAACAGCGAGGGAGACTGCGAGGGAGACTGCGAGGGAGACTGCGAGGGAGACTGCGAGGGAGACTGCGAGGGAGACTGCGAGGGAGACAGCGAGGGAGACAGCGAGAGAGACAGTGAGAGAGACAGCGAGAGAGACTGCAAAGGAGACTGCGAGAGAGACTGCGAGGGAGACTGCGAGAGAGACTGCGAGAGAGACTGGGAGAGGGACAGCGAGAGAGACTGCGAGAGAGACTGCGAGAGAGACTACGAGAGAGACTGCGAGAGAGACTGCGAGAGAGACTGCGAGGGAGAAAGCGAGGGAGAAAGCGACAGAGATTGTGTGGGAGACTGCAATGGAGACAGCGAGAGAGACTGTGAGGGAGAATGCGAGGGAGACTGCGAGGGAGACTGCGAGGGAGACTGCGAGGGAGACTGCGAGGGAGACTGCGAGAGAGACTGCGAGGGAGACTGCGAGGGAGACTGCGAGAGAGACTGCGAGAGAGACGGCGAGAGAGACGGAGAGAGAGATGGAGAGAGAGACGGCGAGAGAGACTGCGAGAGAGAGAGTGAGAGAGACTGAGAGGGAGACAGCAAGAGAGACTGCGAGAGAGACTGCGAGAGAGACTGCGAGAGAGACTGCGAGAGATACTGCGAGGGATAGAGCGAGGGATAGCGCGAGGGAGACAGCGAGGGAGACAGCGAGGGAGACAGCGAGAGTACATTGAGAGAGACAGCGAGAGAGACAGCGAGAGAGACAGCGAGAGAGACAGTGAGAGAGACTGCTATGGAGATAGCGAGAGAGACAGCGGGGGATACAGAGAGAGTGACTGCGAGGGAGACAGCGAGGGAGACAGCGAGGGAGACTGCGAGGGAGACTGCGAGGGAGACAGCGAGGGAGACAGCGAGGGAGACAGCGAGGGAGACAGCGAGGGAGACAGAGAGGGAAACTGCGAGGGAGACAGCGAGGGAAACTGCGAGAGAGACAGCGAGGGACACAGCGAGGGACACAGCGAGGGAGACAGCGAGGGAGACTGCGAGGGAGACTGCGAGGGAGACTGCGAGGTAGACGGCGAGGGAGACGACGAGGGAGACGACGAGAGAGACGACGAGGGAGACGACGAGGGAGACGACGAGGGAGACGACGAGGGAGACGATGAGGGAGACGACGAGGGAGACAGCAAGGGAGACAGAGAGGGAGACAGCGACAGAGACAGAGAGGGAGACAGCGACAGAGACAGCGACAGAGACAGCGACAGAGACAGCGACAGAGACAGCGACAGCGAGGGAGACAGCGAGGGAGACAGCGAGGGAGACAGCGAGGGAGACAGCGAGGGAGACTGCTACGGAGATAGCGAGAGAGACAGCGGGGGATACAGAGAGAGTGACTGCGAGGGAGACGGCGAGGGAGACGGCGAGGGAGGCGGCGAGGGAGACAGCGAGGGAGACAGCGAGGGAGACAGCGAGGTAGACAGCGAGGGAGACTGCGAGGGAGACTGCGAGGGAGACTGCGAGAGAGACTGCGAGAGAGACTGCGAGAGAGACTGCGAGGGAGACTGCATGGGAGACTGCAAGGGAGACTGCGAGGGAGACTGCGAGGGAGACTGCGAGGGAGACAGCGAGGGAGACAGCGAGGGAGACAGCGAGGGAAACTGCGAGAGAGACAGCGAGGGAAACTGCGAGAGAGACAGCGAGGGACACAGCGAGGGAGACAGCGAGGGAGACTGCGAGGGAGACAGCGAGAGAGACAGCGAGAGAGACAGCGAGAGAGACAGCGAGAGAGACTGCGAGAGAGACTGCGAGAGAGACTGCGAGAGAGACTGCGAGAGAGACAGCGAGGGAGACAGCGAGAGAGACAGCGAGAGAGACAGCGAGAGAGACAGCGAGAGAGACAGCGAGAGAGACAGCGAGGGAGAAAGCGAGGGAGACAGCGAGAGAGACTGCGAGAGAGACTGCGAGGGAGACTGCGAGGGAGACTGCGAGGGAGACTGCGAGGGAGACTGCGAGGGAGACTGCGTGGAAGACAGCGAGGGAGACAGCGAGGGAGACAGCGAGGGAGACAGCGAGGGAAACTGCGAGAGAGACAGCGAGAGAGACAGCGAGAGAGACAGCGAGAGAGACAGCGAGAGAGACAGCGAGAGAGACTGCGAGGGAGACAGCGAGAGAGACAGCGAGAGAGACAGCGAGAGAGACAGCGAGAGAGACAGCGAGGGAGAAAGCGAGAGCGACTTCGAGAGAGACTGCGAGGGAGACAGCGAGACTGTGAGGGAAACAGCGAGGGAGACTGCGAGGGAGACTGCGAGGGAGACTGCGAGGGAGACTGCGAGGGAGACTGCGAGGGAGACAGCGAGAGAGACAGCGAGAGAGACAGCGAGAGAGACAGCGAGAGAGACTGCAAAGGAGACTGCGAGAGAGACTGCGAGGGAGACTGCGAGAGAGACTGCGAGAGAGACTGGGAGAGGGACAGCGAGAGAGACTGCGAGAGAGACTGCGAGAGAGACTACGAGAGAGACTGCGAGAGAGACTGCGAGAGAGACTGCGAGGGAGAAAGCGAGGGAGAAAGCGACAGAGACTGTGTGGGAGACTGCAATGGAGACAGCGAGAGAGACTGTGAGGGAGAATGCGAGGGAGACTGCGAGGGAGACTGCGAGGGAGACTGCGAGGGAGACTGCGAGGGAGACTGCGAGAGAGACTGCGAGGGAGACTGCGAGGGAGACTGCGAGAGAGACTGCGAGAGAGACGGCGAGAGAGACGGAGAGAGAGATGGAGAGAGAGACGGCGAGAGAGACTGCGAGAGAGAGAGTGAGAGAGACTGAGAGGGAGACAGCAAGAGAGACTGCGAGAGAGACTGCGAGAGAGACTGCGAGAGAGACTGCGAGAGATACAGCGAGGGATAGAGCGAGGGATAGCGCGAGGGAGACAGCGAGGGAGACAGCGAGGGAGACAGCGAGAGTACATTGAGAGAGACAGCGAGAGAGACAGCGAGAGAGACAGCGAGAGAGACAGTGAGAGAGACTGCTATGGAGATAGCGAGAGAGACAGCGGGGGATACAGAGAGAGTGACTGCGAGGGAGACAGCGAGGGAGACAGCGAGGGAGACTGCGAGGGAGACTGCGAGGGAGACAGCGAGGGAGACAGCGAGGGAGACAGCGAGGGAGACAGCGAGGGAGACAGCGAGGGAAACTGCGAGGGAGACAGCGAGGGAAACTGCGAGAGAGACAGCGAGGGACACAGCGAGGGACACAGCGAGGGAGACAGCGAGGGAGACTGCGAGGGAGACTGCGAGGGAGACTGCGAGGGAGACTGCGAGGGAGACTGCGAGGGAGACAGCGAGAGAGACTGCGAGAGAGACTGAGAGAGAGACTGCGAGAGAGAGCGCGTGAGAGACAGCGAGAGAGACTGCGTGGGATACAGCGAGGGAGACAGCGAGGGAGACAGCGAGAGAGAATGCGAGAAGGACTGCGAGAGAGACAGCGAGGGAGAAAGCGAGAGCGACTTCGAGAGAGACTGCGAGGGAGACAGCGATAGAGACTGTGAGGGAAACAGCGAGGGAGACAGCGAGGGGACTGCGAGAGAGACTGCGAGGGAGACTGCGAGAGAGACTGCGAGAGAGACTGCGAGAGAGACTGCGAGAGAGACTGCGAGAGAGACTGCGAGGGAGACTGCGAGAGAGACTGCGAGAGAGACTGCGAGGGAGACTGCGAGAGAGACTGCGAGAGAGACTGCGAGAGAGACTGCGAGAGAGAAAGCGAGGGAGACAGCGAGGGAGACAGCGAGGGAGACAGCGAGGGAGACAGCGAGGGAGACAGCGAGGGAGACAGCGAGGGAGACAGCGAGGGAGACAGCAAGGGAGACAGCAAGGGAGACAGTGAGAGAGACAGCGAGAGAGACTGCGAGAGAGACTGCGAGAGAGACTGCGAGAGAGACTGCGAGAGAGACTGCAAGGGAGAGAGCGAGGGAGAAAGCGAGAGAGAAAGCGAGGGAGACAGCGAGGGAGACAGCGAGGGAGACAGCGAGGGAGACAGCGAGGGAGACAGCGAGAGAGACTTCGAGAGAGACTGCGAGAGAGGCAGCGAGGGAGACAGCGAGGGAGAGAGCGAGGGAGACAGCGAGGGAGACAGCGAGGGAGACAGCGAGGGAGACAGCGAGGGAGACAGCGAGGGAGACAGCGACAGAGACAGCAATAGAGACTGTGAGAGAGACTGCGAGGGACACAGCGAGAGAGACTGCGAGGGAGACAACGAGAGAGAATGTGAGAGAGATCGCGTGAGACAGCGAGGGAGACAGCGAGGGAGATAGCGAGGGAGACAGCGAGGGAGACAGCGAGGGAGACTGCGAGGGAGACTGCGAGAGAGAGAGCGAGAGACACAGTGAGGGAGACAGCAAGAGAGACTGCAAGAGAGACTGCGAGGGAGACTGCGAGGGAGACTGCGAGGGAGACAGCGTGGGAGGCAGCGAGGGAGACAGCGAGAGAAACTGCGACGAAGACTGCGAGAGAGACTGCGAGAGAGACTGCGAGAGAGACTGCGAGAGAGACTGCGAGAGAGACTGCGAGGGAGAAAGCGAGAGAGACTGCGAGAGAGACTGCGAGGGAGAAAGCGAGAGAGACTGCGAGGGAGACTGCAAGGGAGACAGCGAGAGAGACTGCGAGAGAGACTGCGAGGGAGAAAGCGAGAGAGACTGCGAGAGAGAAAGCGAGAGAGACTGCGAGGGAGACTGCAAGGGAGACAGCGAGAGAGACAGCGAGGGAGATAGCGCGGGGGATAGCGAGGGAGATAGCGAGGGAGATAGCGAGAGAGATAGCGAGAGAGATAGCGAGAGAGATAGCGAGAGAGACTGCAAGAGAGACTGTGAGGGAGAGAGCGAGGGAGAGAGCGAGGGAGAAAGCGAGAGAGAACACGAGGGAGACAGCGATAGAAACTGCGAGGGAGTCAGCGAGAGAGACTGCGAGAGAGACTGTGAGAGAGACCTCGAGGGAGACAGCGAGGGAGACTGTGAGGGAGACAGCGAGGGAGACAGCGAGAGAGACTGCGAGTGAGACTGTGAGGGAGACAGCGAGAGAGACTGCGAGGGAGAAAGCGAGAGAAACTGCGAGAGAGACTGCTATGGAGATAGCGAGAAAAACAGCGAGGGATACAGCGAGAGACACTGCGAGGGAGACAGCGATTGAGACGGCGAGGGAGACAGCGAGGGAGACAGCGAGGGAGACAGCGAGGGAGACAGCGAGGGAGACAGCGAGGGAGACAGCGAGGGAGACAGCGAGAGAGACAGCGAGAGAGACAGCGAGAGAGACTTCGAGAGAGACTTCGAGAGAGACTTCGAGAGAGACTTCGAGAGAGACTTCGAGAGAGACTTCGAGAGAGACTGCGAGGGAGGCAGCGAGGGAGGCAGCGAGGGAGACAGCGAGGGAGACAGCGAGGGAGACAGCGAGGGAGACAGCGAGGGAGACAGCGAGGGAGACAGCGAGGGAGACAGCGAGGGAGACAGCAAGAGAGACTGTGAGAGAGACTGCGATGGACACAGCGAGAGAGACTGCGAGGGAGACGAGAGAGAATGCGAGAGAGAATGCGAGAGAGATCGCGTGAGACAGCGAGGGAGACAGCGAGGGAGACTGCGAGGGAGACTGCGAGGGAGACTGCGAGGGAGACTGCGAGGGAGACTGCGAGGGAGACAGCAAGAGAGACAGCAAGAGAGACAGCAAGAGAGACTGCAAGAGAGACTGCAAGAGAGACTGCAAGAGAGACTGCAAGAGAGACTGCAAGAGAGACTGCGAGGGAGACAGCGAGGGAGACTGCGAGGAAGACTGCGAGGAAGACTGCGAGGAAGACTGCGAGAGAGACTGCGAGAGAGACTGCGAGAGAGACTGCGAGAGAGACTGCGAGAGAGACTGCGAGGGAGAAAGCGAGAGAGACTGCGAGAGAGACTGCGAGGGAGAAAGCGAGAGAGACTGCGAGGGAGACTGCGAGGGAGACTGCGAGGGAGACAGCGAGAGAGACAGCGAGGGAGACAGCGAGGGAGACAGCGAGGGAGATAGCGAGGGAGATAGCGAGGGAGATAGCGAGGGAGATAGCGAGGGAGATAGCGAGGGAGATAGCGAGGGAGATAGCGAGAGAGACTGCGAGAGAGACTGCGAGAGAGACTGTGAGGGAGACTGTGAGGGAGACAGCGAGGGAGACTGCGAGAGAGACTGCTATGGAGATAGCGAGAGAGACAGCGAGGGATACAGCGAGAGAGACTGCGAGACTAACGGCGAGAGAGACAGCGAGGGAGATGGCGAGGGAGACAGCGCTGGAGACAGCGAGAGAGAATGCGAGAAGGACTGCGTGAGAGACAGCGAGGGAGAAAGCAAGAGCGACTTCGAGAGAGACTGCGAGGGAGACAGCGAGACTGTGAGGGAAACAGCGAGGGAGACAGCGAGAGAGACTGCGAGGGAGACTGCGAGGGAGACTGCGAGGGAGACTGCGAGAGAGAATGCGAGAGAGACTGCGAGAGGGATATTGAGGGAGACTGCGAGAGGGATATTGAGGGAGACTGCGAGAGAGACTGCGAGAGAGACTGCGAGAGAGACTGCGAGAGAGACTGCGAGGGAGACTGCGAGGGAGACTGCGAGGGAGACTGCGAGGGAGACTGCGAGGGAGACTGCAAGAGAGAATGCGAGAGAGACTGCGAGAGGGATATTGAGGGAGACAGCGAGGGAGACAGCGAGGGAGACAGCGAGGGAGACAGCGAGAGAGACAGCGAGAGAGACAGCGAGGGAGACAGCGAGAGAGACAGCGAGAGACAGCGAGAGAGACAGCGAGAGAGACAGCGAGGGAGACAGCGAGGGAGACAGCGAGGGAGACAGCGAGAGAGACTGCGAGGGAGACTGCGAGGGAGACAGCGAGGGAGACAGCGAGGGAGACAGCGAGGGAGACAGCGAGAGAGACTGCGAGGGAGACTGCGAGAGAGACTGCGAGAGAGACTGAGGGAGAGAGCGAGGGAGAAAGCGAGAGAGAAAGCGAGGGAGACAGCGAGGGAGACAGCGAGGGAGACAGCGAGGTAGACAGCGAGGTAGACAGCGAGATAGACAGCGAGAGAGACTTCGAGAGAGACTGCGAGGGAGGCAGCGAGGGAGACAGCGAGGGAGACAGCGAGGGAGACAGCGACAGAGACAGCGATAGAGACTGCGAGAGAGACTGCGAGAGAGACTGCGAGGGAGACTGCGAGAGAGAGAGCGAGAGAGAGAGCGAGAGACACAGCGAGGGAGACAGCAAGAGAGACTGCAAGAGAGACAGCGAGGGAGACAGCGTGGGAGGCAGCGAGGGAGACAGCGAGAGAAACTGCGAGGAAGACTGCGAGAGAGACTGCGAGAGAGACTGCAAGAGAGAAAGCGAGAGAGACTGCGAGGGAGAAAGCGAGAGAGACTGCGAGGGAGACTGCAAGGGAGACTGCAAGGGAGACAGCGAGAGAGACAGCGAGGGAGATAGCGAGGGAGATAGCGAGGGAGATAGCGAGGGAGATAGCGAGAGAGATAGCGAGAGAGATAGCGAGAGAGACTGCGAGAGAGACTGCGAGAGAGACTGCGAGAGAGACTGCGAGGGAGAGAGCGAGCGAGAAAGCGAGAGAGAACACGAGGGAGACAGCGAGGGAGACAGCGAGGGAGACAGCGAGAGAGACAGCGAGAGAGACTGCGAGTGAGACTGTGAGGGAGACAGCGAGAAAGACTGCGAGGGAGAAAGCGAGAGAAACTGCGAGAGAGACTGCTATGGAGATAGCGAGAGAGACAGCGAGGGATACAGCGAGAGACACTGCGAGGGAGACAGCGATTGAGACGGCTAGGGAGACGGCGAGAGAGACAGCGAGGGAGACAGCGAGGGAGACAGCGTGGGAGACAGCGAGGGAGACAGCGAGAGAGACAGCGAGAGAGACAGCGAGAGAGACAGCGAGAGAGACAGCGAGAGGGATATTGAGGGAGACAGCGAGGGAGACAGTGAGGGAGACAGCGAGAGAGACAGCGAGAGAGACAGCGAGAGAGACAGCGAGAGAGACAGCGAGGGAGACAGCGAGGGAGACAGCGAGGGAGACAGCGAGGGAGACAGCGAGAGAGACTGCGAGGGAGACTGCGAGAGAGACTGCGAGAGAGACTGCGAGAGAGACTGCGAGAGAGACTGAGGGAGAGAGCGAGGGAGAAAGCGAGAGAGAAAGCGAGGGAGACAGCGAGGGAGACAGCGAGGGAGACAGCGAGGGAGACAGCGAGGGAGACAGCGAGAGAGACTTCGAGAGATACTGCGAGGGAGGCAGCGAGGGAGACAGCGAGGGAGACAGCGAGGGAGACAGCGAGGGAGACAGTGAGGGAGACAGCGACAGAGACAGCAATAGAGACTGCGAGAGAGACTGCGAGGGACACAGCGAGAGAGACTGCGAGGGAGACAACGAGAGAGAATGTGAGAGAGATCGCGTGAGACAGCGAGGGAGACTGCGAGAGAGAGAGCGAGAGACACAGCGAGGGAGACAGCAAGAGAGACTGCAAGAGAGACTGCGAGGGAGACTGCGAGGGAGACAGCGTGGGAGACAGCGTGGGAGGCAGCGAGGGAGGCAGCGAGGGAGACAGCGAGAGAAACTGCGAGGAAGACTGCGAGAGAGACTGCGAGAGAGACTGCGAGAGAGACTGCGAGGGAGACTGCGAGGGAGACTGCGAGAGAGACTGCGAGGGAGAAAGCGAGAGAGACTGCGAGGGAGACTGCAAGGGAGACTGCAAGGGAGACTGCAAGGGAGACTGCAAGGGAGACAGCGAGAGAGACAGCGAGAGAGACAGCGAGAGAGATAGCGAGAGAGATAGCGAGAGAGACTGCAAGAGAGACTGCGAGAGAGACTGCGAGGGAGAGAGCGAGCGAGAAAGCGAGAGAGAACACGAGGGAGACAGCGATAGAAACTGCGAGGGAGTCAGCGAGAGAGACTGCGAGAGAGACTGCGAGAGAGACTGCGATTGAGACGGCTAGGGAGACGACGAGAGAGACTGCGAGGGAGACAGCGAGGGAGACAGCGAGGGAGACAGCGAGAGAGACAGCGAGAGAGACTTCGAGAGAGACTGCGAGAGAGACTGCGAGAGAGACTGCGAGGGTGGCAGCGAGGGAGACAGCGAGGGAGACAGCGAGGGAGACAGCGAGGGAGACAGCGAGGGAGACAGCGAGGGAGACAGCGAGGGAGACAGCGAGGGAGACAGCAAGAGAGACTGTGAGAGAGACTGTGAGAGAGACTGCGATGGACACAGCGAGAGAGACTGCGAGGGACACGAGAGAGAATGCGAGAGAGATCGCGTGAGACAGCGAGGGAGACAGCGATGGAGACAGCGAGGGAGACAGCGAGGCAGACTGCGAGGGAGACTGCGAGGGAGACTGCGAGGGAGACTGCGAGGGAGACTGCGAGAGAGACTGCAAGAGAGACTGCGAGGGAGACTGCGAGGGAGACAGCGAGGGAGACTGCGAGGGAGACTGTGAGGGAGACTGCGAGGGAGACTGCGAGGAAGACTGCGAGGAAGACTGCGAGGAAGACTGCGAGAGAGACTGCGAGAGAGACTGCGAGAGAGACTGCGAGAGAGACTGCGAGAGAGACTGCGAGAGAGACTGCGAGGGAGAAAGCGAGAGAGACTGCGAGACAGACTGCGAGGGAGAAAGCGAGAGAGACTGCGAGGGAGACTGCGAGGGAGACTGCGAGGGAGACAGCGAGAGAGACAGCGAGAGAGACAGCGAGGGAGATAGCGAGGGAGATAGCGAGGGAGATAGCGAGGGAGATAGCGAGGGAGATAGCGAGAGAGACTGCGAGAGAGACTGCGAGAGAGACTGCGAGAGAGACTGTGAGGGAGACTGTGAGGGAGACAGCGAGGGAGACTGCTATGGAGATAGCGAGAGAGACAGCGAGGGATACAGCGAGAGAGACTGCGAGACTAACTGCGAGGGAGACGGCGAGGGAGATGGCGAGGGTGACAGCGAGGGAGACGGCGAGAGAGACAGCGAGAGAGACTGCGAGGGAGACTGCGAGGGAGACTGCGAGGGAGACTGCGAGGGAGACAGCGAGAGAGACTGCGAGAGAGACTGCGAGAGAGACTGCGAGAGAGACTGCGAGAGAGACTGCGAGAGAGACTGCGAGTGAGACTGCGAGGGAGACAGGGAGAGGGACTGCGAGAGAGAAAGCGAGAGAGAAAGCCAGAGAGTGCGAGGGAGACAGCGAGGGAGACAGCGAGAGAGAATGCGAGAGAGACTGAGAGGGAGACAGCGAGGGAGACAGCGAGGGAGACAGCGAGGGAGACAGCGAGGGAGACAGCGAGGGAGACAGCGAGGGAGACAGCGAGGGAGACATCGAGAGAGACAACGAGAGAGACAACGAGAGAGACATCGAGAGAGACAGCGAAAGAGAATGCGAGAGACACTGCGAGAGAGACTTCGAGAGAGACATCCAGGGTTACTTCGAGGGAGACTTCGAGGGAGACTGCGAGGGAGACAGCGTGAGAGACTGAGAGAGACAGCGAGAGAGACAGCGAGGGAGACAGCGAGGGAGACAGCGAGGGAGACTGTGAGGGAGACAGCGAGAGAGTCTGCGAGGGAGAGAGCGAGGGAGAAAGCGAGAGAGACTGCGAGGGAGACAGCGATCGAGACTTCGAGGGAGACAGCGAGAGAGACAGCGAGAGAGACAGCGAGAGAGACTGCGAGAGAGACTGCGAGAGAGACTGCGAGAGAGACTGCGAGAGAGACTGCGAGGGAGACTGCGAGGGAGACAGCGAGGGAGACAGCGAGAGAGACTGTGAAGGAGACAGCGAGGGAGACAGCGAGGGAGACAGCGAGGGATACAGCGAGAGACACTGCGAGAGAGACTGCGAGGGAGACGGCGAGGGAGACGGCGAGGGAGACGGCGAGGGAGACGGTGAGAGAGAGAGCGAGAGAGAGAGCGAGAGAGAGCGCGAGGGAGACAGCGAGGGAGACAGCGAGGGAGACAGCGAGGGAGACAGCGAGGGAGACAGCGAGAGAGACTTCGAGAGAGACTGCGAGGGAGGCAGCGAGGGAGGCAGCGAGGGAGGCAGCGAGGGAGACAGCGACAGAGACTGCGAGAGAGACTGCGAGAGAGACTGCGAGAGAGACTGCGAGGGACACAGCGAGGGAGACAGCGAGAGAGACAGCGAGAGAGACTGCGAGAGAGACTGCGAGGGAGACAACGAGAGAGACTGCGAGAGAGATCACGTGAGACAGCGAGGGAGACAGCGAGGGAGACAGCCAGGGAGACTGCGAGAGAGAGAGCGAGAGACACTGCGAGAGAGACTGCGAGAGAGACTGCGAGAGAGACTGCGAGGGAGACTGCGAGGGAGACTGCGAGGGAGACTGCGAGGGAGACTGCGAGGGAGACAGCGTGGGAGGCAGCGAGGGAGACAGCAAGAGAAACCGCGAGGAAGACAGCGAGAGAGACAGCGAGAGAGACAGCGAGAGAGACTGCGGGAGAGACTGCGAGAGAGACTGCGAGAGAGACTGCGAGAGAGACTGCGAGAGAGACTGCGAGGGAGACTGCGAGAGAGACTGCGAGAGAGACTGCGAGGGAGACTGCGAGGGAGACTGCGAGGGAGACTGCGAGGGAGACAGCGAGGGAGACAGCGAAGGCGACTGCGAGAGACAGCGAGGGAGACAGCGAGGGAGAATGCGAGGGAGACAGCGAGGGAAACTGCGAGGGAGACTGCGAGGGAGACTGCGAGGGAGACTGCGAGGGAGACTGCGAGGGAGACTGCGAGAGACACTGCGAGAGAGACTGCGAGGGAGAATGCGAGGGAGAATGCGAGGGGGACAGCGAGGGGGACAGCGAGGGGGACAGCGAGGGAGACTGCGAGGGAGACTGCGAGGGAGACTGCGAGGGAGACTGCGAGGGAGACTGCGAGGGAGACTGCGAGAGACACTGCGAGAGACACTGCGAGAGACACTGCGAGAGAGACTGCGAGGGAGAATGCGAGGGAGAATGCGAGGGGGACAGCGAGGGGGACAGCGAGGGGGACAGCGAGGGGGACAGCGAGAGAGACAGCGAGGGAGACAGCGAGGGAGACAGCGAGGGAGACAGCGAGGGAGACAGCGAGGGAGACTGAGTGACAGACTGCGAGAGAGACAGCGAAAGCGACAGCGAAAGAGACAGCGAAAGAGACAGCGAAAGAGACAGCGAGGGATACTGCGAGGGAGACGGCGAGATAGACGGCGAGAGAGACAGCGAGTGAGACAGCGAGTGAGACGGCGTGGGAGGCGGTGAGAGACTGCGAGACAGATAGCGAGACAGTCTGCGAGAGAGACAGCGAGGGAGACCGCGAGGGAGACAGCGAGGGAGACAGCGAGGGAGTCAGCGAGGGAGACAGCGAGGGAGACATCGAGGAAGACAGCGAGAGAGACTGCGAGAGAGACTGCGAGAGAGACTGCGAGAGCGACTGCTAGGGAGACAGCGAGGGAGGCAGCGAGGGAGGCAGCGAGGGAGGCAGCGAGGGAGACAGCGAGAGAAACTGCGAGGAAGATGGCGAGAGAGACTGCGAGAGAGACGGCGAGGGAGACATTGAGGGAGAGAGCGAGGGACACAGCGAGGGAGAAAGCGAGGGAGACAGCGAGGGAGACAGCGAGAGAGACTGCGAGGGAGACTGCGAGGGAGACTGCGAGGGAGACTGCGAGGGAGACTGCGAGGGAGACTGCGAGGGAGACAGCGAGGGAGACTGCGAGGGAGACAGCAAGGGAGACAGCAAGGGAGACAGCGAGGGAGACTGTGAGAAGGACTGCGAGAGAGACTGCGAGAGAGACTGCGAGGGATAGAGCGAGGGATAGAGCGAGGGAGACAGCGAGGGAGACAGCGAGGGAGACAGCGAGGGAGACAGCGAGGGAGACAGCGAGAGAGACTGCGAGGGAGACAACGAGAGAGACTGCGAGAGAGATCACGTGAGACAGTGAGGGAGATAGCGAGGGAGACAGCGAGGGAGACTGCGAGAGAGAGAGCGAGAGACACAGCGAGGGAGACAGCAAGAGAGACTGCAAGAGAGGCAGCGAGGGAGACAGCGAGAGAGACAGCGAGAGAGACTGCGAGAGAGACTGCGAGAGAGACTGCGAGAGAGACTGCGAGAGAGACTGCGAGAGAGACTGCGAGAGAGACTGCGAGGGATAGAGCGAGGGATAGAGCGAGGGAGACAGCGAGGGAGACAGCGAGGGAGACAGCGAGGGAGACAGCGAGGGAGACAGACTGGGAGACAGCGAGAGTACATTGAGAGAGACAGCGAGAGAGACTGCGAGGGAGACTGCGAGGGAGACTGCGAGGGAGACTGCGAGGGAGACTGCGAGGGAGACGGCGAGGGAGACGGCGAGGGAGACGGCGAGAGAGACTGCGAGGGAGACTGCGAGGGAGACTGCGAGGGAGACGGTGAGGGAGACGGCGAGGGAGACGGCAAGGGAGACGGCAAGGGAGACGGCGAGGGAGACGGCGAGGGAGACAGCGACGGAGACAGCGACAGAGACAGCGACAGAGACAGCGACAGAGACAGCGAGGGAGACAGTGAGAGAGACTGCTATGGAGATAGCGAGAGAGACAGCGGGGGATACAGAGAGAGTGACTGCGAGGGAGACGGCGAGGGAGACGGCGAGGGAGACGACGAGGGAGACGACGAGGGAGACGACGAGGGAGACAGCGAGGGAGACAGCGAGGGAGACAGCGAGGGAGACAGCGAGAGAGACTGCGAGAGAGACTGCGAGAGAGACTGCGAGAGAGACTGCGAGGGAGACAGCGAGGGAGACAGCGAGGGAGACAGCGAGGGAGACAGCGAGGGAGACAGCGAGGGAAACTGCGAGAGAGACAGCGAGGGACACAGCGAGGGACACAGCGAGATAGACAGCGAGGGAGACAGCGAGGGAGACAGCGAGGGAGACAGCGAGGGAGACAGCGAGGGAGACTGTGAGGGAAACAGCGAGAGAGACTGCGAGAGAGACTGCGAGAGGGATATTGAGGGAGACTGCGAGGGAGACTGCGAGGGAGACAGCGAGGGAGACAGCGAGGGAGACAGCGAGAGAGACAGCGAGGGAGACAGCGAGGGAGACAGCGAGGGAGACTGCGAGGGAGACTGCGAGAGAGACTGCGAGAGAGACTGCGAGAGAGACTGCGAGAGAGACTGCGAGGGAGAAAGCGAGAGAGACTGCGAGAGAGACAGCGATAGAAACAGCGAGGGAGTCAGCGAGAGAGACAGCGAGAGAGACTGCGAGAGAGACTGTGAGAGAGACCTCGAGGGAGACAGCGAGAGAGACTGTGAGGGAGACAGCGAGGGAGACAGTGAGAGAGACAGCGAGAGAGACTGTGAGGGAGACAGCGAGAGAGACTGCGAGGGAGGAAGCGAGAGAAACTGCGAGAGAGACTGCTATGGAGATAGCGAGAGAGACAGCGAGGGAGACAGCGATTGAGACGGCGAGAGAGAGCGAAGGAGAGAGCGAGGGAGAGAGCGAGGGAGAGAGCTAGGGAGAGAGCGAGGGAGAGAGCGAGGGAGAGAGCGAGGGAGAGAGCGAGGGAGAGAGCGAGGGAGAGAGCGAGGGAGAGAGTGAGGGAGACAGCGAGGGAGACAGCGAGGGAGACAGCGAGGGAGACAGCGAGGGAGACAGCGAGGGTGACAGCGAGGGAGACAGCGAGGGAGACAGCGAGGTAGACAGCGAGAGAGACATCGAGAGAGACTGCGAGGGAGGCAGCGAGGGAGGCAGCGAGGGAGGCAGCGAGGGAGACAGCGACAGAGACAGCAATAGAGACTGCGAGAGAGACTGCGAGGGAGACAACGAGAGAGAATGCGAGAGAGATCGTGTGAGACAGCGAGGGAGCCAGCGAGGGAGATAGCGAGGGAGACAGCGAGGGAGACAGCGAGGGAGACTGCGAGAGAGAGAGCGAGAGACACAGCGAGGGAGACAGCAAGAGAGACAGCAAGAGAGACTGCAAGAGAGACTGCAAGAGAGACTGCAAGAGAGACTGCAAGAGAGACTGCGAGGGAGACTGCGAGGGAGACTGCGAGGGAGACAGCGTGGGAGGCAGCGAGGGAGACAGCGAGGAAGACTGCGAGAGAGACTGCGAGAGAGACTGTGAGAGAGACTGCGAGAGAGACTGCGAGAGAGACTGCGAGAGAGACTGAGAGAGAGACTGCGAGAGAGACTGCGAGGGAGAAAGCGAGAGAGAAAGCGAGAGAGACTGCGAGGGAGAAAGCGAGAGAGACTGCGAGGGAGACTGCAAGGGAGATAGCGAGGGAGATAGCGAGGGAGATAGCGAGAGAGACTGCGAGAGAGACTGCGAGGGAGACGGCGAGGGAGAAAGCGAGAGAGTCTGCGAGGGAGACAGCGATAGAAACTGCGAGGGATTCAGCGAGAGAGACAGCGAGAGAGACTGCGAGAGAGACTGCGAGAGAGACTGTGAGAGAGACAGCGAGGAAGACAGCGAGGAAGACAGCGAGGAAGACAGCGAGGAAGACAGCGAGGAAGACAGCGAGGAAGACAGCGAGGAAGACTGCGAGAGAGACAGCGAGGGAGACAGTGAGGGAGATAGCGAGAGAGACAGCGAGAGAGACTGCGAGTGAGACTGTGAGGGAGACAGCGAGAGAGACTGCAAGGGAGAAAGCGAGAGAAACTGCGAGAGAGACTGCTATGGAGATAGCGAGAGAGACAGCGAGGGATACAGAGCGAGACACTGCGAGAGAGAATGCGAGGGAGACAGCGATTGAGATGGCGAGGGAGACGGCGAGAGGGAGAGCGAGAGAGACAGCGAGGGAGACAGCGAGGGAGACAGCGAGGGAGACAGCGAGGGAGACAGCGAGGGAGACAGCGAGGGAGACAGCGAGGTAGACAGCGAGAGAGACTTCGAGAGAGACTGCGAGGGAGGCAGCGAGGGAGACAGCGAGAGAGACAGCGACAGAGACAGCGACAGAGACAGCGACAGAGACAGCGACAGAGACAGAGACTGTGAGAGAGACTGCAAGGGACACAGCGAGAGAAACTGCGAGGGAGACAACGAGAGAGAATGCGAGAGAGATCGAGGGAGACAGCGAGGGAGACAGCGAGGGAGACAGCGAGGTAGACAGTGAGGGAGACAGCGAGGGAGACAGCGAGGGAGACGGCGTGGGAGGCAGTGAGAGACTGCGAGACAGATAGCGAGACAGTCTGCGAGAGAGACCGCGAGGGAGACCGCGAGGGAGACAGCGAGGGAGACAGCGAGGGAGACAGCGAGGGAGACAGCGAGGGAGACAGCGAGAGAAACTGCGAGAGCGACTGCTGGGGAGACAGCGAGGGAGGCAGCGAGGGAGGCAGCGAGGGAGACAGCGAGGGAGACAGCGAGGGAGACAGCGAGGGAGACAGCGAGGGAGACAGCGACAGAGACAGCGACAGAGACAGCGACAGAGACAGCGACAGAGACAGCGAGGGAGACAGTGAGAGAGACTGCTATGGAGATAGCGAGAGAGACAGCGGGGGATACAGAGAGAGTGACTGCGAGGGAGACGGCGAGGGAGACGGCGAGGGAGACGACGAGGGAGACGACGAGGGAGACGACGAGGGAGACGACGAGGGAGACGGCGAGGGAGACGGCGAGGGAAACAGCGAGGGAAACAGCGAGGGAAACAGCGAGGGAGACAGCGAGGGAGACAGCGAGGGAGACAGCGAGGGAGACAGCGAGAGAAACTGCGAGGGAGACGGCGAGGGAGACGGCGAGGGAGACAGCGACGGAGACAGCGACAGAGACAGCGACAGAGACAGCGACAGAGACAGGGACAGAGACAGCGAGGGAGACAGTGAGAGAGACTGCTATGGAGATAGCGAGAGAGACAGCGGGGGATATGGAGAGAGTGACTGCGAGGGAGACGGCGAGGGAGACGGCGAGGGAGACGACGAGGGAGACGACGAGGGAGACGACGAGGGAGACGGCGAGGGAGACGGCGAGGGAAACAGCGAGGGAAACAGCGAGGGAAACAGCGAGGGAGACAGCGAGGAAGACAGCGAGAGAGACTGCGAGGGAGACAGTGAGGGAGATAGCGAGAGAGACAGCGAGAGAGACTGCGAGTGAGACTGTGAGGGAGACAGCGAGAGAGACTGCGAGGGAGAAAGCGAGAGAAACTGCGAGAGAGACTGCTATGGAGATAGCGAGAGAGACAGCGAGGGATACAGAGCGAGACACTGCGAGAGAGAATGCGAGGGAGACAGCGATTGAGATGGCGAGGGAGACGGCGAGAGGGAGAGCGAGAGAGAGAGCGAGGGAGACAGCGAGGGAGACAGCGAGGGAGACAGCGAGGGAGACAGCGAGGGAGACAGCGAGGGAGACAGCGAGGTAGACAGCGAGAGAGACTTCGAGAGAGACTGCGAGGGAGGCAGCGAGGGAGACAGCGAGAGACACAGCGACAGAGACAGCGACAGAGACAGCGACAGAGACAGAGACTGTGAGAGAGACTGCAAGGGACACAGCGAGAGAAACTGCGAGGGAGACAACGAGAGAGAATGCGAGAGAGATCGAGGGAGACAGCGAGGGAGACAGCGAGGGAGACAGCGAGGTAGACAGCGAGGGAGACAGCGAGGGAGACAGCGAGGGAGACAGCGAGGGAGACGGCGTGGGAGACGGCGTGGGAGGCAGTGAGAGACTGCGAGACAGATAGCGAGACAGTCTGCGAGAGAGACCGCGAGGGAGACCGCGAGGGAGACAGCGAGGGAGACAGCGAGGGAGACAGCGAGAGAGACTGCGAGAGCGACTGCTGGGGAGACAGCGAGGGAGGCAGCGAGGGAGGCAGCGAGGGAGGCAGCGAGGGAGACAGCGAGGGAGACAGCGAGGGAGACAGCGAGGGAGACAGCGAGGGAGACAGCGAGGGAGACAGCGACAGAGACAGCGACAGAGACAGCGACAGAGACAGCGAGGGAGACAGTGAGAGAGACTGCTATGGAGATAGCGAGAGAGACAGCGGGGGATACAGAGAGAGTGACTGCGAGGGAGACGGCGAGGGAGACGGCGAGGGAGACGACGAGGGAGACGACGAGGGAGACGACGAGGGAGACGACGAGGGAGACGGCGAGGGAGACGGCGAGGGAAACAGCGAGGGAAACAGCGAGGGAAACAGCGAGGGAGACAGCGAGGGAGACAGCGAGGGAGACAGCGAGGGAGACAGCGAGAGAAACTGCGAGGGAGACGGCGAGGGAGACGGCGAGGGAGACAGCGACGGAGACAGCGACAGAGACAGCGACAGAGACAGCGACAGAGACAGCGACAGAGACAGCGAGGGAGACAGTGAGAGAGACTGCTATGGAGATAGCGAGAGAGACAGCGGGGGATACAGAGAGAGTGACTGCGAGGGAGACGGCGAGGGAGACGGCGAGGGAGACGGCGAGGGAGACGACGAGGGAGACGACGAGGGAGACGACGAGGGAGACGACGAGGGAGACGGCGAGGGAGACGGCGAGGGAGACGGCGAGGGAGACGGCGAGGGAAACAGCGAGGGAAACAGCGAGGGAAACAGCGAGGGAGACAGCGAGGGAGACAGCGAGGGAGACAGCGAGGGAGACAGCGAGAGAGACTGCGAGAGAGACTGCGAGAGAGACTGCGAGGGAGACAGCGAGGGAGACAGCGAGGGAGACAGCGAGGGAGACAGCGAGGGAAACTGCGAGAGAGACAGCGAGGGACACAGCGAGGGAGACAGCGAGGGAGACAGCGAGGGAGACAGCGAGGGAGACAGCGAGGGAGACAGCGAGGGAGACAGCGAGAGAGACTGTGAGGGAGACAGCGAGGGAGACTGCGAGGGAGACTGCGAGGGAGACTGCGAGAGAGACTGCGAGAGAGACTGCGAGAGAGACTGCGAGGGAGACTGCGAGGGAGACTGCGAGAGAGAATGCGAGAGAGACTGTGAGAGAGACTGCGAGAGAGACTGCGAGAGAGACTGCGAGAGAGACTGCGAGAGGGATATTGAGGGAGACTGCGAGGGAGACTGCGAGGGAGACAGCGAAGGAGACAGCGAGGGAGACAGCGAGGGAGACTGCGAGGGAGACTGCGAGAGAGACTGCGAGAGAGACTGCGAGAGAGACTGCGAGAGAGACTGCGAGGGAGAGAGCGAGGGAGAAAGCGAGAGAGAAAGCGAGAGAGAAAGCGAGAGAGACTGCGAGAGAGACAGCGATAGAAACAGCGAGGGAGTCAGCGAGAGAGACAGCGAGAGAGACAGCGAGAGAGACTGCGAGAGAGACTGTGAGAGAGACCTCGAGGGAGACAGCGAGAGAGACTGTGAGGGAGACAGCGAGGGAGACAGTGAGAGAGACAGCGAGAGAGACTGTGAGGCAGACAGCGAGAGAGACTGCGAGGGAGGAAGCGAGAGAAACTGCGAGAGAGACTGCTATGGAGATAGCGAGAGAGACAGCGAGGGAGACAGCGATTGAGACGGCGAGAGAGAGAGCGAGGGAGAGAGCGAGGGAGACAGCGAGGGAGACAGCGAGGGAGACAGCGAGGTAGACAGCGAGAGAGACTGCGAGGGAGGCAGCGAGGGAGGCAGCGAGGGAGACAGCGAGGGAGACAGCGACAGAGACAGCAATAGAGACTGCGAGAGAGACTGCGAGGGAGACAACGAGAGAGAATGCGAGAGAGATCGTGTGAGACAGCGAGGGAGATAGCGAGGGAGACAGCGAGGGAGACTGCGAGAGAGAGAGCGAGAGACACAGCGAGGGAGACAGCAAGAGAGACAGCAAGAGAGACTGCAAGAGAGACTGCAAGAGAGACTGCAAGAGAGACTGCGAGGGAGACTGCGAGGGAGACTGCGAGGGAGACAGCGTGGGAGGCAGCGAGGGAGACAGCGAGGAAGACTGCGAGAGAGACTGCGAGAGAGACTGCGAGAGAGACTGCGAGAGAGACTGCGAGAGAGACTGCGAGGGAGACTGCGAGGGAGACTGCGAGGGAGACTGCGAGGGAGACGGCGAGGGAGACGGCGAGAGAGACAGCGAGAGAGACTGCGAGGGAGACTGCGAGGGAGACGGCGAGGGAGACGGCGAGGGAGACGGCGAGGGAGACGGCAAGGGAGACGGCAAGGGAGACGGCGAGGGAGACGGCGAGGGAGACAGCGACGGAGACAGCGACAGAGACAGCGACAGAGACAGCGACAGAGACAGCGACAGAGACAGCGAGGGAGACAGTGAGAGAGACTGCTATGGAGATAGCGAGAGAGACAGCGGGGGATACAGAGAGAGTGACTGCGAGGGAGACGGCGAGGGAGACGGCGAGGGAGACGACGAGGGAGACGACGAGGGAGACAGCGAGGGAGACAGCGAGGGAGACAGCGAGGGAGACAGCGAGAGAGACTGCGAGAGAGACTGCGAGAGAGACTGCGAGAGAGACTGCGAGGGAGACTGCGAGGGAGACAGCGAGGGAGACAGCGAGGGAGACAGCGAGGGAGACAGCGAGGGAAACTGCGAGAGAGACAGCGAGGGACACAGCGAGGGACACAGCGAGGGAGACAGCGAGGGAGACAGCGAGGGAGACAGCGAGGGAGACAGCGAGGGAGACTGTGAGGGAAACAGCGAGAGAGACTGCGAGAGAGACTGCGAGAGGGATATTGAGGGAGACTGCGAGGGAGACTGCGAGGGAGACAGCGAGGGAGACAGCGAGGGAGACAGCGAGGGAGACAGCGAGGGAGACAGCGAGAGAGACAGCGAGGGAGACAGCGAGGGAGACAGCGAGGGAGACAGCGAGGGAGACTGCGAGGGAGACTGCGAGGGAGACTGCGAGAGAGACTGCGAGAGAGACTGCGAGAGAGACTGCGAGAGAGACTGCGAGGGAGAGAGCGAGGGAGAAAGCGAGAGAGACTGCGAGAGAGACAGCGATAGAAACAGCGAGGGAGTCAGCGAGAGAGACAGCGAGAGAGACTGCGAGAGAGACTGTGAGAGAGACCTCGAGGGAGACAGCGAGAGAGACTGTGAGGGAGACAGCGAGGGAGACAGTGAGAGAGACAGCGAGAGAGACTGTGAGGGAGACAGCGAGAGAGACTGCGAGGGAGGAAGCGAGAGAAACTGCGAGAGAGACTGCTATGGAGATAGCGAGAGAGACAGCGAGGGAGACAGCGATTGAGACGGCGAGAGAGAGCGAAGGAGAGAGCGAGGGAGAGAGCGAGGGAGAGAGCGAGGGAAAGAGCGAGGGAGAGAGCGAGGGAGAGAGCGAGGGAGAGAGCGAGGGAGAGAGCGAGGGAGAGAGCGAGGGAGAGAGCGAGGGAGACAGCGAGGGAGACAGCGAGGGAGACAGCGAGGGTGACAGCGAGGGAGACAGCGAGGGAGACAGCGAGGTAGACAGCGAGAGAGACATCGAGAGAGACTGCGAGGGAGGCAGCGAGGGAGGCAGCGAGGGAGGCAGCGAGGGAGACAGCGAGGGAGACAGCGACAGAGACAGCAATAGAGACTGCGAGAGAGACTGCGAGGGAGACAACGAGAGAGATTGCGAGAGAGATCGTGTGAGACAGCGAGGGAGCCAGCGAGGGAGATAGCGAGGGAGACAGCGAGGGAGACAGCGAGGGAGACTGCGAGAGAGAGAGCGAGAGACACAGCGAGGGAGACAGCAAGAGAGACAGCAAGAGAGACTGCAAGAGAGACTGCAAGAGAGACTGCAAGAGAGACTGCAAGAGAGACTGCGAGGGAGACTGCGAGGGAGACTGCGAGGGAGACAGCGTGGGAGGCAGCGAGGGAGACAGCGAGGAAGACTGCGAGAGAGACTGTGAGAGAGACTGCGAGAGAGACTGCGAGAGAGACTGCGAGAGAGACTGAGAGAGAGACTGCGAGAGAGACTGCGAGGGAGAAAGCGAGAGAGAAAGCGAGAGAGACTGCGAGGGAGACTGCGAGGGAGAAAGCGAGAGAGACTGCGAGGGAGACTGCAAGGGAGATAGCGAGGGAGATAGCGAGGGAGATAGCGAGAGAGACTGCGAGAGAGACTGCGAGGGAGACGGCGAGGGAGAAAGCGAGAGAGTCTGCGAGGGAGACAGCGATAGAAACTGCGAGGGATTCAGCGAGAGAGACAGCGAGAGAGACTGCGAGAGAGACTGCGAGAGAGACTGCGAGAGAGACTGTGAGAGAGACCTCGAGGGAGACAGCGAGGAAGACAGCGAGGAAGACAGCGAGGAAGACAGCGAGGAAGACAGCGAGGAAGACAGCGAGAGAGACTGCGAGGGAGATAGCGAGAGAGACAGCGAGAGAGACTGCGAGTGAGACTGTGAGGGAGACAGCGAGAGAGACTGCGAGGGAGAAAGCGAGAGAAACTGCGAGAGAGACTGCTATGGAGATAGCGAGAGAGACAGCGAGGGATACAGAGCGAGACACTGCGAGAGAGAATGCGAGGGAGACAGCGATTGAGATGGCGAGGGAGACGGCGAGAGGGAGAGCGAGAGAGAGAGCGAGGGAGACAGCGAGGGAGACAGCGAGGGAGACAGCGAGGGAGACAGCGAGGGAGACAGCGAGGTAGACAGCGAGAGAGACTTCGAGAGAGACTGCGAGGGAGGCAGCGAGGGAGACAGCGAGAGAGACAGCGACAGAGACAGCGACAGAGACAGCGACAGAGACAGAGACTGTGAGAGAGACTGCAAGGGACACAGCGAGAGAAACTGCGAGGGAGACAACGAGAGAGAATGCGAGAGAGATCGAGGGAGACAGCGAGGGAGACAGCGAGGGAGACAGCGAGGGAGACAGCGAGGGAGACAGCGAGGGAGACAGCGAGGGAGACAGCGAGGGAGACGGCGTGGGAGACGGCGTGGGAGACGGCGTGGGAGGCAGTGAGAGACTACGAGACAGATAGCGAGACAGTCTGCGAGAGAGACCGCGAGGGAGACCGCGAGGGAGACAGCGAGGGAGACAGCGAGGGAGACAGCGAGGGAGACAGCGAGGGAGACAGCGAGGGAGACAGCGAGAGCGACTGCTGGGGAGACAGCGAGGGAGGCAGCGAGGGAGGCAGCGAGGGAGGCAGCGAGGGAGGCAGCGAGGGAGGCAGCGAGGGAGACAGCGAGGGAGACAGCGAGGGAGACAGCGAGGGAGACAGCGAGGGAGACAGCGAGAGAAACTGCGAGGGAGACGGCGAGGGAGACGGCGAGGGAGACAGCAACGGAGACAGCGACAGAGACAGCGACAGAGACAGCGACAGAGACAGCGACAGAGACAGCGACAGAGACAGCGACAGAGACAGCGAGGGAGACAGTGAGAGAGACTGCTATGGAGATAGCGAGAGAGACAGCGGGGGATACAGAGAGAGTGACTGCGAGGGAGACGGCGAGGGAGACGGCGAGGGAGACGACGAGGGAGACGACGAGGGAGACGGCGAGGGAGACGGCGAGGGAGACGGCGAGGGAAACAGCGAGGGAAACAGCGAGGGAAACAGCGAGGGAGACAGCGAGGGAGACAGCGAGGGAGACTGCGAGAGAGACTGCGAGAGAGACTGCGAGAGAGACAGTGAGGGAGACAGCGAGGGAGACAGCGAGGGAGACAGCGAGGGAGACAGCGAGGGAAACTGCGAGAGAGACAGCGAGGGACACAGCGAGGGACACAGTGAGGGAGACAGCGAGGGAGACAGCGAGGGAGACAGCGAGGGAGACAGCGAGGGAGACAGCGAGGGAGACAGCGAGAGAGACTGTGAGGGAGACAGCGAGAGAGACTGCGAGGGAGACTGCGAGGGAGACTGCGAGAGAGACTGCGAGAGAGACTGCGAGGGAGACTGCGAGGGAGACTGCGAGGGAGACTGCGAGGGAGACTGCGAGGGAGACTGCGAGAGAGAATGCGAGAGAGACTGCGAGAGAGACTGCGAGAGAGACTGCGAGAGAGACTGCGAGAGAGACTGCGAGAGGGATATTGAGGGAGACTGCGAGGGAGACAGCGAGAGAGACTGTGAGGGAGACAGCGAGGGAGACAGTGAGAGAGACAGCGAGAGAGACTGTGAGGGAGACAGCGAGAGAGACTGCGAGGGAGGAAGCGAGAGAAACTGCGAGAGAGACTGCTATGGAGATAGCGAGAGAGACAGCGAGGGAGACAGCGATTGAGACGGCGAGAGAGAGCGAAGGAGAGAGCGAGGGAGAGAGCGAGGGAGAGAGCGAGGGAAAGAGCGAGGGAGAGAGCGAGGGAGAGAGCGAGGGAGAGAGCGAGGGAGAGAGCGAGGGAGAGAGCGAGGGAGAGAGCGAGGGAGACAGCGAGGGAGACAGCGAGGGAGACAGCGAGGGTGACAGCGAGGGAGACAGCGAGGGAGACAGCGAGGTAGACAGCGAGAGAGACATCGAGAGAGACTGCGAGGGAGGCAGCGAGGGAGGCAGCGAGGGAGGCAGCGAGGGAGACAGCGAGGGAGACAGCGACAGAGACAGCAATAGAGACTGCGAGAGAGACTGCGAGGGAGACAACGAGAGAGATTGCGAGAGAGATCGTGTGAGACAGCGAGGGAGCCAGCGAGGGAGATAGCGAGGGAGACAGCGAGGGAGACAGCGAGGGAGACTGCGAGAGAGAGAGCGAGAGACACAGCGAGGGAGACAGCAAGAGAGACAGCAAGAGAGACTGCAAGAGAGACTGCAAGAGAGACTGCAAGAGAGACTGCAAGAGAGACTGCGAGGGAGACTGCGAGGGAGACTGCGAGGGAGACAGCGTGGGAGGCAGCGAGGGAGACAGCGAGGAAGACTGCGAGAGAGACTGCGAGAGAGACTGTGAGAGAGACTGCGAGAGAGACTGCGAGAGAGACTGCGAGAGAGACTGAGAGAGAGACTGCGAGAGAGACTGCGAGGGAGAAAGCGAGAGAGAAAGCGAGAGAGACTGCGAGGGAGACTGCGAGGGAGAAAGCGAGAGAGACTGCGAGGGAGACTGCAAGGGAGATAGCGAGGGAGATAGCGAGGGAGATGGCGAGAGAGACTGCGAGAGAGACTGCGAGGGAGACGGCGAGGGAGAAAGCGAGAGAGTCTGCGAGGGAGACAGCGATAGAAACTGCGAGGGATTCAGCGAGAGAGACAGCGAGAGAGACTGCGAGAGAGACTGCGAGAGAGACTGCGAGAGAGACTGTGAGAGAGACCTCGAGGGAGACAGCGAGGAAGACAGCGAGGAAGACAGCGAGGAAGACAGCGAGGAAGACAGCGAGGAAGACAGCGAGAGAGACTGCGAGGGAGACAGTGAGGGAGATAGCGAGAGAGACAGCGAGAGAGACTGCGAGTGAGACTGTGAGGGAGACAGCGAGAGAGACTGCGAGGGAGAAAGCGAGAGAAACTGCGAGAGAGACTGCTATGGAGATAGCGAGAGAGACAGCGAGGGATACAGAGCGAGACACTGCGAGAGAGAATGCGAGGGAGACAGCGATTGAGATGGCGAGGGAGACGGCGAGAGGGAGAGCGAGAGAGAGAGCGAGGGAGACAGCGAGGGAGACAGCGAGGGAGACAGCGAGGGAGACAGCGAGGGAGACAGCGAGGTAGACAGCGAGAGAGACTTCGAGAGAGACTGCGAGGGAGGCAGCGAGAGAGACAGCGACAGAGACAGCGACAGAGACAGCGACAGAGACAGAGACTGTGAGAGAGACTGCAAGGGACACAGCGAGAGAAACTGCGAGGGAGACAACGAGAGAGAATGCGAGAGAGATCGAGGGAGACAGCGAGGGAGACAGCGAGGGAGACAGCGAGGGAGACAGCGAGGGAGACAGCGAGGGAGACAGCGAGGGAGACGGCGTGGGAGACGGCGTGGGAGACGGCGTGGGAGGCAGTGAGAGACTGCGAGACAGATAGCGAGACAGTCTGCGAGAGAGACCGCGAGGGAGACCGCGAGGGAGACAGCGAGGGAGACAGCGAGGGAGACAGCGAGGGAGACAGCGAGGGAGACAGCGAGGGAGACAGCGAGAGCGACTGCTGGGGAGACAGCGAGGGAGGCAGCGAGGGAGGCAGCGAGGGAGGCAGCGAGGGAGGCAGCGAGGGAGACAGCGAGGGAGACAGCGAGGGAGACAGCGAGGGAGACAGCGAGGGAGACAGCGAGGGAGACAGCGAGAGAAACTGCGAGGGAGACGGCGAGGGAGACGGCGAGGGAGACAGCAACGGAGACAGCGACAGAGACAGCGACAGAGACAGCGACAGAGACAGCGACAGAGACAGCGACAGAGACAGCGACAGAGACAGCGAGGGAGACAGTGAGAGAGACAGCTATGGAGATAGCGAGAGAGACAGCGGGGGATACAGAGAGAGTGACTGCGAGGGAGACGGCGAGGGAGACGGCGAGGGAGACGACGAGGGAGACGACGAGGGAGACGGCGAGGGAGACGGCGAGGGAGACGGCGAGGGAAACAGCGAGGGAAACAGCGAGGGAAACAGCGAGGGAGACAGCGAGGGAGACAGCGAGGGAGACTGCGAGAGAGACTGCGAGAGAGACTGCGAGAGAGACAGCGAGGGAGACAGCGAGGGAGACAGCGAGGGAGACAGCGAGGGAGACAGCGAGGGAAACTGCGAGAGAGACAGCGAGGGACACAGCGAGGGACACAGCGAGGGAGACAGCGAGGGAGACAGCGAGGGAGACAGCGAGGGAGACAGCGAGGGAGACAGCGAGGGAGACGGCGAGAGAGACTGTGAGGGAGACAGCGAGAGAGACTGCGAGGGAGACTGCGAGGGAGACTGCGAGAGAGACTGCGAGAGAGACTGCGAGGGAGACTGCGAGGGAGACTGCGAGGGAGACTGCGAGGGAGACTGCGAGGGAGACTGCGAGAGAGAATGCGAGAGAGACTGCGAGAGAGACTGCGAGAGAGACTGCGAGAGAGACTGCGAGAGAGACTGCGAGAGGGATATTGAGGGAGACTGCGAGGGAGACTGCGAGGGAGACAGCGAAGGAGACAGCGAGGGAGACAGCGAGGGAGACTGCGAGGGAGACTGCGAGAGAGACTGCGAGAGAGACTGCGAGAGAGACTGCGAGAGAGACTGCGAGAGAGACTGCGAGAGAGACTGCGAGGGAGAGAGCGAGGGAGAAAGCGAGAGAGAAAGCGAGAGAGAAAGCGAGAGAGACTGCGAGAGAGACAGCGATGGAAACAGCGAGGGAGTCAGCGAGAGAGACAGCGAGAGAGACAGCGAGAGAGACTGCGAGAGAGACTGCGAGGGAGACAGCGAGGGAGACAGCGAGAGAGACAGCGAGAGAGACTGCGAGAGAGACTGCGAGAGAGACTGCGAGAGAGACTGCGAGAGAGACTGCGAGAGAGACAGTGAGAGGGACTGCGAGAGAGAAAGCGAGAGAGAAAGCCAGAGAGTGCGAGGGAGACAGCGAGAGAGAAAGCGAGAGAGACTGCGAGGGAGAAAGCGAGAGAGAAAGCCAGAGAGTGCGAGGGAGACAGCGAGAGAGAAAGCGAGAGAGACTGCGAGGGAGAAAGCGAGAGAGACTGCGAGGGAGACTGCAAGGGAGACAGCGAGAGAGACAGCGAGGGAGATAGCAAGGGAGATAGCGCGGGAGAAAGCGAGAGAGACTGCGAGAGAGACTGCGAGAGAGACTGCGAGAGAGACTGCGAGGGAGACTGCGAGGGAGAAAGCGAGAGAGACTGCGAGGGAGACAGCGATAGAAACTGCGAGGGAGTCAGCGAGAGAGACAGCGAGAGAGACTGCGAGAGAGACTGCGAGAGAGACTGCGAGAGAGACTGCGAGAGAGACCTCGAGGGAGACAGCGAGGGAGACAGCGAGGAAGACAGCGAGGAAGACAGCGAGGAAGACAGCGAGAGAGACTGCGAGGGAGACAGTGAGGGAGACAGCGAGAGAGACAGCGAGAGAGACTGTGAGGGAGACTGCGAGGGAGAAAGCGAGAGAAACTGCGAGAGAGACTGCTATGGAGATAGCGAGAGAGACAGCGAGGGATACAGCGAGAGACACTGCGAGAGAGAATGCGAGGGAGACAGCGATTGAGACGGCGAGGGAGACGGCGAGAGAGAGAGCGAGAGAGAGAGCGAGGGAGAGAGCGAGGGAGAGAGCGAGGGAGACAGCGAGGGAGACAGCGAGGGAGACAGCGAGGGAGACAGCGAGGGAGACAGCGCGGGAGACAGCGAGGAAGACAGCGAGGAAGACAGCGAGGAAGACAGCGAGGAAGACAGCGAGAGAGACTGCGAGGGAGACAGCGAGAGAGACAGCGAGTGAGACTGTGAGGGAGACAGCGAGAGAGACTGCGAGGGAGAAAGCGAGAGACACTGCGAGAGAGACTGCGAGGGAGGCAGCGAGGGAGACAGCGAGAGAGACAGCGATTGAGACGGCGAGGGAGACGGCGAGAGGGAGAGCGAGAGAGAGACAGCGAGGGAGACAGCGAGGGAGACAGCGAGGGAGACAGCGAGGGAGACAGCGAGGGAGACAGCGAGGGAGACAGCGAGGTAGACAGCGAGAGAGACAGCGAGAGAGACAGCGAGAGAGACTTCGAGAGAGACTGCGAGAGAGACTGCGAGAGAGACTGCGAGGGAGGCAGCGAGGGAGACAGCGAGAGAGACAGCGACAGAGTCAGCGACAGAGACTGTGAGAGAGACTGCAAGGGACACAGCGAGAGAAACTGCGAGGGAGACAACGAGAGAGAATGCGAGAGAGATCGCGTGAGACAGCGAGGGAGACAGCGAGGGAGACGGCGAGGGAGACGGCGTGGGAGACGGCGTGGGAGACGGCGTGGGAGACGGCGTGGGAGACGGCGTGGGAGACGGCGTGGGAGGCGGTGAGAGACTGCGAGACAGATAGCGAGACAGTCTGCGAGAGAGACCGCGAGGGAGACATCGAGGGAGACAGCGAGGGAGACAGCGAGGGAGACAGCGAGGGAGACAGCGAGGGAGACAGCGAGAGAGACTGCGAGAGAGACTGCGAGAGCGACTGCTGGGGAGACAGCGAGGGAGGCAGCGAGAGAGGCAGCGAGAGAGGCAGCGAGGGAGACAGCGAGGGAGACAGCGAGACAGACTGCGAGGAAGACGGCGAGAGAGACTGCGAGAGAGACGGCGAGGGAGACGGCGTGGGAGACGGCGTGGGAGGCGGTGAGAGACTGCGAGACAGATAGCGAGACAGTCTGCGAGAGAGACCGCGAGGGAGACAGCGAGGGAGACAGCGAGGGAGACAGCGAGGGAGACAGCGAGAGAGACAGCGAGAGAGACAGCGAAGGAGACAGCGAGAGAGACTGTGAGGGAAACAGCGAGGGAGACAGCGAGGGAGACTGCGAGAGAGACTGCGAGAGAGACTGCGAGAGAGACTGCGAGAGAGACTGCGAGGGAGACTGCGAGGGAGACTGCGAGGGAGACTGCGAGAGAGATTGCGAGAGAGACTGCTAGAGGGATATTGAGGGAGACTGCGAGGGAGACAGCGAGGGAGACAGCGAGGGAGACAGCGAGGGAGACAGCGAGGGAGACTGCGAGAGAGACTGCGAGGGAGAGAGCGAGGGAGAAAGCGAGAGAGAAAGCGAGAGAGAAAGCGAGAGAGACTGCGAGAGAGACAGCGCTAGAAACAGCAAGGGAGTCAGCGAGAGAGACAGCGAGAGAGACAGCGAGAGAGACTGCGAGAGAGACTGCGAGAGAGACTGTGAGGGAGACAGCGAGGGAGACAGTGAGAGAGTCAGCGAGAGAGACTGCGAGGGAGGAAGCGAGAGAAACTGCGAGAGAGACTGCTATGGAGATAGCGAGAGAGACAGCGAGAGAGAGAGCGAGGGAGAGAGCGAGGGAGAGAGCGAGGGAGACAGCGAGGGAGACAGCGAGGGAGACAGCGAGGTAGACAGCGAGGTAGACAGCGAGAGAGACATCGAGAGAGACTGCGAGGGAGGCAGCGAGGGAGGCAGCGAGGGAGACAGCGAGGGAGACAGCGACAGAGACAGCAATAGAGACTGCGAGAGAGACTGCGAGGGAGACAACGAGAGAGAATGCGAGAGAGATCGTGTGAGACAGCGAGGGAGACAGCGAGGGAGATAGCGAGGGAGACAGCGAGGGAGACAGCGAGGGAGACTGCGAGAGAGAGAGCGAGAGACACAGCGAGGGAGACAGCGAGGAAGACTGCGAGAGAGACTGCGAGAGAGACTGCGAGAGAGACTGCGAGAGAGACTGCGAGAGAGACTGCGAGGGAGAAAGCGAGAGAGAAAGCGAGAGAGACTGCAAGGGAGAAAGCGAGAGAGACTGCGAGGGAGACTGCAAGGGAGACAGCGAGTGAGGCAGCGAGAGAGACAGCGAGGGAGACAGCGAGGGAGATAGCGAGAGAGACTGCGAGGGAGACTGCGAGGGAGACGGCGAGGGAGACGGCGAGGGAGACGGCGAGGGAGACGGCGAGGGAGACGGCGAGGGAGACGGCGAGGGAGACGGCGAGGGAGAAAGCGAGACAGTCTGCGAGGGAGACAGCGATAGAAACTGCGAGGGAGTCAGCGAGAGAGACAGCGAGAGAGACTGCGAGAGAGACTGCGAGAGAGACCTCGAGGGAGACAGCGAGGAAGACAGCGAGGAAGACAGCGAGGAAGACAGCGAGGAAGACAGCGAGGGAGACTGCGAGGGAGACTGCGAGGGAGACAGTGAGGGAGACAGCGAGGGAGACAGCGAGGGAGACTGCGAGAGAGAGAGCGAGAGACACAGCGAGGGAGATAGCGAGAGACACAGCGAGGGAGACAGCGAGGAAGACTGCGAGAGAGACTGCGAGAGAGACTGCGAGAGAGACTGCGAGAGAGACTGCGAGGGAGAAAGCGAGAGAGAAAGCGAGAGAGACTGCGAGGGAGAAAGCGAGGGAGACAGCGAGGGAGACGGCGAGGGAGACAGCGAGGGAGACAGCGAGGGAGACAGCGAGGGAGACAGCGAGAGAGACTGCGAGAGAGACTGCGAGAGCGACTGCTGGGGAGACAGCGAGGGAGCCAGCGAGGGAGACTGCGAGGGAGAAAGCGAGAGAAACTGCGAGAGAGACTGCTATGGAGATAGCGAGAGAGACAGCGAGGGATACAGCGAGAGACACTGCGAGAGAGAATGCGAGGGAGACAGCGATTGAGACGGCGAGGGAGACGGCGAGAGGGAGAGCGAGAGAGACAGCGAGGGAGACAGCGAGGGAGACAGCGAGGGAGACAGCGAGGAAGACAGCGAGGTAGACAGCGAGGTAGACAGCGAGGGAGGCAGCGAGGGAGACAGCGAGAGAGACAGCGACAGAGACAGCGACAGAGACAGCGACAGAGACAGCGACAGAGACTGTGAGAGAGACTGCAAGGGACACAGCGAGAGAGAATGCGAGAGAGATCGCGTGAGACAGCGAGGGAGACAGCGAGGGAGACGGCGAGGGAGACGGCGAGGGAGACGGCGAGGGAGACGGCGAGGGAGACGGCGAGGGAGACGGCGAGGGAGACAGCGAGAGAGACTGCGAGAGCGACTGCGAGAGCGACTGCTGGGGAGACAGCGAGGGAGGCAGCGAGGGAGACAGCGAGGGAGACAGCGAGGGAGACAGCGAGGGAGACAGCGAGGAAGACGGCGAGAGAGACTGCGAGAGAGACGGCGAGGGAGACGGCGAGGGAGACGGCGAGGGAGACAGTGAGGGAGACAGTGAGGGAGACTGTGAGGGAGAGAGCGAGGGACACAGCGAGGGAGACAGCGAGGGAGACAGCGAGGGAGACAGCGAGGGAGACAGCGAGGGAGACAGCGAGAGAGACTGCGAGGGAGACTGCGAGGGAGACTGCGAGGGAGACTGCGAGGGAGACTGCGAGGGAGACAGCGTGGGAGACAGCGAGGGAGACAGCGTGGGAGACAGCGAGGGAGACAGCGAGGGAGACAGCGAGAGAGACTGCGAGAGCGACTGCTGGGGAGACAGCGAGGGAGGCAGCGAGGGAGACAGCGAGGGAGACAGCGAGGGAGACGGCGAGGAAGACGGCGAGAGAGACTGCGAGGGAGACGGCGAGGGAGACGGCGAGGGAGACGGCGAGGGAGACGGCGAGGGAGACGGCCAGGGAGACGGCCAGGGAGACGGCGAGGGAGACGGCGAGGGAGACGGCGACAGAGACAGCGACAGAGACAGCGACAGAGACAGCAAGGGAGACAGCGACAGAGGCAGCAACAGAGACAGAGACAGAGACAGCAAGGGAGACAGTGAGAGAGACTGCTATGGAGATAGCGCGAGAGATAGCGGGGGATACAGAGTGACTACGAGGGAGACGGCGAGGGAGACAGCGAGGGAGACAGCGAGGGAGACATCGAGAGAGACTGCGAGAGAGACTGCGAGAGAGACTGCGAGAGAGACTGCGAGAGAGACTGCGAGGGAAACTGCGAGAGAGACAGCGAGGGACACAGCGAGGGACACAGCGAGGGACACAACGAGGGAGACAGCAAGGGAGACAGCGAGAGAGACAGCGAGAGAGACAGCGAGAGAGACAGCGAGAGAGACAGCGAGAAAGACTGCGAGGGAGACAGCGAGGGAGACAGCGAGAGAGACTGCGAGGGAGACAGTGACGGAGACAGCTCGGGAGACAGCTCGGGAGACAGCTCGGGAGACAGCGCTGGAGACAGCGAGAGAGAATGCGAGAAGGACTGCGAGAGAGACAGCGAGGGAGAAAGCGAAAGCGACTTCGAGAGAGACTGCGAGGGAGACAGCGAGAGAGACTGTGAGGGAAACAGCGAGGGAGACAGCGAGGGAGACAGCGAGGGAGACTGCGAGGGAGACTGCGAGTGAGACTGCGAGTGAGACTGCGAGTGAGACTGCGAGTGAGACTGCGAGAGAGACTGCGAGAGAGACTGCGAGAGAGACTGCGAGGGAGACTGCGAGGGAGACTGCGAGAGAGAATGCGAGAGAGACTGCGAGAGAGACTGCGAGAGAGACTGCGAGAGGGATATTGAGGGAGACTGCGAGGGAGACAGCGAGGGAGACAGCGAGGGAGACAGCGAGGGAGACAGCGAGGGAGACAGCGAGGGAGACAGCGAGAGAGACAGCGAGGGAGACAGCGAGGGAGACAGCGAGGGAGACAGCGAGGGAGACTGCGAGGGAGACTGCGAGAGAGACTGCGAGAGAGACTGCGAGAGAGACTGCGAGAGAGACTGCGAGGGAGAGAGCGAGGGAGAGAGCGAGGGAGAAAGCGAGAGAGAAAGCGAGAGAGACTGCGAGGGAGACAGCGATAGAGACAGCGAGGGAGTCAGTGAGAGAGACAGCGAGAGAGACAGCGAGAGAGACTGCGAGAGAGACTGCGAGAGAGGCCTCGAGGGAGACAGCGAGGGAGACAGCGAGAGAGACTGTGAGGGAGACAGTGAGAGAGACAGCGAGAGAGACTGTGAGGGAGACAGCGAGAGAGACTGCGAGGGAGGAAGCGAGAGAAACTGCGAGAGAGACTGCTATGGAGATAGCGAGAGAGACAGCGAGGGATACAGCGAGAGACACTGCGAGGGAGACAGCGATTGAGACGGCGAGAGAGAGAGCGAGGGAGAGAGCGAGGGAGACAGCGAGGGAGACAGCGAGGGAGACAGCGAGGGAGACAGCGAGGTAGACAGCGAGAGAGACCTCGAGAGAGACTGCGAGGGAGACTGCGAGGGAGACTGCGAGGGAGACTGCGATGGAGACTGCGAGGGATGCAGCGAGGGATGCAGCGAGGGAGACAGCGAGGGAGACAGCGAGGGAGACAGCGAGGGAGACAGCGAGGGAGACAGCGAGGGAGACAGCGAGGGAGACAGCGACAGAGACAGCAATAGAGACTGTGAGAGAGACTGCGAGGAAGACAACGAGAGAGAATGCGAGAGAGATCGTGTGAGACAGCGAGGGAGACAGCGAGGGAGATAGCGAGGGAAACAGCGAGGGAGACTGCGAGAGAGAGAGCGAGAGACACAGCGAGGGAGACAGCAATAGAGACAGCCAGGGAGACAGCGAGGGAGACAGCGTGGGAGACAGCGTGGGAGACAGCGTGGGAGACAGCGTGGGAGACAGCGTGGGAGACAGCGTGGGAGACAGCGTGGGAGACAGCGTGGGAGGCAGCGAGGGAGACTGCGAGAGAGACTGCGAGAGAGACTGCGAGAGAGACTGCGAGAGAGACTGCGAGAGAGACTGCGAGAGAGAAAGCGAGAGAGAAAGCGAGAGAGACTGCGAGGGAGAAAGCGAGAGAGACTGCGAGGGAGACTGCAAGGGAGACAGCGAGAGAGACAGCAAGGGAGATAGCAAGGGAGATAGCGCGGGAGATAGCGAGAGAGACTGCGAGAGAGACTGCGAGAGAGACTGCGATAGAAACTGCGATAGAAACTGCGAGGGAGTCAGCGAGAGAGACAGCGAGAGAGACTGCGAGAGAGACTGTGAGAGAGACCTCGAGGGAGACAGCGAGGGAGACAGCGAGGAAGACAGCGAGGAAGACAGCGAGAGAGACAGCGAGGAAGACAGCGAGGAAGACAGCGAGAGAGACTGCGAGGGAGACTGCGAGGGAGACAGTGAGGGAGACAGCGAGAGAGACAGCGAGAGAGACTGTGAGGGAGACAGCGAGAGAAACTGCGAGAGAGACTGCTATGGAGATAGCGAGAGAGACAGCGAGGGATACAGCGAGAGACACTGCGAGAGAGAATGCGAGGGAGACAGCGATTGAGACGGCGAGGGAGACGGCGAGAGAGAGAGCGAGAGAGAGAGCGAGGAAGACAGCGAGGAAGACAGCGAGGAAGACAGCGAGGAAGACAGCGAGGAAGACAGCGAGAGAGACTGCGAGAGAGACTGCGAGAGAGACTGCGAGAGAGACTGCGAGGGAGACAGTGAGGGAGACAGCGAGAGAGACTGCGAGTGAGACTGTGAGGGAGACAGCGAGAGAGACTGCGAGGGAGAAAGCGAGAGAAACTGCGAGAGAGACTGCTATGGAGATAGCGAGGGATACAGCGAGAGACACTGCGAGAGAGAATGCGAGGGAGACAGCGATTGAGACGGCGAGGGAGACGGCGAGAGGGAGAGCGAGAGAGAGAGCGAGAGAGAGAGCGAGAGAGACAGCGAGGGAGACAGCGAGGGAGACAGCGAGGGAGACAGCGAGGGAGACAGCGAGGTAGACAGCGAGAGAGACTTCGAGAGAGACTGCGAGGGAGGCAGCGAGGGAGACAGCGAGAGAGACAGCGAGAGAGACAGCGACAGAGACTGTGAGAGAGACTGCAAGGGACACAGCGAGAGAAACTGCGAGGGAGACGACGAGAGAGAATGCGAGAGAGATCGCGTGAGACAGCGAGGGAGACAGCGAGGGAGACGGCGAGGGAGACGGCGAGGGAGACGGCGAGGGAGACGGCGTGGGAGACGGCGTGGGAGACGGCGTGGGAGACGGCGTGGGAGACGGCGTGGGAGGCGGTGAGAGACTGCGAGACAGATAGCGAGACAGTCTGCGAGAGAGACCGCGAGGGAGACAGCGAGGGAGACAGCGAGGGAGACAGCGAGGGAGACAGCGAGGGAGACAGCGAGGGAGACAGCGAGGGAGACTGCGAGAGAGACTGCGAGAGCGACTGCTGGGGAGACAGCGAGGGAGGCAGCGAGGGAGGCAGCGAGGGAGGCAGCGAGGGAGGCAGCGAGGGAGGCAGCGAGGGAGACAGCGAGAGAGACTGCGAGGAAGACGGCGAGAGAGACTGCGAGAGAGACGGCGTGGGAGACGGCGTGGGAGACGGCGTGGGAGACGGCGTGGGAGGCGGTGAGAGACTGCGAGACAGATAGCGAGACAGTCTGCGAGAGAGACCGCGAGGGAGACAGCGAGGGAGACAGCGAGGGAGACAGCGAGGGAGACAGCGAGGGAGACAGCGAGGGAGACAGCGAGAGTACATTGAGAGAGACAGCGAGAGAGACAGCGAGAGAGACAGCGAGAGAGACAGCGAGAGAGACTGCGAGGGAGACTGCGAGGGAGACTGCGAGGGAGACGGCGAGGGAGACGGCGAGGGAGACGACGAGGGAGACGACGAGGGAGACGACGAGGGAGACGGCGAGGGAGACGGCGTGGGAGACGGCGAGGGAGACGGCGAGGGAGACGGCGAGGGAGACGGCGAGGGAGACAGCGAGGGAGACAGCGAGGGAGACAGCGACAGAGACAGCGACAGAGACAGCGACAGAGACAGCGACAGAGACAGCGACAGAGACAGACAGCGAGGGAGACAGCAAGGGAGACAGCAAGGGAGACAGCAAGGGAGACAGTGAGAGAGACTGCTATGGAGATAGCGCGAGAGATAGCGGGGGATACAGAGTGACTGCGAGGGAGACATCGAGGGAGACAGCGAGGGAGACAGCGAGGGAGACAGCGAGGGAGACTGCGAGAGAGACTGCGAGAGAGACTGCGAGGGAGACAGCGAGGGAGACAGCGAGGGAGACAGCGAGGGAGACAGCGAGAGGGAATGCGAGAAGGACTGCGAGAGAGACAGCGAGGGAGAGAGCGACTTCGAGAGAGACTGCGAGGGAGACAGCGAGAGAGACTGTGAGACAGACTGCGAGACAGACTGCGAGACAGACTGCGAGACAGACTGCGAGACAGACTGCGAGACAGACTGCGAGGGAGACTGCGAGGGAGACGACGAGGGAGACGGCGAGGGAGACGGCGAGGGAGACAGCGACAGAGACAGCGACAGAGACAGCGACAGAGACAGCGAGGGAGACAGACAGCGAGGGAGACAGCAAGGGAGACAGCAAGGGAGACAGCAAGGGAGACAGCAAGGGAGACAGTGAGAGAGACTGCTATGGAGATAGCGCGAGAGATAGCGGGGGATACAGAGTGACTGCGAGGGAGACGGCGAGGGAGACAGCGAGGGAGACAGCGAGGGAGACTGCGAGAGAGACTGCGAGAGAGACTGCGAGGGAGACAGCGAGGGAGACAGCGAGGGAGACAGCGAGGGAGACAGCGAGGGAGACAGCGAGAGGGAATGCGAGAAGGACTGCGAGAGAGACAGCGAGGGAGAAAGCGAGAGCGACTTCGAGAGAGACTGCGAGGGAGACAGCGAGAGAGACTGTGAGGGAAACAGCGAGGGAGACAGCGAGAGAGACTGCGAGGGAGACTGCGAGGGAGACTGCGAGGGAGACTGCGAGGGAGACTGCGAGGGAGACTGCGAGGGAGACTGCGAGGGAGACTGCGAGAGAGACTGCGAGAGAGACTGCGAGAGAGACTGCGAGACAGACTGCGAGACAGACTGCGAGACAGACTGCGAGGGAGACTGCGAGGGAGACTGCGAGGGAGACTGCGAGGGAGACTGCGAGAGAGAATGCGAGAGAGACTGCGAGAGGGATATTGAGGGAGACTGCGAGGGAGACAGCGAGGGAGACAGCGAGAGAGACAGCGAGAGAGACAGCGAGGGAGACA
The DNA here is from genome assembly GCF_036365525.1 of Heterodontus francisci. Lineage (NCBI taxonomy): Eukaryota > Metazoa > Chordata > Chondrichthyes > Heterodontiformes > Heterodontidae > Heterodontus > Heterodontus francisci. The sequence continues at coordinate 396,669 of NW_027141148.1, read as the reverse complement.
GCGAGGGAGACAGCGAGGGAGACTGCGAGGGAGACTGCGAGGGAGACTGCGAGGGAGACTGCGAGGGAGACTGCGAGAGAGACTGCGAGAGAGACTGCGAGGGAGACTGCGAGGGAGACTGCGAGGGAGACTGCGAGAGAGACTGCGAGGGAGAGAGCGAGGGAGAAAGCGAGAGAGAAAGCGAGAGAGACTGCGAGAGAGACTGCGAGGGAGACAGCAATAGAGACAGCGATAGAGACAGCGAGGGAGTCAGTGAGAGAGACAGTGAGAGAGACTGCGAGAGAGACTGCGAGAGAGACCTCGAGGGAGACAGCGAGGGAGACAGCGAGAGAGACTGTGAGGGAGACAGCGAGGGAGACAGCGAGGGAGACAGCGAGAGAGACTGCGAGGGAGGAAGCGAGAGAAACTGCGAGAGAGACTGCTATGGAGATAGCGAGAGAGAATGCGAGGGAGACAGCGATTGAGACGGCGAGAGAGAGAGCGAGGGAGAGAGCGAGGGAGAGAGCGAGGGAGAGAGCGAGGGAGAGAGCGAGGGAGAGAGCGAGGGAGAGAGCGAGGGAGAGAGCGAGGGAGACAGCGAGGGAGACAGCGAGGGAGACAGCGAGGGACAGAGCGAGGGAGACAGCGAGGTAGACAGCGAGAGAGACTGCGAGGGAGACTGCGAGGGATGCAGCGAGGGAGGCAGCGAGGGAGGCAGCGAGGGAGGCAGCGAGGGAGACAGCGAGGGAGACAGCGAGGGAGACAGCGACAGAGACAGCGATAGAGACTGCGAGAGAGACTGCGAGGGAGACAACGAGAGAGAATGCGAGAGAGATCGTGTGAGACAGCGAGGGAGACAGCGAGGGAGATAGCGAGGGAGACAGCGAGGGAGACTGCGAGAGAGACTGCGAGAGAGACTGCGAGAGAGACTGCGAGAGAGACTGCGAGGGAGAAAGCGAGAGAGAAAGCGAGAGAGACTGCGAGAGAGACTGCGAGAGAGACTGCGAGGGAGAAAGCGAGAGAGACTGCGAGGGAGACTGCAAGGGAGACAGCGAGGGAGACTGCAAGGGAGACAGCGAGGGAGACTGCAAGGGAGACAGCGAGAGAGACAGCGAGGGAGATAGCGCGGGAGATAGCGAGAGAGACTGCGAGAGAGACTGCGAGGGAGACTGCGAGGGAGAAAGCGAGAGAGACTGCGAGGGAGACAGCGATAGAAACTGCGAGGGAGTCAGCGAGAGAGACAGCGAGAGAGACTGCGAGAGAGACTGCGAGAGAGACTGCGAGAGAGACCTCGAGGGAGACAGCGAGGGAGACAGCGAGGGAGACAGCGAGGGAGACAGCGAGGAAGACAGCGAGGTAGACAGCGAGAGAGACTGCGAGGGAGACTGCGAGGGAGACTGCGAGGGAGACTGCGAGGGAGACTGCGAGGGAGACAGCGAGAGAGACAGCGAGAGAGACTGTGAGGGAGACAGCGAGAGAGACTGCGAGGGAGAAAGCGAGAGAAACTGCGAGAGAGACTGCTATGGAGATAGCGAGAGAGACAGCGAGGGATACAGCGAGAGACACTGCGAGAGAGAATGCGAGGGAGACAGCGATTGAGACGGCGAGGGAGACGGCGAGAGAGAGAGCGAGAGAGAGAGCGAGAGAGAGAGCGAGGGAGAGAGCGAGGGAGAGAGCGAGGGAGAGAGCGAGGGAGACAGCGAGGGAGACAGCGAGGGAGACAGCGAGGGAGACAGCGAGGGAGAAAGCGAGGGAGACAGCGAGGGAGAAAGCAAGGGAGACAGCGAGGGAGACAGCGAGGGAGACAGCGAGGGAGACAGCGAGGGAGACAGCGAGGGAGACAGCGAGGTAGACAGCGAGGTAGACAGCGAGAGAGACTTCGAGAGAGACTGCGAGGGAGGCAGCGAGGGAGACAGCGAGGGAGACAGCGAGGGAGACAGCGACAGAGACAGCGACAGAGACAGCGACAGAGACAGCGACAGAGACTGCGAGGGACACAGCGAGAGAAACTGCGAGGGAGACAACGAGAGAGAATGCGAGAGAGATCGCGTGAGACAGCGAGGGAGACAGCGAGGGAGACAGCGAGGGAGACTGCGAGGGAGACTGCGAGAGAGACTGCGAGAGAGACTGCGAGAGAGACTGCGAGAGAGACTGCGAGAGAGACTGCGAGGGAGATAGCGAGAGAGACTGCGAGGGAGACTGCGAGAGAGACTGCGAGAGAGACTGCGAGAGAGACTGCGAGGGAGACTGCAACGGAGACTGCAAGAGAGACAGCGAGGGAGATAGCGAGAGAGACTGCGAGAGAGACTGCGAGAGAGACTGCGAGGGAGACAGCGAGGGAGACAGCGAGGGAGACTGCGAGAGAGACTGCGAGAGAGACTGTGAGGGAGACAGCGAGGGAGACAGCGAGGGAGACTGTGAGGGAGACTGTGAGGGAGACTGTGAGGGAGACTGTGAGGGAGACTGCTATGGAGACAGCGAGAGAGACAGCGAGAGAGACAGCGAGGGATACAGCAAGAGAGACTGCGAGAGTGACTGCGAGGGAGACGGCGAGGGAGATGGCGAGGGCGACGGCGAGAGAGAGAGCGAGGGAGACGGCGAGGGAGACGGCGAGAGAGACGGCGAAAGAGACTGCGAGAGAGACGGCGAGAGAGACTGCGAGGGAGACTGCGAGGGAGACTGCGAGGGAGACAGCGAGAGAGACAGCGAGAGAGACAGCGAGAGAGACTGTGAGAGAGACTGCGAGAGAGAAAGTGAGAGGGACTGCGAGAGAGAAAGCCAGAGAGAAAGCCAGAGAGTGCGAGGGAGACAGCGAGGGAGACAGCGAGAGAGAATGCGAGAGAGACTGAGAGAGAGACTGAGAGGGAGACTGAGAGGGAGACTGAGAGGGAGACAACGAGAGAGACATCGAGAGAGACATCGAGAGAGACATCGAGAGAGACACCGAGAGAGAATGCGAGAGAGACTGCGAGAGAGACATCCAGGGTGACTTCGAGGGAGACTGCGAGGGAGACAGCGAGAGAGACATCGAGAGAGAATGCGAGAGAGACTGCGAGAGAGACATCGAGGGAGACAGCGAGGGAGACAGCGAGAGAGACTGAGAGAGACAGCGAGAGAGACAGCGAGAGAGACAGCGAGGGAGACAGCGAGGGAGACAGCGAGGGAGACAGCGAGGGAGACAGCGAGGGAGACTGCGAGGGAGACTGTGAGGGAGACTGCGAGGGAGACTGCGAGGGAGACAGCGAGAGAGTCTGCGAGGGAGAGAGCGAGAGAGTCTGCGAGGGAGACTGAGAGAGAGACTGCGAGGGAGACAGCGATGGAGACTGCGAGGGAGACAGCGAGAGAGACTGCGAGAGAGACTGCGAGAGAGACTGCGAGAGAGACTGCGAGTGAGACTGTGAGGGAGACAGCGAGAGAGACTGCGAGGGAGAAAGCGAGAGAGACTGCGAGGGAGAAAGCGAGAGAAACTGCGAGAGAGACTGCTATGGAGATAGCGAGAGAGACAGCGAGGGATACAGCGAGAGACACTGCGAGAGAGAATGCGAGGGAGACAGCGATTGAGACGGCGAGGGAGACGGCGAGGGAGACGGCGAGAGAGAGAGCGAGTGAGAGAGCGAGAGAGAGAGCGAGAGAGAGAGCGAGAGAGAGAGCGAGGGAGACAGCGAGGGAGAGAGTGAGGGAGAAAGCCAGAGAGACTGCGAGGGAGACAGCGATAGAAACTGCGAGGGAGTCAGCGAGAGAGACAGCGAGAGAGACTGTGAGAGAGACCTCGAGGGAGAGAGCGAGGGAGACAGCGAGAGAGTCTGTGAGGGAGACAGCGAGGGAGACAGCGAGAGAGACAGCAAGAGAGACTGCGAGTGAGACAGCGAGAGAGACTGCGAGGGAGAAAGCGAGAGAAACTGCGAGAGAGACTGCGAGAGAGACTGCGAGAGAGACTGCGAGAGAGACTGCGAGAGAGACTGCGAGAGAGACTGCGAGAGAGACTGCGAGGGAGATAGCGAGAGAGACTGCGAGGGAGACAACGAGAGAGAATGCGAGAGAGATCGCGTGAGACAGCGAGGGAGACAGCGAGGGAGACAGCGAGGGAGACTGCGAGGGAGACTGCGAGAGAGACTGCGAGAGAGACTGCGAGAGAGACTGCGAGAGAGACTGCGAGAGAGACTGCGAGAGAGACTGCGAGAGAGACTGCGAGGGAGATAGCGAGAGAGACTGCGAGGGAGACTGCGAGAGAGACTGCGAGAGAGACTGCGAGAGAGACTGCGAGGGAGACTGCAACGGAGACTGCAAGAGAGACAGCGAGGGAGATAGCGAGAGAGACTGCGAGAGAGACTGCGAGAGAGACTGCGAGGGAGACAGCGAGGGAGACAGCGAGGGAGACTGCGAGAGAGACTGCGAGAGAGACTGTGAGGGAGACAGCGAGGGAGACAGCGAGGGAGACTGTGAGGGAGACTGTGAGGGAGACTGTGAGGGAGACTGTGAGGGAGACTGCTATGGAGACAGCGAGAGAGACAGCGAGAGAGACAGCGAGGGATACAGCAAGAGAGACTGCGAGAGTGACTGCGAGGGAGACGGCGAGGGAGACGGCGAGGGAGATGGCGAGGGCGACGGCGAGAGAGAGAGCGAGGGAGACGGCGAGGGAGACGGCGAGAGAGACGGCGAGAGAGACTGCGAGAGAGACGGCGAGAGAGACTGCGAGGGAGACTGCGAGGGAGACTGCGAGGGAGACAGCGAGAGAGACAGCGAGAGAGACAGCGAGAGAGACTGTGAGAGAGACTGCGAGAGAGAAAGTGAGAGGGACTGCGAGAGAGAAAGCCAGAGAGAAAGCCAGAGAGTGCGAGGGAGACAGCGAGGGAGACAGCGAGAGAGAATGCGAGAGAGACTGAGAGAGAGACTGAGAGGGAGACTGAGAGGGAGACTGAGAGGGAGACAACGAGAGAGACATCGAGAGAGACATCGAGAGAGACATCGAGAGAGACACCGAGAGAGAATGCGAGAGAGACTGCGAGAGAGACATCCAGGGTGACTTCGAGGGAGACTGCGAGGGAGACAGCGAGAGAGACATCGAGAGAGAATGCGAGAGAGACTGCGAGAGAGACATCGAGGGAGACAGCGAGGGAGACAGCGAGAGAGACTGAGAGAGACAGCGAGAGAGACAGCGAGAGAGACAGCGAGGGAGACAGCGAGGGAGACAGCGAGGGAGACAGCGAGGGAGACAGCGAGGGAGACTGCGAGGGAGACTGTGAGGGAGACTGCGAGGGAGACTGCGAGGGAGACAGCGAGAGAGTCTGCGAGGGAGAGAGCGAGAGAGTCTGCGAGGGAGACTGAGAGAGAGACTGCGAGGGAGACAGCGATGGAGACTGCGAGGGAGACAGCGAGAGAGACTGCGAGAGAGACTGCGAGAGAGACTGCGAGTGAGACTGTGAGGGAGACAGCGAGAGAGACTGCGAGGGAGAAAGCGAGAGAGACTGCGAGGGAGAAAGCGAGAGAAACTGCGAGAGAGACTGCTATGGAGATAGCGAGAGAGACAGCGAGGGATACAGCGAGAGACACTGCGAGAGAGAATGCGAGGGAGACAGCGATTGAGACGGCGAGGGAGACGGCGAGGGAGACGGCGAGAGAGAGAGCGAGTGAGAGAGCGAGAGAGAGAGCGAGAGAGAGAGCGAGAGAGAGAGCGAGGGAGACAGCGAGGGAGAGAGTGAGGGAGAAAGCCAGAGAGACTGCGAGGGAGACAGCGATAGAAACTGCGAGGGAGTCAGCGAGAGAGACAGCGAGAGAGACTGTGAGAGAGACCTCGAGGGAGAGAGCGAGGGAGACAGCGAGAGAGACTGTGAGGGAGACAGCGAGGGAGACAGCGAGAGAGACAGCAAGAGAGACTGCGAGTGAGACAGCGAGAGAGACTGCGAGGGAGAAAGCGAGAGAAACTGCGAGAGAGACTGCTATGGAGATAGCGAGAGAGACAGCGAGGGATACAGCGAGAGACACTGCGAGAGAGAATGCGAGGGAGACAGCGATTGAGACGGCGATTGAGACGGCGATTGAGACGGCGAGGGAGACGGCGAGAAAGAGAGCGAGGGAGACAGCGAGGGAGACAGCGAGGGAGACAGCGAGGTAGACAGCGAGGGAGACAGCGAGGGAGACAGCGAGGGAGACAGCGAGGGAGACAGCGAGGGAGACAGCGACAGAGACTGTGAGAAAGACTGCGAGGGACACAGCGAGAGAGACTGCGAGGGAGACAACGAGAGAGAGATCGTGTGTGACAGCGAAGGAGACATCGAGAGAGACTGCGAGAGAGACTGCGAGAGAGACTGCGAGAGAGACTGCGAGAGAGACAGCGAGGGAGACAGCAAGGGAGACAGCAAGGGAGACAGCAAGGGAGACAGCGAGAGAGACTGCGAGGGAGACAGCGAGAGAGACTGCGAGAGAGAGCACGTGAGAGACAGCGAGAGAGACTGCGTGGGAGACAGTGACGGAGACAGCGAGGGAGACAGCGCTGGAGACAGCGAGAGAGAATGCGAGAAGGACTGCGAGAGAGACAGCGAGGGAGAAAGCGAGAGCGACTTTGAGAGAGACTGCGAGGGAGACAGTGAGAGAGACTGTGAGGGAAACAGCGAGGGAGACAGCGAGAGAGACTGCGAGTGAGACTGCGAGTGAGACTGCGAGGGAGACTGCGAGGGAGACTGCGAGAGAGACTGCGAGAGAGACTGCGAGACAGACTGCGAGACAGACTGCGAGACAGACTGCGAGACAGACTGCGAGACAGACTGCGAGACAGACTGCGAGGGAGACTGCGAGAGAGAATGCGAGAGAGACTGCGAGAGACTGTGAGAGGGATATTGAGGGAGACTGCGAGGGAGACAGCGAGGGAGACAGCGAGGGAGACAGTGAGAGAGACAGCGAGAGAGACAGCGAGCGAGACAGCGAGAGAGACAGAGAGGGAGACAGCGAGGGAGACTGCGAGGGAGACTGCGAGGGAGACTGCGAGAGAGACTGCGAGAGAGACTGCGAGAGAGACTGCGAGAGAGACTGCGAGGGAGAGAGCGAGAGAGAGAGCGAGAGAGAAAGCGAGAGAGACTGCGAGGGAGACAGCGATAGAGACAGCGAGGGAGTCAGTGAGAGAGACAGCGAGAGAGACAGCGAGAGAGACAGCGAGAGAGACTGCGAGAGAGACTGCGAGAGAGACTGTGAGAGAGACCTCGAGGGAGACAGCGAGGGAGACAGTGAGGGAGACAGCGAGGGAGACAGCGAGGGAGACTGTGAGGGAGACAGTGAGAGAGACAGCGAGAGAGACTGTGAGGGAGACAGCGAGAGAGACTGCAAGGGAGGAAACGAGAGAAACTGCGAGAGAGACTGCTATGGAGATAGCGAGAGAGACAGCGAGGGATACAGCGAGAGACACTGCGAGAGAGAATGCGAGGGAGACAGCGATTGAGACGGCGAGAGAGAGAGCGAGAGAGAGAGCGAGGGAGACAGCGAGGGAGACAGCGAGGGAGACAGCGAGGTAGACAGCGAGGTAGACAGCGAGGGAGACAGCGAGGGAGACTGCGAGGGAGACTGCGAGGGAGACTGCGAGGGAGACTGCGAGGGAGGCAGCGAGGGAGGCAGCGAGGGAGGCAGCGAGGGAGGCAGCGAGGGAGGCAGCGAGGGAGACAGCGACAGAGACAGCGACAGAGACAGCAATAGAGACTGCGAGAGAGACTGCGAGGGAGACAACGAGAGAGAATGCTAGAGAGATCGTGTGAGACAGCGAGGGAGACAGCGAGGGAGATAGCGAGGGAGACAGCGAGGGAGACAGCGAGGGAGACTGCGAGAGAGAGAGCGAGAGACACAGCGAGGGAGACAGCAATAGAGACAGCAAGAGAGACTGCAAGTGAGACTGCGAGGGAGACAGCGTGGGAGACAGCGTGGGAGACAGCGTGGGAGACAGCGTGGGAGGCAGCGAGGGAGACAGCGAGAGAGACTGCGAGAGAGACTGCGAGAGAGACTGCGAGAGAGACTGCGAGAGAGACTGCGAGAGAGACTGCGAGAGAGACTGCGAGGGAGAAAGCGAGAGAGAAAGCGAGAGAGAAAGCGAGAGAGACTGCGAGGGAGAAAGCGAGAGAGACTGCGAGGGAGACTGCAAGGGAGACTGCAAGGGAGACAGCGAGAGAGACAGCGAGGGAGACAGCAAGGGAGATAGCAAGGGACATAGCGAAAGAGACTGCGAGAGAGACTGCGAGGGAGACTGCGAGGGAGACTGCGAGGGAGACTGCGAGGGAGACTGCGAGGGAGAAAGCGAGAGAGACTGCGAGGGAGACAGCGATAGAAACTGCGAGGGAGTCAGCGAGAGAGACTGCGAGAGAGACCTCGAGGGAGACAGCGAGGGAGACAGCGAGGAAGACAGCGAGGAAGACAGCGAGAGAGACTGCGAGGGAGACAGTGAGGGAGACAGTGAGGGAGACAGCGAGAGAGACAGCGAGAGAGACTGTGAGGGAGACAGCGAGAGAGACTGCGAGGGAGAAAGCGAGAGAAACTGCGAGAGAGACTGCTATGGAGATTGCGAGAGAGACAGCGAGGGATACAGCGAGAGACACTGCGAGAGAGAATGCGAGGGAGACAGCGATTGAGACGGCGAGGGAGACGGCGAGAGAGAGAGCGAGAGAGAGAGCGAGGGAGAGAGCGAGGGAGAGAGCGAGGGAGACAGCGAGGGAGACAGCGAGGGAGACAGCGAGGGAGAAAGCGAGGGAGAAAGCGAGGGAGAAAGCGAGGGAGAAAGCGAGGGAGAAAGCGAGGGAGAAAGCGAGGGAGACAGCGAGGGAGACAGCGAGGGAGACAGCGAGGGAGACAGCGAGGTAGACAGCGAGAGAGACTTCGAGAGAGACTGCGAGGGAGGCAGCGAGGGAGACAGCGAGGGAGACAGCGAGGGAGACAGCGACAGAGACAGCGACAGAGACAGCGACAGAGACAGCGACAGAGACAGCGACAGAGACAGCGACAGAGACTGTGAGAGAGACTGCGAGGGACACAGCGAGAGAAACTGCGAGGGAGACAACGAGAGAGAATGCGAGAGAGATCGCGTGAGACAGCGAGGGAGACAGCGAGGGAGACTGCGAGGGAGACTGCGAGGGAGACTGCGAGGGAGACTGCGAGGGAGACTGCGAGGGAGAATGCGAGGGAGACTGCGAGGGAGACTGCGAGAGAGACTGCGAGGGAGACAGCGAGGGAGACAGCGAGGGAGACAGCGAGGGAGACAGCGAGGGAGACAGCGAGGGAGACAGCGAGAGAAACTGCGAGGCAGACTGCGAGAGAGACTGCGAGAGAAACTGCGAGAGAGACTGCGAGGGAGAAAGCGAGAGAGACTGCGAGGGAGACTGCGAGAGAGACTGCGAGAGAGACTGCGAGGGAGAAAGCGAGAGAGACTGCGAGGGAGACTGCAAGGGAGACTGCAAGAGAGACAGCGAGGGAGACAGCGAGAGAGACTGCGAGAGAGACTGCGAGGGAGACAGCGAGGGAGACTGTGAGGGAGACTGTGAGGGAGACTGTGAGGGAGACTGCTATGGAGACAGCGAGAGAGACAGCGAGGGATACAGCAAGAGAGACTGCGAGAGTGACTGCGAGGGAGACGGCGAGGGAGATGGCGAGGGCGACGGCGAGAGAGAGAGCGAGAGAGACTGCGAGGGAGACGGCGAGGGAGACGGCGAGGGAGACAGCGAGGGAGACAGCGAGGGAGACTGCGAGGTAGACAGCGAGGTAGACAGCGAGGGAGACAGCGAGGTAGACAGCGAGGGAGACAGCGAGGGAGACAGCGAGGGAGGCAGCGAGGGAGACAGCGAGAGAGACAGCGACAGAGACAGCGACAGAGACAGCGACAGAGACAGCGACAGAGACTGTGAGAGAGACTGCAAGGGACACAGCGAGAGAAACTGCGAGGGAGACAACGAGAGAGAATGCGAGAGAGATCGCGTGAGACAGCGAGGGAGACGGCGAGGGAGACGGCGAGGGAGACAGCGAAGGAGACAGCGAGGGAGACAGCGAGAGAGACTGCGAGAGCGACTGCTGGGGAGACAGCGAGGGAGGCAGCGAGGGAGACAGCGAGGGAGACAGCGAGGGAGACAGCGAGGGAGACAGCGAGGAAGACGGCGAGAGAGACTGCGAGAGAGACTGCGAGAGAGACGGCGAGGGAGACGGCGAGGGAGACGGCGAGGGAGACGGCGAGGGAGACGGCGAGGGAGACGGCGAGGGAGACAGTGAGGGAGACAGTGAGGGAGAGAGCGAGGGACACAGCGAGGGAGACAGCGAGGGAGACAGCGAGGGAGACAGCGAGGGAGACAGCGAGAGAGACTGCGAGGGAGACTGCGAGGGAGACTGCGAGGGAGACAGCGAGGGAGACAGCGTGGGAGACAGCGAGGGAGACAGCGAGGGAGACAGCGAGGGAGAATGCGAGAGAGATCGCGTGAGACAGTGAGGGAGACAGCGAGGGAGACGCGAGGGAGACGGCGAGGGAGACAGCGGGGGAGACGGCGAGGGAGACAGCGAGAGAGACTGCGAGAGCGACTGCTGGGGAGACAGCGAGGGAGGCAGCGAGGGAGACAGCGAGGGATACAGCGAGGGAGACAGCGAGGGATACAGCGAGGGAGACAGCGAGGGAGACAGCGAGGAAGACGGCGAGAGAGACTGTGAGAGAGACGGCGAGGGAGACGGCCAGGGAGACGGCCAGGGAGACGGCCAGGGAGACGGCCAGGGAGACGGTGAGGGAGACGGCGACAGAGACAGCGACAGAGACAGCGACAGAGACAGCAAGGGAGACAGCGACAGAGACAGCAACAGAGACAGAGACAGAGACAGCAAGGGAGACAGTGAGAGAGACTGCTATGGAGATAGCGCGAGAGATAGCGGGGGATACAGAGTGACTACGAGGGAGACGGCGAGGGAGACAGCGAGGGAGACAGCGAGGGAGACATCGAGAGAGACTGCGAGAGAGACTGCGAGAGAGACTGCGAGGGAAACTGCGAGAGAGACAGCGAGAGAGACAGCGAGGGACACAGCGAGGGACACAGCGAGGGACACAGCGAGGGACACAGCGAGGGAGACAGCAAGGGAGACAGCGAGAGAGACAGCGAGAGAGACAGCGAGAGAGACAGCGAGAGAGACAGCGAGAGAGACTGCGAGGGAGACAGCGAGGGAGACAGCGAGAGAGACTGCGAGGGAGACAGTGACGGAGACAGCTCGGGAGACAGCGAGGGAGACAGCGCTGGAGACAGCGAGAGAGAATGCGAGAAGGACTGCGAGAGAGACAGCGAGGGAGAAAGCGAGAGCGACTTCGAGAGAGACTGCGAGGGAGACAGCGAGAGAGACTGTGAGGGAAACAGCGAGGGAGACAGCGAGGGAGACTGCGAGGGAGACTGCGAGTGAGACTGCGAGAGAGACTGCGAGAGAGACTGCGAGAGAGACTGCGAGAGAGACTGCGAGAGAGACTGCGAGGGAGACTGCGAGAGAGAATGCGAGAGAGACTGCGAGAGAGACTGCGAGAGGGATATTGAGGGAGACTGCGAGGGAGACAGCGAGGGAGACAGCGAGGGAGACAGCGAGGGAGACAGCGAGGGAGACAGCGAGGGAGACAGCGAGGGAGACTGCGAGGGAGACTGCGAGAGAGACTGCGAGAGAGACTGCGAGAGAGACTGCGAGAGAGACTGCGAGGGAGAGAGCGAGGGAGAGAGCGAGGGAGAAAGCGAGAGAGAAAGCGAGAGAGACTGCGAGGGAGACAGCGATAGAGACAGCGAGGGAGTCAGCGAGAGAGACAGCGAGAGAGACAGCGAGAGAGACTGCGAGAGAGACTGCGAGAGAGGCCTCGAGGGAGACAGCGAGGGAGACAGCGAGAGAGACTGTGAGGGAGACAGCGAGGGAGACAGTGAGAGAGACAGCGAGAGAGACTGTGAGGGAGACAGCGAGAGAGACTGCGAGGGAGAAAGCGAGAGAAACTGCGAGAGAGAATGCTATGGAGATAGCGAGAGAGACAGCGAGGGATACAGCGAGAGACACTGCGAGGGAGACAGCGATTGAGACGGCGAGGGAGAGAGCGAGGGAGAGAGCGAGGGAGAGAGCGAGGGAGACAGCGAGGGAGACAGCGAGGGAGACAGCGAGGGAGACAGCGAGGGAGACAGCGAGGGAGACAGCGAGGTAGACAGCGAGAGAGACAGCGAGGTAGACAGCGAGAGAGACATCGAGAGAGACTGCGAGGGAGACTGCGAGGGAGACTGCGAGGGAGACTGCGAGGGAGACTGCGATGGAGACTGCGAGGGAGGCAGCGAGGGAGGCAGCGAGGGAGACAGCGAGGGGGACAGCGAGGGAGACAGCGAGGGAGACAGCGAGTGAGACAGCGAGGGAGACAGCGAGGGAGACAGCGACAGAGACAGCAATAGAGACTGTGAGAGAGACTGCGAGGAAGACAACGAGAGAGAATGCGAGAGAGATCGTGTGAGACAGCGAGGGAGACAGCGAGGGAGATAGCGAGGGAAACAGCGAGGGAGACTGCGAGAGAGAGAGCGAGAGACACAGCGAGGGAGACAGCAATAGAGACAGCGAGGGAGACAGCGTGGGAGACAGCGTGGGAGACAGCGTGGGAGACAGCGTGGGAGACAGCGTGGGAGACAGCGTGGGAGACAGCGTGGGAGGCAGCGAGTGAGACAGCGAGAGAGACTGCGAGAGAGACTGCGAGAGAGACTGCGAGAGAGACTGCGAGAGAGACTGCGAGAGAGACTGCGAGAGAGACTGCGAGAGAGACTGCGAGAGAGATTGCGAGGGAGAAAGCGAGAGAGAAAGCGAGAGAGACTGCGAGGGAGAAAGCGAGAGAGACTGCGAGGGAGACTGCAAGGGAGACAGCGAGAGAGACAGCAAGGGAGATAGCAAGGGAGATAGCGCGGGAGATAGCGAGAGAGACTGCGAGAGAGACTGCGAGAGAGACTGCGAGAGAGACTGCGATAGAAACTGCAAGGGAGTCAGCGAGAGAGACAGCGAGAGAGACTGCGAGAGAGAATGTGAGAGAGACCTCGAGGGAGACAGCGAGGGAGACAGCGAGGAAGACAGCGAGGAAGACAGCGAGGAAGACAGCGAGAGAGACAGCGAGGAAGACAGCGAGGAAGACAGCGAGAGAGACTGCGAGGGAGACTGCGAGGGAGACTGCGAGGGAGACAGTGAGGGAGACAGCGAGAGAGACAGCGAGAGAGACTGTGAGGGAGACAGCGAGAGAAACTGCGAGAGAGACTGCTATGGAGATAGCGAGAGAGACAGCGAGGGATACAGCGAGAGACACTGCGAGAGAGAATGCGAGGGAGACAGCGATTGAGACAGCGAGGGAGACAGCGAGAGAGACAGCGAGAGAGACTGCGAGTGAGACTGTGAGGGAGACAGCGAGAGAGACTGCGAGGGAGAAAGCGAGAGAAACTGCGAGAGAGACTGCTATGGAGATAGCGAGGGATACAGCGAGAGACACTGCGAGAGAGAATGCGAGGGAGACAGCGATTGAGACGTCGAGGGAGACGGCGAGAGGGAGAGCGAGAGAGAGAGCGAGAGAGACAGCGAGGGAGACAGCGAGGGAGACAGCGAGGGAGACAGCGAGGTAGACAGCGAGGTAGACAGCGAGAGAGACTTCGAGAGAGACTTCGAGAGAGACTGCGAGGGAGGCAGCGAGGGAGACAGCGAGAGAGACAGCGAGAGAGACAGCGACAGAGACTGTGAGAGAGACTGCAAGGAACACAGCGAGAGAAACTGCGAGGGAGACGACGAGAGAGAATGCGAGAGAGATCGCGTGAGACAGCGAGGGAGACAGCGAGGGAGACAGCGAGGGAGACGGCGAGGGAGACGGCGTGGGAGACGGCGTGGGAGACGGCGTGGGAGGCGGTGAGAGACTGCGAGACAGATAGCGAGACAGTCTGCGAGAGAGACAGCGAGGGAGACAGCGAGGGAGACAGCGAGGGAGACAGCGAGGGAGACAGCGAGGGAGACAGCGAGGGAGACAGCGAGAGAGACTGCAAGAGAGACTGCGAGAGCGACTGCTGGGGAGACAGCGAGGGAGGCAGCGAGGGAGGCAGCGAGGGAGGCAGCGAGGGAGGCAGCGAGGGAGACAGCGAGAGAGACTGCGAGGAAGACGGCGAGAGAGACTGCGAGAGAGACTGCGAGAGAGACGGTGTGGGAGACGGCGTGGGAGACGGCGTGGGAGGCGGTGAGAGACTGCGAGACAGATAGCGAGACAGTCTGCGAGAGAGACCGCGAGGGAGACAGCGAGGGAGACAGCGAGGGAGACAGCGAGGGAGACAGCGAGGGAGACAGCGAGGGAGACAGCGAGAGTCCATTGAGAGAGACAGCGAGAGAGACAGCGAGAGAGACAGCGAGAGAGACAGCGAGAGAGACTGCGAGGGAGACTGCGAGGGAGACGGCGAGGGAGACGGCGAGGGAGACGGCGAGGGAGACGGCGAGGGAGACGGCGAGGGAGACGGCGAGGGAGACGGCGAGGGAGACAGCGAGGGAGACAGCGACAGAGACAGCGACAGAGACAGCGACAGAGACAGCGACAGAGACAGACAGCGAGGGAGACAGCAAGGGAGACAGCAAGGGAGACAGTGAGAGAGACTGCTATGGAGATAGCGCGAGAGATAGCGGGGGATACAGAGTGACTGCGAGGGAGACGGCGAGGGAGACAGCGAGGGAGACAGCGAGGGAGACAGCGAGGGAGACTGCGAGAGAGACTGCGAGAGAGACTGCGAGAGAGACTGCGAGGGAGACAGCGAGGGAGACAGCGAGGGAGACAGCGAGAGGGAATGCGAGAAGGACTGCGAGAGAGACAGCGAGGGAGAAAGCGAGAGCGACTTCGAGAGAGACTGCGAGGGAGACAGCGAGAGAGACTGTGAGGGAAACAGCGAGGGAGACAGCGAGAGAGACTGCGAGGGAGACTGCGAGGGAGACTGCGAGAGAGAATGCGAGACAGACTGCGAGACAGACTGCGAGACAGACTGCGAGACAGACTGCGAGGGAGACTGCGAGGGAGACGACGAGGGAGACGACGAGGGAGACGACGAGGGAGACGACGAGGGAGACGGCGAGGGAGACGGCGAGGGAGACAGCGACAGAGACAGCGACAGAGACAGCGACAGAGACAGCGACAGAGACAGCGACAGAGGGAGACAGCAAGGGAGACAGCAAGGGAGACAGCAAGGGAGACAGCAAGGGAGACAGTGAGAGAGACTGCTATGGAGATAGCGCGAGAGATAGCGGGGGATACAGAGTGACTGCGAGGGAGACGGCGAGGGAGACAGCGAGGGAGACAGCGAGGGAGACAGCGAGGGAGACAGCGAGGGAGACTGCGAGAGAGACTGCGAGAGAGACTGCGAGGGAGACAGCGAGGGAGACAGCGAGGGAGACAGCGAGGGAGACAGCGAGGGAGACAGCTAGGGAGACAGCGAGAGGGAATGCGAGAAGGACTGCGAGAGAGACAGCGAGGGAGAAAGCGAGAGCGACTTCGAGAGAGACTGCGAGGGAGACAGCGAGAGAGACTGTGAGGGAAACAGCGAGGGAGACAGCGAGAGAGACTGCGAGGGAGACTGCGAGGGAGACTGCGAGGGAGACTGCGAGGGAGACTGCGAGAGAGACTGCGAGAGAGACTGCGAGACAGACTGCGAGACAGACTGCGAGACAGACTGCGAGACAGACTGCGAGGGAGACTGCGAGGGAGACTGCGAGAGAGACTGCGAGAGAGACTGCGAGAGAGACTGCGAGAGAGACTGCGAGAGAGACTGCGAGGGAGAAAGCGAGAGAGAAAGCGAGAGAGAAAGCGAGAGAGACTGCGAGGGAGAAAGCGAGAGAGACTGCGAGGGAGACTGCAAGGGAGACAGCAAGAGAGACAGCAAGGGAGATAGCAAGGGAGATAGCGCGAGAGATAGCGAGAGAGACTGCGAGAGAGACTGCGAGAGAGACTGCGATAGAAACTGCGAGGGAGTCAGCGAGAGAGACAGCGAGAGAGACTGCGAGAGAGACTGTGAGAGAGACCTCGAGGGAGACAGCGAGGGAGACAGCGAGGAAGACAGCGAGGAAGACAGCGAGAGAGACAGCGAGGAAGACAGCGAGGAAGACAGCGAGAGAGACTGCGAGGGAGACTGCGAGGGAGACTGCGAGGGAGACAGTGAGGGAGACAGCGAGAGAGACAGCGAGAGAGACTGTGAGGGAGACAGCGAGAGAAACTGCGAGAGAGACTGCTATGGAGATAGCGAGAGAGACAGCGAGGGATACAGCGAGAGACACTGCGAGAGAGAATGCGAGGGAGACAGCGATTGAGACGGCGAGGGAGACGGCGAGAGAGAGAGCGAGAGAGAGAGCGAGGAAGACAGCGAGGAAGACAGCGAGGAAGACAGCGAGGAAGACAGCGAGGAAGACAGCGAGGAAGACAGCGAGAGAGACTGCGAGAGAGACTGCGAGGGAGACAGTGAGGGAGACAGTGAGGGAGACAGCGAGGGAGACAGCGAGAGAGACAGCGAGAGAGACTGCGAGTGAGACTGTGAGGGAGACAGCGAGAGAGACTGCGAGGGAGAAAGCGAGAGAAACTGCGAGAGAGACTGCTATGGAGATAGCGAGGGATACAGCGAGAGACACTGCGAGAGAGAATGCGAAGGAGACAGCGATTGAGACGGCGAGGGAGACGGCGAGAGAGAGAGCGAGAGAGAGAGCGAGAGAGACAGCGAGGGAGACAGCGAGGGAGACAGCGAGGTAGACAGCGAGGTAGACAGCGAGAGAGACTTCGAGAGAGACTTCGAGAGAGACTGCGAGGGAGGCAGCGAGGGAGACAGCGAGGGAGACAGCGAGAGAGACAGCGACAGAGACTGTGAGAGAGACTGCAAGGGACACAGCGAGAGAAACTGCGAGGGAGACGACGAGAGAGAATGCGAGAGAGATCGCGTGAGACAGCGAGGGAGACAGCGAGGGAGACGGCGAGGGAGACGGCGAGGGAGACGGCGTGGGAGACGGCGTGGGAGACGGCGTGGGAGGCGGTGAGAGACTGCGAGACAGATAGCGAGACAGTCTGCGAGAGAGACCGCGAGGGAGACAGCGAGGGAGACAGCGAGGGAGACAGCGAGGGAGACAGCGAGGGAGACAGCGAGGGAGACAGCGAGAGAGACTGCGAGAGAGACTGCGAGAGCGACTGCTGGGGAGGCAGCGAGGGAGGCAGCGAGGGAGGCAGCGAGGGAGGCAGCGAGGGAGGCAGCGAGGGAGACAGCGAGAGAGACTGCGAGGAAGACGGCGAGAGAGACTGCGAGAGAGACGGCGTGGGAGACGGCGTGGGAGACGGCGTGGGAGGCGGTGAGAGACTGCGAGACAGATAGCGAGACAGTCTGCGAGAGAGACCGCGAGGGAGACAGCGAGGGAGACAGTGAGGGAGACAGCGAGGGAGACAGCGAGGGAGACAGCGAGGGAGACAGCGAGGGAGACAGCGAGAGTACAGCGAGAGAGACAGCGAGAGAGACAGCGAGAGAGACGGCGAGAGAGACTGCGAGAGAGACGGCGTGGGAGACGGCGTGGGAGACGGCGTGGGAGGCGGTGAGAGACTGCGAGACAGATAGCGAGACAGTCTGCGAGAGAGACCGCGAGGGAGACAGCGAGGGAGATAGCGAGGGAGACAGCGAGGGAGACAGCGAGGGAGACAGCGAAAGTACATTGAGAGAGACAGCGAGAGAGACAGCGAGAGAGACAGCGAGAGAGACAGCGAGAGAGACAGCGAGAGAGACTGCGAGGGAGACTGCGAGGGAGACGGCGAGGGAGACGGCGAGGGAGACGGCGAGGGAGACGGCGAGGGAGACGGCGAGGGAGACGACGAGGGAGACGGCGAGGGAGACGGCGAGGGAGACGGCGAGGGAGACGGCGAGGGAGACGGCGAGGGAGACGGCGAGGGAGACAGCGACAGAGACAGCGACAGAGACAGCGACAGAGACAGCGACAGAGACAGACAGTGAGGGAGACAGCAAGGGAGACAGCAAGGGAGACAGTGAGAGAGACTGCTATGGAGATAGCGCGAGAGATAGCGGGGGATACAGAGTGACTGCGAGGGAGACGGCGAGGGAGACAGCGAGGGAGACAGCGAGGGAGACAGCGAGGGAGACTGCGAGAGAGACTGCGAGAGAGACTGCGAGGGAGACAGCGAGGGAGACAGCGAGGGAGACAGCGAGGGAGACAGCGAGAGGGAATGCGAGAAGGACTGCGAGAGAGACAGCGAGGGAGAAAGCGAGAGCGACTTCGAGAGAGACTGCGAGGGAGACAGCGAGAGAGACTGTGAGGGAAACAGCGAGGGAGACAGCGAGAGAGACTGCGAGGGAGACTGCGAGGGAGACTGCGAGGGAGACTGCGAGGGAGACTGCGAGGGAGACTGCGAGAGAGACTGCGAGAGAGACTGCGAGACAGACTGCGAGACAGACTGCGAGACAGACTGCGAGACAGACTGCGAGGGAGACTGCGAGGGACACGGCGAGGGAGACGACGAGGGAGACGACGAGGGAGACGGCGAGGGAGACTGCGAGGGAGACTGCGAGGGAGACTGCGAGAGAGACTGCGAGAGAGACTGCGAGACAGACTGCGAGACAGACTGCGAGACAGACTGCGAGACAGACTGCGAGACAGACTGCGAGACAGACTGCGAGAGAGAATGCGAGAGAGACTGCGAGAGGGATATTGAGGGAGACTGCGAGGGAGACAGCGAGGGAGACAGCGAGGGAGACAGCGAGGGAGACTGCGAGGGAGACTGCGAGGGAGACTGCGAGGGAGACTGCGAGGGAGACTGCGAGAGAGACTGCGAGAGAGACTGCGAGGGAGACTGCGAGAGAGACTGCGAGGGAGAGAGCGAGGGAGAAAGCGAGAGAGAAAGCGAGAGAGACTGCGAGAGAGACTGCGAGGGAGACAGCGATAGAGACAGCGATAGAGACAGCGAGGGAGTCAGTGAGAGAGACAGTGAGAGAGACTGCGAGAGAGACTGCGAGAGAGACCTCGAGGGAGACAGCGAGAGAGACTGTGAGGGAGACAGTGAGGGAGACAGCGAGGGAGACAGCGAGAGAAACTGCGAGGGAGGAAGCGAGAGAAACTGCGAGAGAGACTGCTATGGAGATAGCGAGAGAGAATGCGAGGGAGACAGCGATTGAGACGGCGAGAGAGAGAGCGAGGGAGAGAGCGAGGGAGAGAGCGAGGGAGAGAGCGAGGGAGAGAGCGAGGGAGACAGCGAGGGAGACAGCGAGGGAGACAGCGAGGGAGACAGCGAGGTAGACAGCGAGGTAGACAGCGAGAGAGACATCGAGAGAGACTGCGAGGGAGACTGCGAGGGATGCAGCGAGGGAGGCAGCGAGGGAGACAGCGAGGGAGACAGCGAGGGAGACAGCGAGGGAGACAGCGAGGGAGACAGCGAGGGAGACAGCGACAGAGACAGCAATAGAGACTGCGAGAGAGACTGCGAGGGAGACAACGAGAGAGAATGCGAGAGAGATCGTGTGAGACAGCGAGGGAGACAGCGAGGGTGATAGCGAGGGAGACAGCGAGGGAGACTGCGAGAGAGAGAGCGAGAGACACAGCGAGGGAGACAGCAATAGAGACAGCAAGAGAGACTGCAAGAGAGACTGCAAGAGAGACTGCAAGAGAGACTGCAAGAGAGACTGCGAGGGAGACAGCGTGGGAGACAGCGTGGGAGACAGCGTGGGAGGCAGCGAGGGAGACAGCGAGAGAGACTGCGAGAGAGACTGCGAGACAGACTGCGAGAGAGACTGCGAGAGAGACTGCGAGAGAGACTGCGAGAGAGACTGCGAGAGAGACTGCGAGAGAGACTGCGAGAGAGACTGCGAGGGAGAAAGCGAGAGAGAAAGCGAGAGAGACTGCGAGAGAGACTGCGAGGGAGAAAGCGAGAGAGACTGCGAGGGAGACTGCAAGGGAGACAGCGAGGGAGACTGCAAGGGAGACAGCGAGGGAGACTGCAAGGGAGACAGCGAGAGAGACAGCGAGGGAGATAGCAAGGGAGATAGCGCGGGAGATAGCGAGAGAGACTGCGAGAGAGACTGCGAGGGAGACTGCGAGGGAGACTGCGAGGGAGAAAGCGAGAGAGACTGCGAGGGAGACAGCGATAGAAACTGCGAGGGAGTCAGCGAGAGAGACAGCGAGAGAGACTGCGAGAGAGACTGCGAGAGAGACCTCGAGAGAGACCTCGAGGGAGACAGCGAGGGAGACAGCGAGGGAGACAGCGAGGAAGACAGCGAGGTAGACAGCGAGAGAGACTGCGAGAGAGACTGCGAGGGAGACTGCGAGGGAGACTGCGAGGGAGACTGCGAGGGAGACTGCGAGGGAGACAGTGAGAGAGACAGCGAGAGAGACTGTGAGGGAGACAGCGAGAGAGACTGCGAGGGAGAAAGCGAGAGAAACTGCGAGAGAGACTGCTATGGAGATAGCGAGAGAGACAGCGAGGGATACAGCGAGAGACACTGCGAGAGAGAATGCGAGGGAGACAGCGATTGAGACGGCGAGGGAGACGGCGAGAGAGAGAGCGAGAGAGAGAGCGAGGGAGAGAGCGAGGGAGAGAGCGAGGGAGAGAGCGAGGGAGACAGCGAGGGAGACAGCGAGGGAGACAGCGAGGGAGACAGCGAGGGAGAAAGCAAGGGAGACAGCGAGGGAGACAGCGAGGGAGACAGCGAGGGAGACAGCGAGGGAGACAGCGAGGGAGACAGCGAGGTAGACAGCGAGGTAGACAGCGAGAGAGACTTCGAGAGAGACTGCGAGGGAGGCAGCGAGGGAGACAGCGAGGGAGACAGCGAGGGAGACAGCGACAGAGACAGCGACAGAGACAGCGACAGAGACAGCGACAGAGACTGCGAGGGACACAGCGAGAGAAACTGCGAGGGAGACAACGAGAGAGAATGCGAGAGAGATCGCGTGAGACAGCGAGGGAGACAGCGAGGGAGACTGCGAGGGAGACTGCGAGGGAGACTGCGAGGGAGACTGCGAGGGAGACAGCGAGGGAGACAGCGAGGGAGACAGCGAGGGAGACAGCGAGAGAAACTGCGAGGAAGACTGCGAGAGAGACTGCGAGAGAGACTGCGAGAGAGACTGCGAGAGAGACTGCGAGAGAGACTGCGAGGGAGAAAGCGAGAGAGACTGCGAGGGAGACTGCGAGAGAGACTGCGAGGGAGAAAGCGAGAGAGACTGCGAGGGAGACTGCAAGGGAGACTGCAAGAGAGACAGCGAGGGAGATAGCGAGAGAGACTGCGAGAGAGACTGCGAGAGAGACTGCGAGAGAGACTGCGAGAGAGACTGCGAGAGAGACTGCGAGAGAGACTGCGAGGGAGACAGCGAGGGAGACAGCGAGGGAGACAGCGAGGGAGACTGTGAGGGAGACTGTGAGGGAGACTGTGAGGGAGACTGCTATGGAGACAGCGAGAGAGACAGCGAGAGAGACAGCGAGGGATACAGCAAGAGAGACTGCGAGAGTGACTGCGAGGGAGACGGCGAGGGAGATGGCGAGGGCGACGGCGAGAGAGAGAGCGAGGGAGACGGCGAGGGAGACGGCGAGAGAGACGGCGAGAGAGACGGCGAGAGAGACGGCGAGAGAGACTGCGAGGGAGACTGCGAGGGAGACTGCGAGGGAGACAGCGAGAGAGACAGCGAGAGAGACAGCGAGAGAGACTGTGAGAGAGACTGCGAGAGAGAAAGTGAGAGGGACTGCGAGAGAGAAAGCCAGAGAGAAAGCCAGAGAGTGCGAGGGAGACAGCGAGGGAGACAGCGAGAGAGAATGCGAGAGAGACTGAGAGAGAGACTGAGAGGGAGACTGAGAGGGAGACTGAGAGGGAGACAACGAGAGAGACATCGAGAGAGACATCGAGAGAGACATCGAGAGAGACATCGAGAGAGAATGCGAGAGAGACTGCGAGAGAGACATCCAGGGTGACTTCGAGGGAGACTGCGAGGGAGACAGCGAGAGAGACATCGAGAGAGAATGCGAGAGAGACTGCGAGAGAGACATCCAGGGTGACTTCGAGGGAGACTGCGAGGGAGACAGCGAGAGAGACAGCGAGAGAGACTGAGAGAGACAGCGAGAGAGACAGCGAGAAAGACAGCGAGGGAGACAGCGAGGGAGACAGCGAGGGAGACAGCGAGGGAGACTGCGAGGGAGACTGCGAGGGAGACTGCGAGGGAGACAGCGAGAGAGTCTGCGAGGGAGAGAGCGAGAGAGTCTGCGAGGGAGACTGAGAGAGATACTGCGAGGGAGACAGCGATGGAGACTGCGAGGGAGACAGCGAGAGAGACAGCGAGAGAGACTGCGAGAGAGACTGCGAGAGAGACTGCGAGAGAGACTGCGAGAGAGACTGCGAGAGAGACTGCGAGTGAGACTGTGAGGGAGACAGCGAAAGAGACTGCGAGGGAGAAAGCGAGAGAGACTGCGAGGGAGAAAGCGAGAGAAACTGCGAGAGAGACTGCTATGGAGATAGCGAGAGAGACAGCGAGGGATACAGCGAGAGACACTGCGAGAGAGAATGCGAGGGAGACAGCGATTGAGACGGCGAGGGAGACGGCGAGGGAGACGGCGAGAGAGAGAGCGAGTGAGAGAGCGAGAGAGAGAGCGAGAGAGAGAGCGAGAGAGAGAGCGAGAGAGAGAGCGAGAGAGAGAGCGAGGGAGACAGCGAGGGAGAGAGTGAGGGAGAAAGCGAGAGAGACTGCGAGGGAGACAGCGATAGAAACTGCGAGGGAGTCAGCGAGAGAGACAGCGAGAGAGACTGTGAGAGAGACCTCGAGGGAGAGAGCGAGGGAGACAGCGAGAGAGACTGTGAGGGAGACAGCGAGGGAGACAGCGAGAGAGACAGCAAGAGAGACTGCGAGTGAGACAGCGAGAGAGACTGCGAGGGAGAAAGCGAGAGAAACTGCGAGAGAGACTGCTATGGAGATAGCGAGAGAGACAGCGAGGGATACAGCGAGAGACACTGCGAGAGAGAATGCGAGGGAGACAGCGATTGAGACGGCGATTGAGATGGCGAGGGAGATGGCGAGAAAGAGAGCGAGGGAGACAGCGAGGGAGACAGCGAGGGAGACAGCGAGGTAGACAGCGAGGGAGACAGCGAGGGAGACAGCGAGGGAGACAGCGAGGGAGACAGCGAGGGAGACAGCGACAGAGACTGTGAGAGAGACTGCGAGGGACACAGCGAGAGAGACTGCGAGGGAGACAACGAGAGAGAATGCGAGAGAGATCGTGTGAGACAGCGAGGGAGACATCGAGAGAGACTGCGAGAGAGACTGCGAGAGAGACTGCGAGAGAGACTGCGAGAGAGACTGCGAGAGAGACTGCGAGAGAGACTGCGAGGGAGACAGCAAGGGAGACAGCAAGGGAGACAGCAAGGGAGACAGCGAGAGATACTGCGAGGGAGACAGCGAGAGAGACTGCGAGAGAGAGCGCGTGAGAGACAGCGAGAGAGACTGCGTGGGAGACAGTGACGGAGACAGCTCGGGAGACAGCGAGGGAGACAGCGCTGGAGACAGCGAGAGAGAATGCGAGAAGGACTGCGAGAGAGACAGCGAGGGAGAAAGCGAGAGCGACTTTGAGAGAGACTGCGAGGGAGACAGCGAGAGAGACTGTGAGAGACTGCGAGAGACTGCGAGAGGGATATTGAGGGAGACTGCGAGGGAGACAGCGAGGGAGACAGCGAGGGAGACAGTGAGAGAGACAGCGAGCGAGACAGCGAGAGAGACAGCGAGAGAGACAGCGAGGGAGACAGCGAGGGAGACAGCGAGGGAGACTGCGAGGGAGACTGCGAGGGAGACTGCGAGAGAGACTGCGAGAGAGACTGCGAGAGAGACTGCGAGAGAGACTGCGAGGGAGAGAGAAGAGAGAGAAAGCGAGAGAGACTGCGAGGGAGACAGCGAAAGAGACAGCGAGGGAGTCAGTGAGAGAGACAGCGAGAGAGACAGCGAGAGAGACAGCGAGAGAGACTGCGAGAGAGACTGCGAGAGAGACTGTGAGAGAGACCTCGAGGGAGACAGCGAGGGAGACAGCGAGGGAGACTGTGAGGGAGACAGCGAGGGAGACAGTGAGAGAGACAGCGAGAGAGACTGTGAGGGAGACAGCGAGAGAGACTGCGAGGGAGGAAACGAGAGAAACTGCGAGAGAGACTGCTATGGAGATAGCGAGAGAGACAGCGAGGGATACAGCGAGAGACACTGCGAGAGAGAATGCGAGGGAGACAGCGATTGAGACGGCGAGAGAGAGAGCGAGGGAGACAGCGAGGGAGACAGCGAGGGAGACAGCGAGGGAGACAGCGAGGGAGACAGCGAGGGAGACAGCGAGGTAGACAGCGAGGTAGACAGCGAGGGAGACAGCGAGGGAGACAGCGAGGGAGACTGCGAGGGAGACTGCGAGGGAGACTGCGAGGGAGACTGCGAGGGAGGCAGCGAGGGAGGCAGCGAGGGAGGCAGCGAGGGAGGCAGCGAGGGAGACAGCGACAGAGACAGCGACAGAGACAGCAATAGAGACTGCGAGAGAGACTGCGAGGGAGACAACGAGAGAGAATGCTAGAGAGATCGTGTGAGACAGCGAGGGAGACAGCGAGGGAGATAGCGAGGGAGACAGCGAGGGAGACAGCGAGGGAGACTGCGAGAGACACAGCGAGGGAGACAGCAATAGAGACAGCAAGAGAGACTGCAAGTGAGACTGCGAGGGAGACAGCGTGGGAGACAGCGTGGGAGACAGCGTGGGAGACAGCGTGGGAGACAGCGAGAGAGACTGCGAGACAGACTGCGAGAGAGACTGCGAGAGAGACTGCGAGAGAGACTGCGAGAGAGACTGCGAGAGAGACTGCGAGAGAGACTGCGAGGGAGAAAGCGAGAGAGAAAGCGAGAGAGAAAGCGAGAGAGACTGCGAGGGAGAAAGCGAGAGAGACTGCGAGGGAGACTGCAAGGGAGACAGCGAGAGAGACAGCGAGGGAGATAGCAAGGGAGATAGCAAGGGAGATAGCGAAAGAGACTGCGAGAGAGACTGCGAGGGAGACTGCGAGGGAGACTGCGAGGGAGAAAGCGAGAGAGACTGCGAGGGAGACAGCGATAGAAACTGCGAGGGAGTCAGCGAGAGAGACAGCGAGAGAGACTGTGAGAGAGACCTCGAGGGAGACAGCGAGGGAGACAGCGAGGAAGACAGCGAGGAAGACAGCGAGAGAGACTGCGAGAGAGACTGCGAGGGAAACAGTGAGGGAGACAGCGAGAGAGACAGCGAGAGAGACTGTGAGGGAGACTGTGAGGGAGACAGCGAGAGAGACTGCGAGGGAGAAAGCGAGAGAAACTGCGAGAGAGACTGCTATGGAGATAGCGAGAGAGACAGCGAGGGATACAGCGAGAGACACTGCGAGAGAGAATGCGAGGGAGACAGCGATTGAGACGGCGAGGGAGACGGCGAGGGAGACGGCGAGGGAGACGGCGAGAGAGAGAGCGAGTGAGACAGCGAGGGAGACAGCGACAGAGACTGTGAGAGAGACTGCGAGGGACACAGCGAGAGAGACTGCGAGGGAGACAACGAGAGAGAATGCGAGAGAGATCGTGTGAGACAGCGATTGAGACGGCGAGGGAGACGGCGAGAGAGAGAGCGAGGGAGACAGCGAGGGAGACAGCGAGGGAGACAGCGAGGGAGACATCGAGGTAGACAGCGAGGGAGACAGCGAGGTAGACAGCGAGGGAGACAGCGAGGGAGACAGCGAGGGAGACAGCGAGGGAGACAGCGAGGGAGACAGCGAGGGAGACAGCGACAGAGACAGCGACAGAGACTGTGAGAGAGACTGCGAGGGACACAGCGAGAGAGACTGCGAGGGAGACAACGAGAGAGAATGCGAGAGAGATCGTGTGAGACAGCGAGGGAGACAGCGAGGGAGACTGCGAGAGAGACAGCGAGAGAGACTGCGAGGGAGAAAGCGAGAAGACTGCGAGGGAGAAAGCGAGGGAGAAAGCGAGAGAGACTGCGAGGGAGACTGCAAGGGAGACAGCGAGAGATACAGCGAGAGAGACAGCGAGGGAGACAGCGAGGGAGATAGCGAGAGAGACTGCGAGAGAGACTGCGAGAGAGACTGCGAGAGAGACTGCGATACAGACTGTGAGGGAGACAGCGAGGGAGACTGTGAGGGAGACTGCGAGAGAGACTGCTATGGAGATAGCGAGAGAGACAGCGAGGGATACAGCGAGAGAGACAGCGAGAGTGACTGCGAGGGAGACGGCGAGGGAGACAGCGATAGAAACTGCGAGGGAGTCAGCGAGAGAGACTGTGAGAGAGACCTCGAGGGAGAGAGCGAGGGAGACAGCGAGAGAGACAGCGAGAGAGACTGTGAGGGAGACAGCGAGGGAGACAGCGAGAGAGACAGCAAGAGAGTCTGCGAGTGAGACTGTGAGGGAGACAGCGAGAGAGACTGCGAGGGAGAAAGCGAGAGAAACTGCGAGAGAGACTGCTATGGAGATAGCGAGAGAGACAGCGAGGGATACAGCGAGAGACACTGCGAGAGAGACTGTGAGGGAGACTGTGAGGGAGACAGCGAGAGAGACTGTGAGGGAGACTGTGAGGTAGACAGCGAGAGAGACTGCGAGAGAGAATGCGAGGGAGACAGCGATTGAGACGGCGAGGGAGACGGCGAGAGAGAGAGCGAGAAAGACAGCGAGGGAGACAGCGAGGGAGACAGCGAGGGAGACAGCGAGGGAGACAGCGAGGTAGACAGCGAGGGAGACAGCGAGGTAGACAGCGAGGGAGACAGCGAGGGAGACAGCGAGGGAGACAGCGAGGGAGACAGCGAGGGAGACAGCGAGGGAGACAGCGACAGAGACTGTGAGAGAGACTGCGAGGGACACAGCGAGAGAGACTGCGAGGGAGACAACGAGAGAGAATGCGAGAGAGATCGTGTGAGACAGCGAGGGAGACAGCGAGGGAGACAGTGAGGGAGACTGCGAGAGAGACAGCGAGAGAGACTGCGAGGGAGAAAGCGAGAGAGTCTGCGAGGGAGAAAGCGAGGGAGAAAGCGAGAGAGACTGCGAGGGAGACTGCAAGGGAGACAGCGAGAGAGACAGCGAGAGAGACAGCGAGAGAGACAGCGAGGGAGATAGCGAGGGAGATAGCGAGAGAGACTGCGAGAGAGACAGCGAGGGAGACTGTGAGGGAGACTGCAAGAGAGACTGCTATGGAGATAGCGAGAGAGACAGCGAGGGATACAGCGAGAGAGACAGCGAGAGTGACTGCGAGGGAGACGGCGAGGGCGACGGCGAGAGAGACTTCGAGAGAGACTGCGAGGGAGACTGTGAGGGAGACAGCGAGAGAGACTGCGAGAGAGACTGTGAGGGAGACAGCGAGAGAGACTGCGAGAGAGACTGCGAGAGAGACTGCGAGAGGGACTGCGAGAGGGACTGCGAGAGGGACTGCGAGAGAGAAAGCCAGAGAGTGCGAGGGAGACAGCGAGGGAGACAGCGAGAGAGACATCGAGAGAGACATCGAGAGAGAATGCGAGAGAGACTGCGAGAGAGACATCCAGGGTGACTTTGAGGGAGACAGCGAGAGAGACAGCGAGGGAGACAGCGAGGGAGACAGCGAGAGAGAATGCGAGAGAGACTGAGAGAGAGACTGAGAGAGAGACTGAGAGAGAGACTGAGAGGGAGACTGAGAGGGAGACAGCGAGGGAGACAACGAGAGAGACATCGAGAGAGACATCAAGAGAGAATGCGAGAGAGACTGCGAGAGAGACATCCAGGGTGACTTCGAGGGAGACAGCGAGAGAGACAGCGAGGGAGACAGCGAGGGAGACAGCGAGGGAGACTGCGAGGGAGACTGCGAGGGAGACTGCGAGGGAGACTGCGAGGGAGACTGCGAGGGAGACAGCGAGGAAGACTGCGAGGGAGACTGCGAGGGAGACTGCGAGGGAGACTGCGAGGGAGACTGCAAGGGAGACTGCGAGGGAGACTGCGAGAGAGTCTGCGAGGGAGAGAGCGAGGGAGAAAGCGAGGGAGAAAGCGAGAGAGACTGCGAGGGAGACTGCGAGGGTGACAGCGATAGAGACTGCGAGGGAGACAGCGAGAGAGACTGCGAGGGAGACAGCGAGAGAGACTGCGAGGGAGACAGCGAGAGAGACTGCGAGAGAGACTGCGAGGGAGAAAGCGAGAGAAACAGCGAGAGAGAATGCTATGGAGATAGCGAGAGAGACAGCGAGGGATACAGCGAGAGACATTGCGAGAGAGAATGCGAGGGAGACAGCGATTGAGACGGCGAGGGAGACGGCGAGGGAGACGGCGAGAGAGAGAGCGAGGGAGACAGCGAGGGAGTCAGCGAGGGAGACAGCGAGGGAGACAGCGAGGGAGACAGCGAGGGAGACAGCGAGGGAGACAGCGAGGGAGACAGCGAGGGAGACAGCGAGAGAGACAGCGAGAGAGACAGCGAGAGAGACAGCGAGAGAGACTTCGAGAGAGACTTCGAGAGAGACTTCGAGAGAGACTTCGAGAGAGACTTCGAGAGAGACTGCGAGAGAGACTGCGAGGGAGACTGCGAGGGAGACTGCGAGGGAGACAGCGAGGGAGACAGCGACAGAGTCAGCGACAGAGACAGCGACAGAGACTGTGAGAAAGACTGCGCGGGACACAGCGAGAGACTGCGAGGTAGACAACGAGAGAGAATGCGAGAGAGATCGCGTGAGACAGCGAGGGAGACAGCGAGGGAGACAGCGAGGGAGACAGCGAGGGAGACAGCGAGGGAGACTGCGAGAGAGACAGCGAGGGAGACTGCGAGGGAGACTGCGAGGGAGACTGCGAGGGAGAAAGCGAGAGAGACTGCGAGGGAGACAGCGATAGAAACTGCGAGGGAGTCAGCGAGAGAGACAGCGAGAGAGACTGTGAGAGAGACCTCGAGGGAGACAGCGAGGGAGACAGCGAGGAAGACAGCGAGGAAGACAGCGAGAGAGACTGCGAGAGAGACTGCGAGGGAGACTGCGAGGGAGACAGTGAGGGAGACAGCGAGAGAGACAGCGAGAGAGACTGTGAGGGAGACTGTGAGGGAGACAGCGAGAGAGACTGCGAGGGAGAAAGCGAGAGAAACTGCGAGAGAGACTGCTATGGAGATAGCGAGAGAGACAGCGAGGGATACAGCGAGAGACACTGCGAGAGAGAATGCGAGGGAGACAGCGATTGAGACGGCGAGGGAGACGGCGAGGGAGACGGCGAGGGAGACGGCGAGGGAGACGGCGAGGGAGACGGCGAGGGAGACGGCGAGGGAGACGGCGAGAGAGAGAGCGAGTGAGACAGCGAGGGAGACAGCGACAGAGACTGTGAGAGAGACTGCGAGGGACACAGCGAGAGAGACTGCGAGGGAGACAACGAGAGAGAATGCGAGAGAGATCGTGTGAGACAGCGATTGAGACGGCGAGGGAGACGGCGAGAGAGAGAGCGAGGGAGACAGCGAGGGAGACAGCGAGGGAGACAGCGAGGTAGACAGCGAGGTAGACAGCGAGGGAGACAGCGAGGTAGACAGCGAGGGAGACAGCGAGGGAGACAGCGAGGGAGACAGCGAGGGAGACAGCGACAGAGACAGCGACAGAGACTGTGAGAGAGACTGCGAGGGACACAGCGAGAGAGACTGCGAGGGAGACAACGAGAGAGAATGCGAGAGAGATCGTGTGAGACAGCGAGGGAGACAGCGAGGGAGACAGTGAGGGAGACTGCGAGAGAGACAGCGAGAGAGACTGCGAGGGAGAAAGCGAGAAGACTGCGAGGGAGAAAGCGAGGGAGAAAGCGAGAGAGACTGCGAGGGAGACTGCAAGGGAGACAGCGAGAGATACAGCGAGAGAGACAGCGAGGGAGACAGCGAGGGAGATAGCGAGAGAGACTGCGAGAGAGACTGCGAGAGAGACTGCGAGAGAGACTGCGATACAGACTGTGAGGGAGACAGCGAGGGAGACTGTGAGGGAGACTGCGAGAGAGACTGCTATGGAGATAGCGAGAGAGACAGCGAGGGATACAGCGAGAGAGACAGCGAGAGTGACTGCGAGGGAGACAGCGATAGAAACTGCGAGGGAGTCAGCGAGAGAGACTGTGAGAGAGACCTCGAGGGAGAGAGCGAGGGAGACAGCGAGAGAGACAGCGAGAGAGACTGTGAGGGAGACAGCGAGGGAGACAGCGAGAGAGACAGCAAGAGAGTCTGCGAGTGAGACTGTGAGGGAGACAGCGAGAGAGACTGCGAGGGAGAAAGCGAGAGAAACTGCGAGGGAGACAGCGAGGGAGACAGCGAGAGAGACAGCGAGAGAGACAGCGAGAGAGACAGCGAGAGAGACTTCGAGAGAGACTTCGAGAGAGACTTCGAGAGAGACTTCGAGAGAGACTTCGAGAGAGACTGCGAGAGAGACTGCGAGGGAGACTGCGAGGGAGACTGCGAGGGAGACAGCGAGGGAGACAGCGACAGAGTCAGCGACAAAGACAGCGACAGAGACTGTGAGAAAGACTGCGCGGGACACAGCGAGAGACTGCGAGGTAGACAACGAGAGAGAATGCGAGAGAGATCGCGTGAGACAGCGAGGGAGACAGCGAGGGAGACAGCGAGGGAGACAGCGAGGGAGACAGCGAGGGAGACTGCGAGAGAGACAGCGAGGGAGACTGCGAGGGAGACTGCGAGGGAGACTGCGAGGGAGAAAGCGAGAGAGACTGCGAGGGAGACAGCGATAGAAACTGCGAGGGAGTCAGCGAGAGAGACAGCGAGAGAGACTGTGAGAGAGACCTCGAGGGAGACAGCGAGGGAGACAGCGAGGAAGACAGCGAGGAAGACAGCGAGAGAGACTGCGAGAGAGACTGCGAGGGAGACTGCGAGGGAGACAGTGAGGGAGACAGCGAGAGAGACAGCGAGAGAGACTGTGAGGGAGACTGTGAGGGAGACAGCGAGAGAGACTGCGAGGGAGAAAGCGAGAGAAACTGCGAGAGAGACTGCTATGGAGATAGCGAGAGAGACAGCGAGGGATACAGCGAGAGACACTGCGAGAGAGAATGCGAGGGAGACAGCGATTGAGACGGCGAGGGAGACGGCGAGGGAGACGGCGAGGGAGACGGCGAGGGAGACGGCGAGGGAGACGGCGAGGGAGACGGCGAGGGAGACGGCGAGAGAGAGAGCGAGTGAGACAGCGAGGGAGACAGCGACAGAGACTGTGAGAGAGACTGCGAGGGACACAGCGAGAGAGACTGCGAGGGAGACAACGAGAGAGAATGCGAGAGAGATCGTGTGAGACAGCGATTGAGACGGCGAGGGAGACGGCGAGAGAGAGAGCGAGGGAGACAGCGAGGGAGACAGCGAGGGAGACAGCGAGGTAGACAGCGAGGTAGACAGCGAGGGAGACAGCGAGGTAGACAGCGAGGGAGACAGCGAGGGAGACAGCGAGGGAGACAGCGAGGGAGACAGCGACAGAGACAGCGACAGAGACTGTGAGAGAGACTGCGAGGGACACAGCGAGAGAGACTGCGAGGGAGACAACGAGAGAGAATGCGAGAGAGATCGTGTGAGACAGCGAGGGAGACAGCGAGGGAGACAGTGAGGGAGACTGCGAGAGAGACAGCGAGAGAGACTGCGAGGGAGAAAGCGAGAAGACTGCGAGGGAGAAAGCGAGGGAGAAAGCGAGAGAGACTGCGAGGGAGACTGCAAGGGAGACAGCGAGAGATACAGCGAGAGAGACAGCGAGGGAGACAGCGAGGGAGATAGCGAGAGAGACTGCGAGAGAGACTGCGAGAGAGACTGCGAGAGAGACTGCGATACAGACTGTGAGGGAGACAGCGAGGGAGACTGTGAGGGAGACTGCGAGAGAGACTGCTATGGAGATAGCGAGAGAGACAGCGAGGGATACAGCGAGAGAGACAGCGAGAGTGACTGCGAGGGAGACAGCGATAGAAACTGCGAGGGAGTCAGCGAGAGAGACTGTGAGAGAGACCTCGAGGGAGAGAGCGAGGGAGACAGCGAGAGAGACAGCGAGAGAGACTGTGAGGGAGACAGCGAGGGAGACAGCGAGAGAGACAGCAAGAGAGTCTGCGAGTGAGACTGTGAGGGAGACAGCGAGAGAGACTGCGAGGGAGAAAGCGAGAGAAACTGCGAGAGAGACTGCTATGGAGATAGCGAGAGAGACAGCGAGGGATACAGCGAGAGACACTGCGAGAGAGACTGTGAGGGAGACTGTGAGGGAGACAGCGAGAGAGACTGTGAGGGAGACTGTGAGGGAGACAGCGAGAGAGACTGCGAGAGAGAATGCGAGGGAGACAGCGATTGAGACGGCGAGGGAGACGGCGAGAGAGAGAGCGAGAAAGACAGCGAGGGAGACAGCGAGGGAGACAGCGAGGGAGACAGCGAGGGAGACAGCGAGGTAGACAGCGAGGGAGACAGCGAGGTAGACAGCGAGGGAGACAGCGAGGGAGACAGCGAGGGAGACAGCGAGGGAGACAGCGAGGGAGACAGCGACAGAGACTGTGAGAGAGACTGCGAGGGACACAGCGAGAGAGACTGCGAGGGAGACAACGAGAGAGAATGCGAGAGAGATCGTGTGAGACAGCGAGGGAGACAGCGAGGGAGACAGTGAGGGAGACTGCGAGAGAGACAGCGAGAGAGACTGCGAGGGAGAAAGCGAGAGAGTCTGCGAGGGAGAAAGCGAGGGAGAAAGCGAGAGAGACTGCGAGGGAGACTGCAAGGGAGACAGCGAGAGAGACAGCGAGAGAGACAGCGAGGGAGATAGCGAGGGAGATAGCGAGAGAGACTGCGAGAGAGACAGCGAGGGAGACTGTGAGGGAGACTGCAAGAGAGACTGCTATGGAGATAGCGAGAGAGACAGCGAGGGATACAGCGAGAGAGACAGCGAGAGTGACTGCGAGGGAGACGGCGAGGTCGACGGCGAGAGAGACTTCGAGAGAGACTGCGAGGGAGACTGTGAGGGAGACAGCGAGAGAGACTGCGAGAGAGACTGTGAGGGAGACAGCGAGAGAGACTGCGAGAGAGACTGCGAGAGAGACTGCGAGAGGGACTGCGAGAGGGACTGCGAGAGGGACTGCGAGAGGGACTGCGAGAGAGAAAGCCAGAGAGTGCGAGGGAGACAGCGAGGGAGACAGCGAGAGAGACATCGAGAGAGACATCGAGAGAGAATGCGAGAGAGACTGCGAGAGAGACATCCAGGGTGACTTTGAGGGAGACAGCGAGAGAGACAGCGAGGGAGACAGCGAGGGAGACAGCGAGAGAGAATGCGAGAGAGACTGAGTGAGAGACTGAGAGAGAGACTGAGAGAGAGACTGAGAGGGAGACTGAGAGGGAGACTGAGAGGGAGACAGCGAGGGAGACAACGAGAGAGACATCGAGAGAGACATCGAGAGAGAATGCGAGAGAGACTGCGAGAGAGACATCCAGGGTGACTTCGAGGGAGACAGCGAGAGAGACAGCGAGGGAGACAGCGAGGGAGACAGCGAGGGAGACAGCGAGGGAGACAGCGAGGGAGACTGCGAGGGAGACTGCGAGGGAGACTGCGAGGGAGACTGCGAGGGAGACAGCGAGGAAGACTGCGAGGGAGACTGCGAGGGAGACTGCGAGGGAGACTGCAAGGGAGACTGCGAGGGAGACTGCGAGAGAGTCTGCGAGGGAGAGAGCGAGGGAGAAAGCGAGGGAGAAAGCGAGGGAGAAAGCGAGAGAGACTGCGAGGGAGACTGCGAGGGAGACAGCGATAGAGACTGCGAGGGAGACAGCGAGAGAGACTGCGAGGGAGACAGCGAGAGAGACTGCGAGGGAGACAGCGAGA
Source organism: Heterodontus francisci (assembly GCF_036365525.1). Lineage (NCBI taxonomy): Eukaryota > Metazoa > Chordata > Chondrichthyes > Heterodontiformes > Heterodontidae > Heterodontus > Heterodontus francisci. Next base: position 362,917 of record NW_027141148.1, on the reverse strand, counting down.
GAGACTGCGAGAGAGACTGCGAGGGAGAAAGCGAGAGAAACAGCGAGAGAGAATGCTATGGAGATAGCGAGAGAGACAGCGAGGGATACAGCGAGAGACATTGCGAGAGAGAATGCGAGGGAGACAGCGATTGAGACGGCGAGGGAGACGGCGAGGGAGACGGCGAGAGAGAGAGCGAGGGAGACAGCGAGGGAGTCAGCGAGGGAGACAGCGAGGGAGACAGCGAGGGAGACAGCGAGGGAGACAGCGAGGGAGACAGCGAGAGAGACAGCGAGAGAGACAGCGAGAGAGACAGCGAGAGAGACAGCGAGAGAGACTTCGAGAGAGACTTCGAGAGAGACTTCGAGAGAGACTTCGAGAGAGACTGCGAGAGAGACTTCGAGAGAGACTGCGAGAGAGACTGCGAGAGAGACTGCGAGGGAGACAGCGAGGGAGACAGCGAGGGAGACAGCGACAGAGTCAGCGACAGAGACAGCGACAGAGACTGTGAGAAAGACTGCGAGGGACACAGCGAGAGACTGCGAGGTAGACAACGAGAGAGAATGCGAGAGAGATCGCGTGAGACAGCGAGGGAGACAGCGAGGGAGACAGCGAGGGAGACAGCGAGGGAGACAGCGAGGGAGACTGCGAGAGAGACAGTGAGGGAGACTGCGAGGGAGACTGCGAGGGAGACTGCGAGGGAGACTGCGAGGGAGACAGCGAGGGAGACAGCGAGGGAGACAGCGAGGGAGACAGCGAGAGAAACTGCGAGGAAGACTGCGAGAGAGACTGCGAGAGAGACTGCGAGAGAGACTGCGAGAGAGACTGCGAGGGAGAAAGCGAGAGAGACTGCGAGAGAGACTGCGAGAGAGACTGCGAGAGAGACTGCGAGAGAGACTGCGAGAGAGACTGCGAGGGAGAAAGCGAGAGAGACTGCGAGGGAGACAACGAGAGAGACAGCGAGGGAGATAGCGAGGGAGACTGCGAGGGAGACTGCGAGAGAGACTGCGAGAGAGACTGCGAGAGAGACTGCAAGAGAGACTGCGAGGGAGACTGCGAGGGAGACTGCGAGGGAGACTGCGCGGGAGACTGCGCGGGAGACTGCGCGGGAGACTGCGAGGGAGACTGCGAGGGAGACTGCGAGGGAGACTGCGAGGGAGACAGCGAGGAAGACTGCGAGGGAGACTGCGAGGGAGACTGCGAGGGAGACTGCGAGGGAGACTGCGAGGGAGACTGCGAGGGAGACTGCGAGAGAGTCTGCGAGGGAGAGAGCGAGGGAGAAAGCGAGAGAGACTGCGAGGGAGACTGCGAGGGAGACAGCGATAGAGACTGCGAGGGAGACAGCGAGGGAGACAGCGAGAGAGACTGCGAGGGAGACAGCGAGAGAGACTGCGAGGGAGACAGCGAGAGAGACTGCGAGAGAGACTGCGAGGGAGAAAGCGAGAGAAACAGCGAGAGAGAATGCTATGGAGATAGCGAGAGAGACAGCGAGGGATACAGCGAGAGACATTGCGAGAGAGAATGCGAGGGAGACAGCGATTGAGACGGCGAGGGAGACGGCGAGAGAGAGAGCGAGGGAGACAGCGAGGGAGTCAGCGAGGGAGACAGCGAGGGAGACAGCGAGGGAGACAGCGAGAGAGACAGCGAGAGAGACAGCGAGAGAGACAGCGAGAGAGACAGCGAGAGAGACAGCGAGAGAGACTTCGAGAGAGACTTCGAGAGAGACTTCGAGAGAGACTTCGAGAGAGACTGCGAGAGAGACTTCGAGAGAGACTGCGAGAGAGACTGCGAGAGAGACTGCGAGGGAGACTGCGAGGGAGACAGCGAGGGAGACAGCGAGGGAGACAGCGACAGAGTCAGCGACAGAGACAGCGACAGAGACTGTGAGAAAGACTGCGAGGGACACAGCGAGAGACTGCGAGGTAGACAACGAGAGAGAATGCGAGAGAGATCGCGTGAGACAGCGAGGGAGACAGCGAGGGAGACAGCGAGGGAGACAGCGAGGGAGACTGCGAGAGAGACAGCGAGGGAGACAGCGAGGGAGACTGCGAGGGAGACTGCGAGGGAGACTGCGAGGGAGACTGCGAGGGAGACTGCGAGGGAGACAGCGAGGGAGACAGCGAGAGAAACTGCGAGGAAGACTGCGAGAGAGACTGCGAGAGAGACTGCGAGAGAGACTGCGAGAGAGACTGCGAGAGAGACTGCGAGGGAGAAAGCGAGAGAGACTGCGAGGGAGACAACGAGAGAGACAGCGAGGGAGATAGCGAGGGAGACTGCGAGGGAGACTGCGAGAGAGACTGCGAGAGAGACTGCGAGAGAGACTGCAAGAGAGACTGCGAGGGAGACTGCGAGGGAGACTGCGCGGGAGACTGCGCGGGAGACTGCGCGGGAGACTGCGCGGGAGACTGCGCGGGAGACTGCGCGGGAGACTGCGCGGGAGACTGCGTGGGAGACTGCGCGGGAGACTGCGCGGGAGACTGCGAGGGAGACAGCGAGAGAGTCTGCGAGAGAGACTTCGAGAGAGACTGCGAGAGAGACTGCGAGGGAGACAGCGAGGGAGACAGCGAGGGAGACAGCGAGGGAGACAGCGACGGAGACAGCGAGAGAGACAGCGACAGAGACTGTGAGAGAGACTGTGAGAGAGACTGCGAGGGACACAGCTATAGAGACTGCGAGGTAGACAACGAGAGAGAATGCGAGAGAGATCGCGTGAGACAGCGAGGGAGACAGCGAGGGAGACAGCGAGGGAGACAGCGAGGGAGACAGCGAGGGAGACTGCGAGGGAGACTGCGAGGGAGACAGCGAGGGAGACAGCGAGGGAGACAGCGAGGAAGACTGCGAGGGAGACTGCGAGGGAGACTGCGAGGGAGACAGCGAGGGAGACAGCGAGGGAGACAGCGAGGGAGACAGCGAGAGAAACTGCGAGGAAGACAGCGAGAGAGACTGCGAGGGAGAAAGCGAGAGAGACTGCGAGAGAGACTGCGAGAGAGACTGCGAGAGTGACTGCGAGAGAGACTGCGAGAGAGACTGCGAGAGAGACTGCGAGGGAGAAAGCGAGATAGACTGCGAGGGAGACAACGAGAGAGACAGCGAGGGAGATAGCGAGGGAGACTGCGAGGGAGACTACGAGAGAGACTGCGAGAGAGACTGCGAGAGAGACTGCGAGAGAGACTGCGAGGGAGACAGCGAGGGAGACTGTGAGGGAGACTGCGAGAGAGACTGCTATGGAGATAGCGAGAGAGACAGCGAGGGATACAGCGAGAGAGACTGCGAGAGTGACTGCGAGGGAGACGGCGAGGGAGACGGCGAGGGCGACGGCGAGAGAGAGAGCGAGAGAGACTTCGAGAGAGACTGCGAGGGAGACGGCGAGAGAGACGGCGAGAGAGACAGCGAGAGAGGCAGCGAGAGAGACTGTGAGGGAGACAGCGAGGGAGACAACGAGAGAGACATCGAGAGAGACATCGAGAGAGACATCGAGAGAGACATCGAGAGAGAATGCGAGAGAGACATCCAGGGTGACTTCGAGGGAGACAGCGAGAGAGACAGCGAGGGAGACAGTGAGGGAGACTGCGAGGGAGACTGCGAGGGAGACTGCGCGGGAGACTGCGCGGGAGACTGCGCGGGAGACTGCGCGGGAGACTGCGAGGGAGACTGCGCGGGAGACTGCGAGGGAGACAGCGAGAGAGTCTGCGAGGGAGAGAGCGAGGGAGAAAGCGAGGGAGACAGCGAGGGAGACTGCGAGGGAGACTGCGAGGGAGACAGCGAGGGAGACAGCGAGGGAGACAGCGAGGGAGACTGCGAGGGAGACAGCGAGGGAGACAGCGAGGGAGACAGCGAGGGAGACAGCGAGAGAAACTGCGAGGAAGACTACGAGAGAGACTGCGAGAGAGACTGCGAGGGAGAAAGCGAGAGAGACTGCGAGAGAGACTGCGAGAGAGACTGCGAGAGTGACTGCGAGAGAGACTGCGAGAGAGACTGCGAGAGAGAAAGCGAGAGAGACTGCGAGGGAGACAACGAGAGAGACAGCGAGGGAGATAGCGAGGGAGACTGCGAGGGAGACTACGAGAGAGACTGCGAGAGAGACTGCGAGAGAGACTGCGAGAGAGACTGCGAGGGAGACAGCGAGGGAGACTGTGAGGGAGACTGCGAGAGAGACTGCTATGGAGATAGCGAGAGAGACAGCGAGGGATACAGCGAGAGAGACTGCGAGAGTGACTGCGAGGGAGACGGCGAGGGAGACGGCGAGGGCGACGGCGAGAGAGAGAGCGAGAGAGACTTCGAGAGAGACTGCGAGGGAGACGGCGAGAGAGACGGCGAGAGAGACAGCGAGAGAGGCAGCGAGAGAGACTGTGAGGGAGACAGCGAGGGAGACAACGAGAGAGACATCGAGAGAGACATCGAGAGAGACATCGAGAGAGACATCGAGAGAGAATGCGAGAGAGACATCCAGGGTGACTTCGAGGGAGACAGCGAGAGAGACAGCGAGGGAGACAGCGAGGGAGACAGCGAGGGAGACAGCGAGGGAGACAGCGAGGGAGACAGCGAGGGAGACTGCGAGGGAGACTGCGAGGGAGACTGCGCGGGAGACTGCGCGGGAGACTGCGCGGGAGACTGCGCGGGAGACTGCGAGGGAGACAGCGAGAGAGTCTGCGAGGGAGAGAGCGAGGGAGAAAGCGAGAGAGACTGCGAGAGAGACTGCGAGAGAGACTGCGAGAGAGACTGCGAGAGAGACTGCGAGGGAGACAGCGAGGGAGACAGCGAGGGAGACAGCGAGGGAGACTGCGAGGGAGACAGCGAGGGAGACTGCGAGGGAGACTGCGAGGGAGACTGCGAGGGAGACAGCGAGAGAGTCTGCGAGAGAGTCTGCGAGGGAGAGAGCGAGGGTGAAAGCGAGGGAGAAAGCGAGAGAGACTGCGAGGGAGACAGCGATAGAGACTGCGAGGGAGACAGCGAGAGAGACTGCGAGGGAGACAGCGAGAGAGACTGCGAGGGAGACAGCGAGAGAGACTGCGAGAGAGACTGCGAGGGAGAAAGCGAGAGAAACAGCGAGAGAGACAGCGAGGGATACAGCGAGAGACACTGCGAGAGAGAATGCGAGGGAGACAGCGATTGAGACGGCGAGGGAGACGGCGAGAGAGAGAGCGAGGGAGTCAGCGAGGGAGACAGCGAGGGAGACAGCGTGGGAGACAGCGAGGGAGACAGCGAGAGAGACAGCGAGAGAGACAGCGAGAGAGACAGCGAGAGAGACAGCGAGAGAGACTTCGAGAGAGACTTCGAGAGAGACTTCGAGAGAGACTGCGAGAGAGACTGCGAGGGAGACAGCGAGGGAGACAGCGAGGGAGACAGCGAGGGAGACAGCGAGGGAGACAGCGACAGAGACAGCGACAGAGACAGCGACAGAGACAGCGACAGAGACAGCGACAGAGACAGCGACAGAGACCGTGAGAGAGACTGCGAGGGACACAGCGAGAGAGACTGCGAGGTAGACAACGAGAGAGAATGCGAGAGAGATCGCGTGAGACAGCGAGGGAGACAGCGAGGGAGACAGCGAGGGAGACAACGAGGGAGACAGCGAGGGAGACTGCGAGGGAGACTGCGAGGGAGACTGCGAGGGAGACTGCGAGGGAGACTGCGAGGGAGACAGCGAGGGAGACAGCGAGAGAAACTGCGAGGAAGACTGCGAGAGAGACTGCGAGGGAGACTGCGAGAGAGACTGCGAGAGAGACTGCGAGAGAGACTGCGAGAGAGACTGCGAGAGAGACTGCGAGGGAGAAAGCGAGAGAGACTGCGAGAGAGACTGCGAGAGAGACTGCGAGAGAGACTGCGAGGGAGAAAGCGAGAGAGACTGCGAGGGAGACAACGAGAGAGACAGCGAGGGAGATAGCGAGGGAGACTGCGAGGGAGACTGCGAGAGAGACTGCGAGAGAGACTGCGAGAGAGACTGCGAGGGAGACAGCGAGGGAGACTGTGAGGGAGACTGCGAGAGAGACTGCTATGGAGATAGCGAGAGAGACAGCGAGGGATACAGCGAGAGAGACTGCGAGAGTGACTGCGAGGGAGACGGCGAGGGAGACGGCGAGGGAGACGGCGAGGGAGACAGCGAGGGCGACGGCGAGAGAGAGAGCGAGAGAGACTTCGAGAGAGACTGCGAGGGAGACGGCGAGAGAGACGGCGAGAGAGACAGCGAGAGAGGCAGCGAGAGAGACTGTGAGGGTTACAGCGAGGGAGACAACGAGAGAGACATCGAGAGAGACATCGAGAGAGAATGCGAGAGAGACATCCAGGGTGACTTCGAGGGAGACAGCGAGAGAGACAGCGAGGGAGACAGCGAGGGAGACAGCGAGAGAGACAGCGAGAGAGACAGCGAGGGAGACTGCGAGGGAGACTGCGAGGGAGACTGCGCGGGAGACTGCGCGGGAGACTGCGCGGGAGACTGCGAGGGAGACTGCGAGGGAGACAGCGAGAGAGTCTGCGAGGGAGAGAGCGAGGGAGAAAGCGAGAGAGACTGCGAGAGAGACTGCGAGAGAGACTGCGAGGGAGACAGCGATAGAGACTGCGAGGGAGACAGCGAGAGAGACTGCGAGGGAGACAGCGAGAGGGACTGCGAGAGGGACTGCGAGGGAGACAGCGAGGGTGACAGCGAGAGAGACTGCGAGAGAGACTGCGATGGAGACTGCGAGAGAGACAGCGAGAGAGACTGCGAGAGAGACTGCGAGGGAGACTGCGATGGAGACTGCGAGAGAGACAGCGAGAGAAACTGCGAGAGAGACTGCTATGGAGATAGCGAGAGAGACAGCGAGGGATACAGCGAGAGACACTGCGAGAGAGAATGCGAGGGAGACAGCGATTGAGACGGCGAGAGAGAGAGCGAGAGAGAAAGCGAGAGAGTGAGCGAGGGAGACAGCGAGGGAGACAGCGAGGGAGACAGCGAGAGAGACTGCGAGAGAGACTGCGAGAGAGACTGCGAGAGAGACTGCGAGAGAGACTGCGAGGGAGGCAGCGAGGGAGACAGCGAGGGAGACAGCGAGGGAGACAGCGAGGGAGACAGCGAGGGAGACAGCGACAGAGACAGCGACAGAGACAGCGACAGAGACAGCGACAGAGACAGCGACGGAGACTGAGAGGGAGACTGAGAGGGAGACAACGAGAGAGACATCGAGAGAGACATCGAGAGAGAATGCGAGAGAGACTGCGAGAGAGACATCCAGGGTGACTTCGAGGGAGACAGCGAGAGAGACAGCGAGGGAGACAGCGAGGGAGACAGCGAGGGAGACAGCGAGGGAGACTGCGAGGGAGACTGCGAGGGAGACTGCGAGGGAGACAGCGAGGAAGACTGCGAGGGAGACTGCGAGGGAGACTGCGAGGGAGACTGCGAGGGAGACTGCGAGGGAGACTGCGAGAGAGTCTGCGAGGGAGACAGCGAGGGAGAAAGCGAGGGAGAAAGCGAGAGAGAAAGCGAGAGAGACTGCGAGGGAGACTGCGAGGGAGACAGCGATAGAGACTGCGAGGGAGACAGCGAGAGAGACTGCGAGGGAGACAGCGAGAGAGACTGCGAGGGAGACAGCGAGAGAGACTGCGAGAGAGACTGCGAGGGAGAAAGCGAGAGAAACAGCGAGAGAGAATGCTATGGAGATAGCGAGAGAGACAGCGAGGGATACAGCGAGAGACATTGCGAGAGAGAATGAGAGGGAGACGGCGAGGGAGACGGCGAGAGAGAGAGCGAGAGAGAGAGCGAGGGAGACAGCGAGGGAGTCAGCGAGGGAGACAGCGAGGGAGACAGCGAGGGAGACAGCGAGGGAGACAGCGAGAGAGACAGCGAGAGAGACAGCGAGAGAGACAGCGAGAGAGACTTCGAGAGAGACTTCGAGAGAGACTTCGAGAGAGACTTCGAGAGAGACTGCGAGAGAGACTGCGAGGGAGACTGCGAGGGAGACTGCGAGGGAGACAGCGAGGGAGACAGCGAGGGAGACAGCGACAGAGTCAGCGACAGAGACAGCGACAGAGACTGTGAGAAAGACTGCGAGGGACACAGCGAGAGAGACTGCGAGGTAGACAACGAGAGAGAATGCGAGAGAGATCGCGTGAGACAGCGAGGGAGACAGCGAGGGAGACAGCGAGGGAGACAGCGAGGGAGACAGCGAGGGAGACTGCGAGAGAGACTGCGAGAGAGACAGCGAGGGAGACTGCGAGGGAGACTGCGAGGGAGACTGCGAGGGAGACTGCGAGGGAGACTGCGAGGGAGACTGCGAGGGAGACAGCGAGGGAGACAGCGAGGGAGACTGCGAGGAAGACTGCGAGAGAGACTGCGAGAGAGACTGCGAGAGAGACTGCGAGAGAGACTGCGAGGGAGAAAGCGAGAGAGACTGCGAGAGAGACTGCGAGAGAGACTGCGAGAGAGACTGCGAGGGAGAAAGCGAGAGAGACTGCGAGGGAGACAACGAGAGAGACAGCGAGGGAGACAGCGAGGGAGACTGCGAGGGAGACTGCGAGAGAGACTGCGAGAGAGACTGCGAGAGAGACTGCAAGAGAGACTGCGAGGGAGACTGCGCGGGAGACTGCGAGGGAGACTGCGCGGGAGACTGCGCGGGAGACTGCGCGGGAGACTGCGCGGGAGACTGCGCGGGAGACTGCGCGGGAGACTGCGAGGGAGACAGCGAGGGAGACAGCGAGAGAGTCTGCGAGAGAGACTTCGAGAGAGACTGCGAGAGAGACTGCGAGGGAGACAGCGAGGGAGACAGCGAGGGAGACAGCGAGGGAGACAGCGACGGAGACAGCGACAGAGACTGTGAGAGAGACTGTGAGAGAGACTGCGAGGGACACAGCGATAGAGACTGTGAGGTAGACAACGAGAGAGAATGCGAGAGAGATCGCGTGAGACAGCGAGGGAGACAGCGAGGGAGACAGCGAGGGAGACTGCGAGGGAGACAGCGAGGGAGACAGCGAGGGAGACAGCGAGGGAGACTGCGAGGGAGACTGCGAGGGAGACTGCGAGGGAGACAGCGAGGGAGACAGCGAGGGAGACAGCGAGGGAGACTGCGAGGGAGACTGCGAGGGAGACTGCGAGGGAGACTGCGAGGGAGACAGCGAGGGAGACAGCGAGGGAGACAGCGAGGGAGACAGCGAGGGAGACAGCGAGAGAAACTGCGAGGAAGACTACGAGAGAGACTGCGAGAGAGACTGCGAGGGAGAAAGCGAGAGAGACTGCGAGAGAGACTGCGAGAGAGACTGCGAGAGAGACTGCGAGAGAGACTGCGAGAGAGACTGCGAGAGAGACTGCGAGGGAGAAAGCGAGAGAGACTGCGAGGGAGACAACGAGAGAGACAGCGAGGGAGATAGCGAGGGAGACTGCGAGGGAGACTACGAGAGAGACTGCGAGAGAGACTGCGAGAGAGACTGCGAGAGAGACTGCGAGAGAGACTGCGAGGGAGACAGCGAGGGAGACTGTGAGGGAGACTGCGAGAGAGACTGCTATGGAGATAGCGAGAGAGACAGCGAGGGATACAGCGAGAGAGACTGCGAGAGTGACTGCGAGGGAGACGGCGAGGGAGACGGCGAGGGCGACGGCGAGAGAGAGAGCGAGAGAGACTTCGAGAGAGACTGCGAGGGAGACGGCGAGAGAGACAGCGAGAGAGGCAGCGAGAGAGACTGTGAGGGAGACAGCGAGGGAGACAACGAGAGAGACATCGAGAGAGACATCGAGAGAGACATCGAGAGAGAATGCGAGAGAGACATCCAGGGTGACTTCGAGGGAGACAGCGAGAGAGACAGCGAGGGAGACAGCGAGGGAGACAGCGAGGGAGACTGCAAGGGAGACTGCGAGGGAGACTGCGAGGGAGACTGCGCGGGAGACTGCGCGGGAGACTGCGCGGGAGACTGCGCGGGAGACTGCGCGGGAGACTGCGAGGGAGACAGCGAGAGAGTCTGCGAGGGAGAGAGCGAGGGAGAAAGCGAGAGAGACTGCGAGAGAGACTGCGAGAGAGACTGCGAGGGAGACAGCGAGGGAGACAGCGAGGGAGACAGCGAGGGAGACAGCGAGGGAGACAGCGAGGGAGACAGCGAGGGAGACTGCGAGGGAGACTGCGAGGGAGACAGCGAGGGAGACTGCGAGGGAGACTGCGAGGGAGACTGCGAGGGAGACTGCGAGGGAGACAGCGAGAGAGTCTGCGAGAGAGTCTGCGAGAGAGTCTGCGAGGGAGAGAGCGAGGGTGAAAGCGAGGGAGAAAGCGAGAGAGACTGCGAGGGAGACAGCGATAGAGACTGCGAGGGAGACAGCGAGAGAGACTGCGAGGGAGACAGCGAGGGAGACAGCGAGAGAGACTGCGAGGGAGAAAGCGAGAGAAACAGCGAGAGAGAATGCTATGGAGATAGCGAGAGAGACAGCGAGGGATACAGCGAGAGACACTGCGAGAGAGAATGCGAGGGAGACAGCGATAGAGACGGCGAGGGAGACGGCGAGAGAGAGAGCGAGGGAGTCAGCGAGGGAGACAGCGAGGGAGACAGCGAGGGAGACAGCGAGGGAGAAAGCGAGGGAGACAGCGAGAGAGACAGCGAGAGAGACAGCGAGAGAGATAGCGAGAGAGACAGCGAGAGAGACTTCGAGAGAGACTTCGAGAGAGACTTCGAGAGAGACTTCGAGAGAGACTGCGAGAGAGACTGCGAGGGAGACAGCGAGGGAGACAGCGAGGGAGACAGCGAGGGAGACAGCGAGGGAGACAGCGACAGAGACAGCGACAGAGACAGCGACAGAGACTGTGAGAGAGACTGCGAGGGACACAGCGAGAGAGACTGCGAGGTAGACAACGAGAGAGAATGCGAGAGAGATCGCGTGAGACAGCGAGGGAGACAGCGAGGGAGACAGCGAGGGAGACAACGAGGGAGACAGCGAGGGAGACAGCGAGGGAGACTGCGAGGGAGACTGCGAGGGAGACTGCGAGGGAGACTGCGAGGGAGACAGCGAGGGAGACAGCGAGAGAAACTGCGAGGAAGACTGCGAGAGAGACTGCGAGAGAGACTGCGAGGGAGAAAGCGAGAGAGACTGCGAGAGAGACTGCGAGAGAGACTGCGAGAGAGACTGCGAGAGAGACTGCGAGGGAGAAAGCGAGAGAGACTGCGAGGGAGACAACGAGAGAGACAGCGAGGGAGATAGCGAGGGAGACTGCGAGGGAGACTGCGAGAGAGACTGCGAGAGAGACTGCGAGAGAGACTGCGAGAGAGACTGCGAGGGAGACAGCGAGGGAGACTGTGAGGGAGACTGCGAGAGAGACTGCTATGGAGATAGCGAGAGAGACAGCGAGGGATACAGCGAGAGAGACTGCGAGAGTGACTGCGAGGGAGACGGCGAGGGAGACGGCGAGGGAGACGGCGAGGGCGACGGCGAGAGAGAGAGCGAGAGAGACTTCGAGAGAGACTGCGAGGGAGACGGCGAGAGAGACGGCGAGAGAGACAGCGAGAGAGGCAGCGAGAGAGACTGTGAGGGTTACAGCGAGGGAGACAACGAGAGAGACATCGAGAGAGACATCGAGAGAGAATGCGAGAGAGACATCCAGGGTGACTTCGAGGGAGACAGCGAGAGAGACAGCGAGGGAGACAGCGAGGGAGACAGCGAGAGAGACAGCGAGAGAGACAGCGAGAGAGACAGCGAGAGAGACAGCGAGGGAGACTGCGAGGGAGACTGCGAGGGAGACTGCGAGGGAGACTGCGAGGGAGACTGCGCGGGAGACTGCGCGGGAGACTGCGCGGGAGACTGCGCGGGAGACTGCGCGGGAGACTGCGAGGGAGACTGCGAGGGAGACAGCGAGAGAGTCTGCGAGGGAGAGAGCGAGGGAGAAAGCGAGAGAGACTGCGAGAGAGACTGCGAGAGAGACTGCGAGGGAGACTGCGAGGGAGACAGCGATAGAGACTGCGAGGGAGACAGCGAGAGAGACTGCGAGGGAGACAGCGAGAGGGACTGCGAGAGGGACTGCGAGGGAGACAGCGAGGGTGACAGCGAGAGAGACTGCGAGAGAGACTGCGATGGAGACTGCGAGAGAGACAGCGAGAGAGACTGCGAGGGAGAAAGCGAGAGAAACTGCGAGAGAGACTGCTATGGAGATAGCGAGAGAGACAGCGAGGGATACAGCGAGAGACACTGCGAGAGAGAATGCGAGGGAGACAGCGATTGAGACGGCGAGAGAGAGAGCGAGAGAGAGAGCGAGAGAGTGAGTGAGGGAGACAGCGAGGGAGACAGCGAGGGAGACAGTAGAGAGACTGCGAGAGAGACTGCGAGAGAGACTGCGAGAGAGACTGCGAGAGAGACTGCGAGGGAGGCAGCGAGGGAGACAGCGAGGGAGACAGCGACAGAGACAGCGACAGAGACAGCGACAGAGACAGCGACAGAGACTGTGAGAGAGACTGCGAGGGACACAGCGAGAGAGACTGCGAGGGAGACAACGAGAGAGAATGCGAGAGAGATCACGCGAGACAGCGAGGGAGACAGCGAGGGAGATAGCGAGGGAGACAGCGAGAGAGACAGCGAGAGAGACTGCGAGAGAGACTGCGAGAGAGACTGCGAGAGAGACTGCGAGAGAGACTGCGAGGGAGACTGCGAGAGAGACTGCTATGGAGATAGCGAGAGAGACAGCGAGGGATACAGCGAGAGAGACTGCGAGAGTGACTGCGAGGGAGACGGCGAGGGAGACGGCGAGGGAGACGGCGAGGGAGACGGCGAGGGCGACGGCGAGAGAGACGGCGAGAGAGACAGCGAGGGAGACAGCGAGAGAGACTTCGAGAGAGACTGCGAGGGAGACGGCGAGAGAGACAGCGAGAGAAACTGTGAGGGAGACTGTGAGGGAGACAGCGAGAGAGACTGCGAGAGAGACAGTGAGAGGGACTGCGAGAGAGAAAGCGAGAGAGAAAGCCAGAGAGTGCGAGGGAGACAGCGAGGGAGACAGCGAGGGAGACAGCGAGAGAGAATGCGAGTGAGAATGCGAGAGAGACTGAGAGAGAGACTGAGAGAGAGACTGAGAGAGAGACTGAGAGAGAGACTGAGAGAGAGACTGAGAGGGAGACAGCGAGGGAGACAGCGAGGGAGACAGCGAGAGAGACATCGAGAGAGACATCGAGAGAGACAGCGAAAGAGAATGCGAGAGAGACTGCGAGAGAGACTGCGAGAGAGACAGCGAGAGAGACAGCGAGGGAGACAGCGAGAGAGACTGTGAGGGAGACTGCGAGAGAGACTGCTATGGAGATAGCGAGAGAGACAGCGAGGGATACAGCGAGAGAGACTGCGAGAGTGACTGCGAGAGAGACTGTGAGGGAGACTGCGAGAGAGACTGCTATGGAGATAGCGAGAGAGACAGCGAGAGAGACAGCGAGGGAGACAGCGAGAGAGACTGTGAGGGAGACTGCGAGAGAGACTGCTATGGAGATAGCGAGAGAGACAGCGAGGGATACAGCGAGAGAGACTGCGAGAGAGACTGCGAGGGAGACTGCAAGGGAGACAGCGAGAGAGACAGCGAGAGAGACAGCGAGAGAGACTGCGAGAGAGACTGTGAGGGAGACTGCGAGAGAGACTGCTATGGAGATAGCGAGAGAGACAGCGAGGGATACAGCGAGAGAGACTGCGAGAGTGACTGCGAGGGAGACAGCGAGGGAGACGGCGAGGGAGACGGCGAGGGCGACGGCGAGAGAGACGGCGAGAGAGACAGCGAGGGAGACAGCGAGAGAGACTTCGAGAGAGACTGCGAGGGAGACGGCGAGAGAGACAGCGAGAGAGACTGTGAGGGAGACTGTGAGGGAGACAGCGAGAGAGACTGCGAGAGAGACAGTGAGAGGGACTGCGAGAGAGAAAGCGAGAGAGAAAGCCAGAGAGTGCGAGGGAGACAGCGAGGGAGACAGCGAGAGAGAATGCGAGAGAGACTGAGAGAGAGACTGAGAGAGAGACTGAGAGAGAGACTGAGAGAGAGACTGAGAGGGAGACTGAGAGGGAGACTGAGAGGGAGACAGCGAGGGAGACAGCGAGGGAGACAGCGAGGGAGACATCGAGAGAGACATCGAGAGAGACATCGAGAGAGACAGCGAAAGAGAATGCGAGAGAGACTGCGAGAGAGACTGCGAGAGAGACAGCGAGAGAGACTGCGAGAGAGACATCCAGGGTGACTTCGAGGGAGACTTCGAGGGAGACTGCGAGGGAGACAGCGAGAGAGACTGAGAGAGAGACTGAGAGAGACAGCGAGGGAGACAGCGAGGGAGACAGCGAGGGAGACAGCGAGGGAGACAGCGAGAGAGTCTGCGAGGGAGAGAGCGAGGGAGAAAGCGAGAGAGACTGCGAGAGAGACTGCGAGGGAGACTGCGAGGGAGACAGCGATAGAGACTGCGAGGGAGACAGCGATAGAGACTGCGAGGGAGACAGCGAGAGAGACTGCGAGAGAGACTGTGAGAGAGACTGCGAGGGAGACAGCGAGAGAGACAGCGAGAGAGACTGCGAGAGAGACTGCGAGAGAGACTGCGAGAGAGACTGCGAGAGAGACAGCGAGAGAGACTGTGAGGGAGAAAGCGAGAGAAACTGCGAGAGAGACAGCGAGGGATACAGCGAGAGACACTGCGAGAGAGACTGCGAGGGAGACGGCGAGAGAGAGAGCGAGGGAGAGAGCGAGGGAGACAGCGAGAGAGACTTCGAGAGAGACTGCGAGGGAGGCAGCGAGGGAGACAGCGAGGGAGACAGCGAGGGAGACAGCGAGGGAGACTGCGAGAGCGACTGCTAGGGAGACAGCGAGGGAGACAGCGAGGGTGACAGCGAGGGTGACAGCGAGGGTGACAGCGAGAGAAACTGCGAGGAAGACAGCGAGGGAGACAGCGAGGGAGAGAGCGAGGGACACAGCGAGGGAGACAGCGAGGGAGACAGCGAGGGAGACAGCGAGGGAGACAGCGAGGGAGACAGCGAGAGAGACAGCGAGAGAGACTGCGAGGGAGACAGCGAGAGAGACAGCGAGAGAGACAGCGAGAGAGACAGCGAGGGAGAAAGCGAGAGAGACTGCGAGAGTGACTGCGAGAGAGACAGCGAGAGAGACTGCGAGAGGGACAGCGAGAGAGACTGCGAGAGAGACTGCGAGAGAGACTGCGAGAGAGACTGCGAGAGAGACTGCGAGAGAGACTGCGAGAGAGACTGCGATAGAGACTGCGAGGGAGACAGCGAGGGAGACAGCGAGAGAGACAGCGAGAGAGACAGCGAGAGAGACAGCGAGGGAGAAAGCGAGGGAGACAGCGAGAGAGACTGCGAGAGAGACAGCGAGAGAGACTGCGAGAGAGACTGCGAGAGAGACTGCGAGAGGGACAGCGAGAGAGACTGCGAGAGAGACTGCGAGAGAGACTGCGAGAGAGACTGCGAGAGAGACTGCGAGAGAGACTGCGAGAGAGACAGCGAGAGAGACAGCGAGGGAGACAGCGAGGGAGACAGCGAGGGAGACAGCGAGGGAGACAGCGAGGGAGACAGCGACAGAGACAGCGACAGAGACTGTGAGAGAGACTGCGAGGGACACAGCGAGAGAGACTGCGAGGGAGACAACGAGAGAGAATGCGAGAGAGATCGCGTGAGACAGCGAGGGAGACAGCGAGGGAGATAGCGAGGGAGATAGCGAGGGAGACAGCGAGGGAGACAGCGAGAGAAACTGCGAGGAAGACTGCGAGAGAGACTGCGAGAGAGACTTCGAGAGAGACTGCGAGAGAGACTGCGAGAGAGACTGCGAGAGAGACTGCGAGAGAGACTGCGAGAGAGACTGCGTGGGAGAAAGCGAGAGAGACTGCGAGAGAGACTGCGAGGGAGACTGCGAGGGAGACTGCAAGGGAGACTGCAAGGGAGACTGCAAGGGAGACAGCGAGAGAGACAGCGAGGGAGATAGCGAGAGAGACTGCGAGAGAGACTGCGAGAGAGACTGTGAGGGAGACTGCGAGAGAGACTGCTATGGAGATAGCGAGAGAGACAGCGAGGGATACAGCGAGAGAGACTGCGAGAGTGACTGCGAGGGAGACGGCGAGGGAGACGGCGAGGGAGATGGCGAGGGAGACAGCGATGGCGACGGCGAGAGAGAGAGCGAGAGAGACAGCGAGGGAGACAGCGAGAGAGACTTCGAGAGAGACTGCGAGGGAGACGGCGAGAGAGACAGCGAGAGAGACAGCGAGAGAGACTGTGAGGGAGACTGTGAGGCAGACAGCGAGAGAGACTGCGAGAGAGACAGCGAGAGAGACTGCGAGAGAGACAGTGAGAGGGACTGCGAGAGAGAAAGCGAGAGAGAATGCGATAGAGACTGAGAGAGAGACTGAGAGAGAGACTGAGAGGGAGACAGCGAGGGAGACAGCGAGGGAGACAGCGAGGGAGACATCGAGGGAGACTGCGAGGGAGACTGCGAGGGAGACTGCGAGGGAGACTGCGAGGGAGACTGCGAGGGAGACAGCGATAGAGACTGCGAGGAAGACAGCGAGAGAGACTGCGAGAGAGACTGCGAGAGAGACTGCGAGGGAGACAGCGAGAGAGACAGCGAGAGAGACTGTGAGGGAGACAGCGAGGGAGACAGCGAGAGAGACTGCGAGAGAGACTGCGAGAGATACTGCGAGAGAGACTGCGATAGAGACTGCGAGGGAGACAGCGAGAGAGACTGTGAGGGAGAAAGCGAGAGAAACTGCGAGAGAGACAGCGAGGGACACAGCGAGAGACACTGCGAGGGAGACTGCGAGGGAGACGGCGAGGGAGAGAGCGAGGGAGAGAGCGAGGGAGTGAGCGAGGGAGAGAGCGAGGGAGAGAGCGAGGGAGAGAGCGAGGGAGACTTCGAGAGAGACTTCGAGAGAGACTGCGAGGGAGGCAGCGAGGGAGACAGCGAGGGAGACAGCGAGGGAGACAGCGAGGGAGACAGCGAGAGAGACAGCGAGAGAGACTGCGAGAGCGACTGCTAGGGAGACAGCGAGGGAGACAGCGAGGGTGACAGCGAGGGAGACAGTGAGAGAAACTGCGAGGGAGTCAGCGAGAGAGACTACGAGAGCGACTGCTAGGGAGACAGCGAGGGAGACAGCGAGGGTGACAGCGAGGGAGACAGCGAGAGAAACTGCGAGGAAGACAGCGAGAGAGACTGCGAGAGAGACGGCGAGGGAGACAGTGAGGGAGAGAGCGAGGGACACAGCGAGGGAGACAGCGAGGGAGACAGCGAGGGAGACAGCGAGGGAGACAGCGAGGGAGACTGCGAGGGAGACAGCGAGAGAGACAGCGAGAGAGACAGCGAGAGAGACAGCGAGGGAGAAAGCGAGGGAGACAGCGAGAGAGACTGCGAGAGAGACTGCGAGGGAGACAGCGTGGGAGACAGCGAGAGAGACAGCGAGAGAGACAGCGAGAGAGACTGCGAGAGAGACTGCAAAGGAGACTGCGAGAGAGACTGCAAAGGAGACTGCGAGAGAGATGGAGAGAGAGACGGCGAGAGAGATGGAGAGAGAGACGGCGAGAGAGACGGCGAGAGAGACAGTGAGGGAGAGAGCGAGAGAGACTGCGAGGGAGACAGCGAGAGAGACAGCGAGAGAGACAGCGAGAGAGACTGCAAGGGAGACAGCGAGAGAGACTGCTATGGAGATAGCGAGAGAGACAGCGAGGGAGACAGCGAGGGAGACTGCGAGAGAGACTGTGAGGGAGACTGCGAGAGAGACTGCTATGGAGATAGCGAGAGAGACAGCGAGGGAGACGGCGAGGGAGACGGCGAGGGAGACGGCGAGGGCGACGGCGAGGGCGACGGCGAGAGAGACGGCGAGAGAGACGGCGAGAGAGACAGCGAGGGAGACAGCGAGAGAGAATTCGAGAGAGTTGCGAGGGAGACGGCGAGAGAGACTGCGAGGGAGACAGCGAGGGAGACAGCGAGGGAGACAGCGAGGGAGACAGCGAGGGAGACAGCGAGGGAGACAGCGAGAGAAACTGCGAGAGAAACTGCGAGGCAGACTGCGAGAGAGACTGCGAGAGAGACTGCGAGAGAGACTGCGAGGGAGAAAGCGAGAGAGACTGCGAGAGAGACTGCGAGAGAGACTGCGAGGGAGAAAGCGAGAGAGACTGCGAGGGAGACTGCGAGGGAGACTGCAAGAGAGACAGCGAGGGAGATAGCGAGGGAGATAGCGAGGGAGATAGCGAGGGAGACAGCGAGAGAGACTGCGAGAGAGACTGCGAGGGAGAAAGCGAGAGAGACTGCGAGGGAGACTGCGAGGGAGACTGCAAGAGAGACAGCGAGGGAGATAGCGAGGGAGATAGCGAGGGAGACAGCGAGAGAGACTGCGAGAGAGACTGCGAGAGAGACTGCGAGAGAGACTGCGAGAGAGACTGTGAGGGAGACAGCGAGGGAGACTGTGAGGGACACTGCGAGAGAGAATGCGAGGGAGACAGCGATTCAGACGGCGAGGGAGACGACGAGGGAGACGGAGAGGGAGACGGCGAGGGAGAGAGCGAGTGAGAGAGCGAGAGAGAGAGCGAGAGAGAGAGCGAGAGAGAGAGCGAGGGAGACAGCGAGGGAGAGAGTGAGGGATACAGCGAGAGACACTGCGAGAGAGACTGCGAGGGAGACGGCGAGGGAGAGAGCGAGGGAGAGAGCGAGGGAGAGAGCGAGGGAGAGAGCGAGGGAGACTTCGAGAGAGACTTCGAGAGAGACTGCGAGGGAGGCAGCGAGGGAGGCAGCGAGGGAGACAGCGAGGGAGACAGCGAGGGAGACAGCGAGGGAGACAGCGAGGGAGACAGCGAGGGAGACAGCGAGAGAGACAGCGAGAGAGACTGCGAGAGCGACTGCTAGGGAGACAGCGAGGGAGACAGCGAGGGTGACAGCGAGGGAGACAGTGAGAGAAACTGCGAGGGAGTCAGCGAGAGAGACTACGAGAGCGACTGCTAGGGAGACAGCGAGGGAGACAGCGAGGGTGACAGCGAGGGAGACAGCGAGAGAAACTGCGAGGAAGACAGCGAGAGAGACTGCGAGAGAGACGGCGAGGGAGACAGTGAGGGAGAGAGCGAGGGACACAGCGAGGGAGACAGCGAGGGAGACAGCGAGGGAGACAGCGAGAGAGACTGCGAGGGAGACAGCGAGAGAGACAGCGAGAGAGACAGCGAGAGAGACAGCGAGGGAGAAAGCGAGGGAGACAGCGAGAGAGACTGCGAGAGAGACTGCGAGGGAGACAGCGTGGGAGACAGCGAGAGAGACAGCGAGAGAGACAGCGAGAGAGACAGCGAGAGAGAATGCAAAGGAGACTGCGAGAGAGACTGCGAGAGGGACAGCGAGAGAGACTGCGAGAGAGACTGCGAGAGAGACTGCGAGAGAGACTGCGAGAGAGACTGCGAGAGAGACTGCAAAGGAGACTGCGAGAGAGACTGCAAAGGAGACTGCGAGAGAGACTGCAAAGGAGACTGCGAGAGAGATGGAGAGAGAGACGGCGAGAGAGATGGAGAGAGAGACGGCGAGAGAGACGGCGAGAGAGACAGTGAGGGAGAGAGCGAGAGAGACTGCGAGGGAGACAGCGAGAGAGACAGCGAGAGAGACAGCGAGAGAGACTGTGAGAGATACAGCGAGGGAGACTGCTATGGAGATAGCGAGAGAGACAGCGAGGGATACAGCGAGAGAGACTGCGAGAGTGACTGCGAGGGAGACGGCGAGGGAGACGGCGAGGGCGACGGCGAGGGCGACGGCGAGAGAGACGGCGAGAGAGACGGCGAGAGAGACAGCGAGGGAGACAGCGAGAGAGACTTCGAGAGAGTTGCGAGGGAGACGGCGAGAGAGACAGCGAGGGAGACAGCGAGGGAGACAGCGAGGGAGACAGCGAGGGAGACAGCGAGGGAGACGGCGAGGGCGACGGCGAGGACGACGGCGAGAGAGACGGCGAGAGAGACGGCGAGAGAGACAGCGAGAGAGACTTCGAGAGAGACTGCGAGGGAGACAGCGAGGGAGACAGCGAGGGAGACAGCGAGGGAGACAGCGAGGGAGACAGCGAGGGAGACAGCGAGGGAGACAGCGAGAGAAACTGCGAGGCAGACTGCGAGAGAGACTGCGAGAGAGACTGCGAGAGAGACTGCGAGAGAGAAAGCGAGAGAGACTGCGAGAGAGACTGCGAGAGAGACTGCGAGGGAGAAAGCGAGAGAGACTGCGAGGGAGACTGCGAGGGAGACTGCAAGAGAGACAGCGAGGGAGACAGCGAGGGAGATAGCGAGGGAGACAGCGAGAGAGACTGCGAGAGAGACTGCGAGAGAGACTGCGAGAGAGACTGCGAGAGAGACTGCGAGAGAGACTGCGAGGGAGACAGCGAGGGAGACTGTGAGGGACACTGCGAGAGAGAATGCGAGGGAGACAGCGATTCAGACGGCGAGGGAGACGACGAGGGAGACGGCGAGGGAGACGGCGAGGGAGACGGCGAGGGAGACGGCGAGTGAGAGAGCGAGAGAGAGAGCGAGAGAGAGAGCGAGAGAGAGAGCGAGGGAGACAGCGAGGGAGAGAGTGAGGGAGAAAGCGAGAGAGACTGCGAGGGAGACAGCGATAGAAACTGCGAGGGAGTCAGCGAGAGAGACAGCGAGAGAGACTGTGAGAGAGACCTCGAGGGAGAGAGCGAGGGAGACAGCGAGAGAGACAGCGAGAGAGACTGTGAGGGAGACAGCGAGGGAGACAGCGAGAGAGACAGCAAGAGAGACTGCGAGTGAGACTGTGAGGGAGACAGCGAGAGAGACTGCGAGGGAGAAAGCGAGAGAAACTGCGAGAGAGACTGCTATGGAGATAGCGAGAGAGACAGCGAGGGATACAGCGAGAGACACTGCGAGAGAGAATGCGAGGGAGACGGCGATTGAGACGGCGAGGGAGACGGCGAGAGAGAGAGCGAGAGAGAGAGCGAGGGAGACAGCGAGGGAGACAGCGAGGTAGACAGCGAGGTAGACAGCGAGGTAGACAGCGAGGTAGACAGCGAGGGAGACAGCGAGGGAGACAGCGAGGGAGACAGCGAGGGAGACAGCGAGGGAGACAGCGACAGAGACTGTGAGAGAGACTGCGAGGGACACAGCGAGAGAGACTGCGAGGGAGACAACGAGAGAGAATGCGAGAGAGATCGTGTGAGACAGCGAGGGAGACAGCGAGGGAGACAGTGAGGGAGACTGCGAGAGAGACAGCGAGAGAGACAGCGAGGGAGACAGCGAGGGAGACAGCGAGGGAGACAGCGAGGGAGACAGCGAGGGAGACAGCGAGGGAGACAGCGAGGGAGACTGCAAGAGAGACTGTGAGGGAGACAGCGAGGGAGACAGCGAGGGAGACAGCGAGAGAGACTGCGAGAGAGACTGCGAGAGAGACTGCGAGAGAGACTGCGAGGGAGACTGCGAGGGAGACTGCGAGGGAGAAAGCGAGAGAGACTGCAAGGGAGAAAGCGAGAGAGACTGCGAGGGAGAAAGCGAGGGAGAAAGCGAGAGAGACTGCGAGGGAGACTGCAAGGGAGACAGCGAGAGATACAGCGAGAGAGACAGCGAGGGAGATAGCGAGGGAGATAGCGAGAGAGACTGCGAGAGAGACTGCGAGAGAGACTGCGAGAGAGACTGCGAGAGAGACTGTGAGGGAGACAGCGATGGAGACTGTGAGGGATACAGCGAGAGAGACTGCTATGGAGATAGCGAGAGAGACAGCGAGGGATACAGCGAGAGAGACAGCGAGAGTGACTGCGAGGGATACGGCGAGGGCGACGGCGAGAGAGACTTCGAGAGAGACTGCGAGGGAGACTGTGAGGGAGACTGTGAGGGAGACAGCGAGAGAGACTGCGAGAGAGACTGCGAGAGAGACAGCGAGAGAGACTGTGAGGGAGACTGTGAGGGAGACAGCGAGAGAGACTGCGAGAGAGACTGCGAGGGAGACAGCGAGAGAGACTGCGAGAGAGACTGCCAGAGAGACTGCGAGAGAGACTGCGAGAGAGACTGCGAGAGGGACTGCGAGAGGGACTGCGAGAGGGACTGCGAGAGGGACTGCGAGAGGGACTGCGAGAGAGAAAGCCAGAGAGAAAGCCAGAGAGTGCGAGGGAGACAGCGAGGGAGACAGCGAGAGAGAATGCGAGAGAGACTGAGAGAGAGACTGAGAGGGAGACTGAGAGGGAGACTGAGAGGGAGACAGCGAGGGAGACAACGAGAGAGACATCGAGAGAGAATGCGAGAGAGACTGCGAGAGAGACATCCAGGGTGACTTCGAGGGAGACAGCGAGGGAGACAGCGAGGGAGACAGCGAGGGAGACAGCGAGGGAGACAGCGAGGGAGACTGCGAGGGAGACTGCGAGGGAGACTGCGAGGGAGACAGTGAGAGAGTCTGCGAGAGAGTCTGCGAGGGAGAGAGCGAGGGAGAAAGCGAGAGAGACTGCGAGGGAGACAGCGAGAGAGACTGCGAGGGAGACAGCGAGAGAGACTGCGAGGGAGACAGCGAGAGAGACTGCGAGAGAGACAGCGAGAGAGACTGCGAGGGAGAAAGCGAGAGAAACAGCGAGAGAGAATGCTATGGAGATAGCGAGAGAGACAGCGAGGGATACAGCGAGAGACACTGCGAGAGAGAATGCGAGGGAGACAGCGATTGAGACGGCGAGGGAGACGGCAAGGGAGACGGCGAGAGAGAGAGCGAGGGAGACAGCGAGGGAGACAGCGAGGGAGACAGCGAGAGAGACAGCGAGAGAGACAGCGAGAGAGACAGCGAGAGAGACAGCGAGAGAGACAGCGAGAGAGACAGCGAGAGAGACTTCGAGAGAGACTGCGAGAGAGACTGCGAGGGAGACAGCGAGGGAGACAGCGAGGGAGACAGCGAGGGAGACAGCGACGGAGACAGCGACAGAGACAGCGACAGAGACTGTGAGAGAGACTGCGAGGGACACAGCGAGAGAGACTGCGAGGTAGACAACGAGAGAGAATGCGAGAGAGATCGCGTGAGACAGCGAGGGAGACAGCGAGGGAGACAGCGAGGGAGACTGCGAGAGAGACAGCGAGAGAGACAGCGAGAGAGACTGCGAGAGAGACTGCGAGGGAGACTGCGAGGGAGACTGCGAGGGAGACTGCGAGGGAGACTGCGAGGGAGACTGCGAGGGAGACAGCGAGAGAAACTGCGAGGAAGACTGCGAGAGAGAACTGCGAGGGAGAAAGCGAGAGAGACTGCGAGAGAGACTGCGAGAGAGACTGCGAGGGAGAAAGCGAGAGAGACTGCGAGGGAGACAACGAGAGAGATAGCGAGGGAGACTGCGAGGGAGACTGCGAGAGAGACTGCGAGAGAGACTGCGAGAGAGACTGCGAGAGAGACTGCGAGGGAGACTGCGAGGGAGACTGCGAGGGAGACTGCGAGGGAGACTGTGAGGGAGACTGCGAGAGAGACTGCTATGGAGATAGCGAGAGAGACAGCGAGGGATACAGCGAGAGAGACTGCGAGAGTGACTGCGAGGGAGACGGCGAGGGAGACGGCGAGGGAGACGGCGAGAGAGAGAGCGAGAGAGACTTCGAGAGAGACTGCGAGGGAGACGGCGAGAGAGACTGTGAGGGAGACAACGAGAGAGACATCGAGAGAGACATCGAGAGAGAATGCGAGAGAGACATCCAGGGTGACTTCGAGGGAGACAGCGAGGGAGACAGCGAGGGAGACAGCGAGGGAGACTGCGAGGGAGACTGCGAGGGAGACTGCGAGGGAGACTGCGAGGGAGACTGCGCGGGAGACTGCGCGGGAGACTGCGAGGGAGACTGCGCGGGAGACTGCGCGGGAGACTGCGAGGGAGACTGCGAGGGAGACAGCGAGAGAGTCTGCGAGGGAGAGAGCGAGGGAGAAAGCGAGAGAGACTGCGAGAGAGACTGCGAGGGAGACTGCGAGGGAGACTGCGAGGGAGACTGCGATAGAGACTGCGAGGGAGACAGCGAGAGAGACTGCGAGGGAGACAGCGAGAGGGACTGCGAGAGGGACTGCGAGGGAGACAGCGAGGGAGACAGCGAGGGTGACAGCGAGAGAGACTGCGAGAGAGACTGAGAGAGAGACTGCGAGAGAGACAGCGAGAGAGACTGCGAGAGAGACTGCGAGGGAGAAAGCGAGAGAAACTGCGAGACAGACTGCTATGGAGATAGCGAGAGAGACAGCGAGGGATACAGCGAGAGACACTGCGAGAGAGAATGCGAGGGAGACAGCGATTGAGAAGGCGAGAGAGAGAGCGATAGAGAGAGCGAGAGAGTGAGCGAGGGAGACAGCGAGGGAGACAGCGAGGGAGACAGCGAGGGAGACAGCGAGGGAGACAGCGAGAGAGACAGCGAGAGAGACTGCGAGGGAGACAGCGATAGAGACTGCGAGGGAGACAGCGAGAGAGACTGCGAGAGAGACTGCGAGAGAGACTGCGAGAGAGACTGCGAGAGAGACTGCGAGGGAGACAGCGAGAGAGACAGCGAGAGAGACTGTGAGGGAGACAGCGAGAGAGACTGCGAGAGAGACTGCGAGAGAGACTGCGAGAGAGACTGCGAGAGAGACTGCGAGAGAGACTGCGAGAGAGACAGCGAGAGAGACAGCGAGAGAGACTGTGAGGGAGAAAGCGAGAGAAACTGCGAGAGAGACAGCGAGGGATACAGCGAGAGACACTGCGAGAGAGACTGCGAGGGAGACGGCGAGAGAGAGAGTGAGGGAGAGAGCGAGGGAGACAGCGAGAGAGACTTCGAGAGAGACTGCGAGGGAGGCAGCGAGGGAGACAGCGAGGGAGACAGCGAGGGAGACTGCGAGAGCGACTGCTAGGGAGACAGCGAGGGAGACAGCGAGGGTGACAGCGAGGGAGACAGCGAGAGAAACTGCGAGGAAGACAGCGAGGGAGACAGCGAGGGAGAGAGCGAGGGACACAGCGAGGGAGACAGCGAGGGAGACAGCGAGTGAGACAGCGAGGGAGACAGCGAGGGAGACAGCGAGGGAGACAGCGAGGGAGACAGCGAGGGAGACAGCGAGAGAGACAGCGAGAGAGACTGCGAGGGAGACAGCGAGAGAGACAGCGAGAGAGACAGCGAGAGAGACAGCGAGGGAGAAAGCGAGGGAGACAGCGAGAGAGACTGCGAGAGAGACTGCGAGAGAGACAGCGAGAGAGACAGCGAGAGAGACTGCGAGAGGGACAGCGAGAGAGACTGCGAGAGAGACTGCGAGAGAGACTGCGAGAGAGACTGCGAGAGAGACTGCGAGAGAGACTGCGAGGGAGACAGCGAGGGAGACAGCGACAGAGACAGCGACAGAGACTGTGAGAGAGACTGCGAGGGACACAGCGAGAGAGACTGCGAGGGAGACAACGAGAGAGAATGCGAGAGAGATCGCGTGAGACAGCGAGGGAGACAGCGAGGGAGACAGCGAGGGAGACAGCGAGGGAGACAGCGAGGGAGACAGCGAGGGAGACAGCGAGGGAGACTGCAAGAGAGACTGTGAGGGAGACAGCGAGGGAGACAGCGAGGGAGACAGCGAGAGAGACTGCGAGAGAGACTGCGAGAGAGACTGCGAGAGAGACTGCGAGGGAGACTGCGAGGGAGACTGCGAGGGAGAAAGCGAGAGAGACTGCGAGGGAGAAAGCGAGAGAGACTGCGAGGGAGAAAGCGAGGGAGAAAGCGAGAGAGACTGCGAGGGAGACTGCAAGGGAGACAGCGAGAGATACAGCGAGAGAGACAGCGAGGGAGATAGCGAGGGAGATAGCGAGAGAGACTGCGAGAGAGACTGCGAGAGAGACTGCGAGAGAGACTGCGAGTGAGACTGCGAGAGAGACTGCGAGAGAGACTGCGAGAGAGACTGTGAGGGAGACAGCGAGGGAGACTGTGAGGGATACAGCGAGAGAGACTGCTATGGAGATAGCGAGAGAGACAGCGAGGGATACAGCGAGAGAGACAGCGAGAGTGACTGCGAGGGATACGGCGAGGGCGACGGCGAGAGAGACTTCGAGAGAGACTGCGAGGGAGACTGTGAGGGAGACTGTGAGGGAGACAGCGAGAGAGACTGCGAGAGAGACTGCGAGAGAGACAGCGAGAGAGACTGTGAGGGAGACTGTGAGGGAGACAGCGAGAGAGACTGCGAGAGAGACTGCGAGAGAGACTGCCAGAGAGACTGCGAGAGAGACTGCGAGAGGGACTGCGAGAGGGACTGCGAGAGGGACTGCGAGAGGGACTGCGAGAGGGACTGCGAGAGAGAAAGCCAGAGAGAAAGCCAGAGAGTGCGAGGGAGACAGCGAGGGAGACAGCGAGAGAGAATGCGAGAGAGACTGAGAGAGAGACTGAGAGGGAGACTGAGAGGGAGACTGAGAGGGAGACAGCGAGGGAGACAACGAGAGAGACATCGAGAGAGAATGCGAGAGAGACTGCGAGAGAGACATCCAGGGTGACTTCGAGGGAGACAGCGAGAGAGACAGCGAGGGAGACAGCGAGGGAGACAGCGAGGGAGACAGCGAGGGAGACAGCGAGGGAGACAGCGAGGGAGACTGCGAGGGAGACTGCGAGGGAGACTGCGAGGGAGACAGTGAGAGAGTCTGCGAGAGAGTCTGCGAGGGAGAGAGCGAGGGAGAAAGCGAGAGAGACTGCGAGGGAGACAGCGAGAGAGACTGCGAGGGAGACAGCGAGAGAGACTGCGAGGGAGACAGCGAGAGAGACTGCGAGAGAGACAGCGAGAGAGACTGCGAGGGAGAAAGCGAGAGAAACAGCGAGAGAGAATGCTATGGAGATAGCGAGAGAGACAGCGAGGGATACAACGAGAGACACTGCGAGAGAGAATGCGAGGGAGACAGCGATTGAGACGGCGAGGGAGACGGCAAGGGAGACGGCGAGAGAGAGAGCGAGGGAGACAGCGAGGGAGACAGCGAGGGAGACAGCGAGAGAGACAGCGAGAGAGACAGCGAGAGAGACAGCGAGAGAGACAGCGAGAGAGACAGCGAGAGAGACTGCGAGAGAGACTGCGAGGGAGACAGCGAGGGAGACAGCGAGGGAGACAGCGAGGGAGACAGCGACGGAGACAGCGACAGAGACAGCGACAGAGACTGTGAGAGAGACTGCGAGGGACACAGCGAGAGAGACTGCGAGGTAGACAACGAGAGAGAATGCGAGAGAGATCGCGTGAGACAGCGAGGGAGACAGCGAGGGAGACAGCGAGGGAGACTGCGAGAGAGACAGCGAGAGAGACAGCGAGAGAGACTGCGAGAGAGACTGCGAGGGAGACTGCGAGGGAGACTGCGAGGGAGACTGCGAGGGAGACTGCGAGGGAGACTGCGAGGGAGACAGCGAGAGAAACTGCGAGGAAGACTGCGAGAGAGACTGCGAGGGAGAAAGCGAGAGAGACTGCGAGAGAGACTGCGAGAGAGACTGCGAGGGAGAAAGCGAGAGAGACTGCGAGGGAGACAACGAGAGAGATAGCGAGGGAGACTGCGAGGGAGACTGCGAGAGAGACTGCGAGAGAGACTGCGAGAGAGACTGCGAGAGAGACTGCGAGAGAGACTGCGAGAGAGACTGCGAGGGAGACTGCGAGGGAGACTGCGAGGGAGACTGTGAGGGAGACTGCGAGAGAGACTGCTATGGAGATAGCGAGAGAGACAGCGAGGGATACAGCGAGAGAGACTGCGAGAGTGACTGCGAGGGAGACGGCGAGGGAGACGGCGAGGGAGACGGCGAGAGAGAGAGCGAGAGAGACTTCGAGAGAGACTGCGAGGGAGACGGCGAGAGAGACTGTGAGGGAGACAACGAGAGAGACATCGAGAGAGACATCGAGAGAGAATGCGAGAGAGACATCCAGGGTGACTTCGAGGGAGACAGCGAGGGAGACAGCGAGGGAGACAGTGAGGGAGACAGCGAGGGAGACAGCGAGGGAGACTGCGAGGGAGACTGCGAGGGAGACTGCGAGGGAGACTGCGACTGAGACTGCGCGGGAGACTGCGAGGGAGACTGCGAGGGAGACTGCGCGGGAGACTGCGCGGGAGACTGCGAGGGAGACTGCGAGGGAGACAGCGAGAGAGTCTGCGAGGGAGAGAGCGAGGGAGAAAGCGAGAGAGACTGCGAGAGAGACTGCGAGGGAGACTGCGAGGGAGACTGCGATAGAGACTGCGAGGGAGACAGCGAGAGAGACTGCGAGGGAGACAGCGAGAGGGACTGCGAGAGGGACTGCGAGGGAGACAGCGAGGGAGACAGCGAGGGTGACAGCGAGAGAGAATGCGAGAGAGACTGAGAGAGAGACTGCGAGAGAGACAGCGAGAGAGACTGCGAGAGAGACTGCGAGGGAGAAAGCGAGAGAAACTGCGAGACAGACTGCTATGGAGATAGCGAGAGAGACAGCGAGGGATACAGCGAGAGACACTGCGAG
The DNA here is from genome assembly GCF_036365525.1 of Heterodontus francisci. Lineage (NCBI taxonomy): Eukaryota > Metazoa > Chordata > Chondrichthyes > Heterodontiformes > Heterodontidae > Heterodontus > Heterodontus francisci. Next base: position 334,640 of record NW_027141148.1, on the reverse strand, counting down.
AGAGAATGCGAGGGAGACAGCGATAGAGACTGCGAGGGAGACTGCGAGAGAGACTGCGAGAGAGACTGCGAGAGAGACTGCGAGGGAGACAGCGAGAGAGACAGCGAGGGAGACAGCGAGAGAGACTGCGAGAGAGACTGCGAGAGAGACTGCGAGAGATACTGCGAGAGAGACTGCGAGAGAGACTGCGAGAGAGACAGCGAGAGAGACTGTGAGGGAGAAAGCGAGAGAAACTGCGAGAGAGACAGCGAGGGATACAGCGAGAGACACTGCGAGAGAGACTGCGAGGGAGACGGCGAGAGAGAGAGTGAGGGAGAGAGCGAGGGAGACAGCGAGAGAGACTTCGAGAGAGACTGCGAGGGAGGCAGCGAGGGAGACAGCGAGGGAGACAGCGAGGGAGACAGCGAGGGAGACAGCGAGAGAGACAGCGAGAGAGACAGCGAGGGAGAAAGCGAGGGAGACAGCGAGAGAGACAGCGAGAGAGACTGCGAGGGAGACAGCGATAGAGACTGCGAGGGAGACTGCGAGAGAGACTGCGAGGGAGACAGCGAGAGAGACAGCGAGGGAGACAGCGAGAGAGACTGCGAGAGAGACTGCGAGAGAGACTGCGAGAGATACTGCGAGAGAGACTGCGAGAGAGACTGCGAGAGAGACAGCGAGAGAGACTGCGAGAGAGACAGCGAGAGAGACTGCGAGGGAGACTGCGAGAGAGACTGCGAGAGAGACTGCGAGAGAGACTGCGAGGGAGACAGCGAGAGAGACAGCGAGGGAGACAGCGAGAGAGACTGCGAGAGAGACTGCGAGAGAGACTGCGAGAGATACTGCGAGAGAGACTGCGAGAGAGACTGCGAGAGAGACAGCGAGAGAGACTGTGAGGGAGAAAGCGAGAGAAACTGCGAGAGAGACAGCGAGGGATACAGCGAGAGACACTGCGAGAGAGACTGCGAGGGAGACGGCGAGAGAGAGAGTGAGGGAGAGAGCGAGGGAGACAGCGAGAGAGACTTCGAGAGAGACTGCGAGGGAGGCAGCGAGGGAGACAGCGAGGGAGACAGCGAGGGAGACTGCGAGAGCGACTGCTAGGGAGACAGCGAGGGAGACAGCGAGGGTGACAGCGAGGGAGACAGCGAGAGAAACTGCGAGGAAGACAGCGAGGGAGAGAGCGAGGGAGAGAGCGAGGGAGACAGCGAGGGAGACAGCGAGGGAGACAGCGAGTGAGACAGCGAGGGAGACAGCGAGGGAGACAGCGAGGGAGACAGCGAGGGAGACAGCGAGGGAGACAGCGAGAGAGACAGCGAGAGAGACTGCGAGGGAGACAGCGAGAGAGACAGCGAGAGAGACAGCGAGGGAGAAAGCGAGGGAGACAGCGAGAGAGACTGCGAGAGAGACTGCGAGAGAGACAGCGAGAGAGACAGCGAGAGAGACTGCGAGAGGGACAGCGAGAGAGACTGCGAGAGAGACTGCGAGAGAGACTGCGAGAGAGACTGCGAGAGAGACTGCGAGAGAGACTGCGAGGGAGACAGCGAGGGAGACAGCGAGGGAGACAGCGACAGAGACAGCGACAGAGACTGTGAGAGAGACTGCGAGGGACACAGCGAGAGAGACTGCGAGGGAGACAACGAGAGAGAATGCGAGAGAGATCGCGTGAGACAGCGAGGGAGACAGCGAGGGAGATAGCGAGGGAGATAGCGAGGGAGACAGCGAGGGAGACAGCGAGAGAAACTGCGAGAGAGACTTCGAGAGAGACTGCGAGAGAGACTTCGAGAGAGACTGCGAGAGAGACTGCGAGAGAGACTGCGAGAGAGACTGCGAGAGAGACTGCGTGGGAGAAAGCGAGAGAGACTGCGAGAGAGACTGCGAGAGAGACTGCGAGGGAGACTGCAAGGGAGACTGCAAGGGAGACTGCAAGGGAGACAGCGAGAGAGACAGCGATAGAGATAGCGAGAGAGACTGCGAGAGAGACTGCGAGAGAGACTGTGAGGGAGACTGCGAGAGAGACTGCTATGGAGATAGCGAGAGAGACAGCGAGGGATACAGCGAGAGAGACTGCGAGAGTGACTGCGAGGGAGACGGCGAGGGAGACGGCGAGGGAGACGGCGAGGGAGACGGCGATGGCGACGGCGAGAGAGAGAGCGAGAGAGACAGCGAGGGAGACAGCGAGAGAGACTTCGAGAGAGACTGCGAGGGAGACGGCGAGAGAGACAGCGAGAGAGACAGCGAGAGAGACTGTGAGGGAGACTGTGAGGGAGACAGCGAGAGAGACTGCGAGAGAGACAGCGAGAGAGACTGCGAGAGAGACAGTGAGAGGGACTGCGAGAGAGAAAGCAAGAGAGAAAGCCAGAGAGTGCGAGGGAGACAGCGAGGGAGACAGCGAGAGAGAATGCGATAGAGACTGAGAGAGAGACTGAGAGGGAGACAGCGAGGGAGACAGCGAGGGAGACATCGAGGGAGACTGCGAGGGAGACTGCGAGGGAGACTGCGAGGGAGACTGCGAGGGAGACTGCGAGGGAGACAGCGAGAGAGACAGCGAGAGAGACTGAGAGAGAGACTGAGAGAGAGACTGAGAGAGACAGCGAGGGAGACAACGAGGGAGACAATGAGGGAGACAGCGAGGGAGACAGTGAGAGAGTCTGTGAGGGAGTCTGTGAGGGAGACAGCGAGGGAGACAGCGAGAGAGACTGCGAGAGAGACTGCGAGAGAGACTGCGAGAGAGACTGCGAGAGAGACTGCGAGGGAGAAAGCGAGAGAAACTGCGAGAGAGACAGCGAGGGATACAGCGAGAGACACTGCGAGAGAGACTGCGAGGGAGACGGCGAGGGAGAGAGCGAGGGAGAGAGCGAGGGAGAGAGCGAGGGAGAGAGCGAGGGAGAGAGCGAGGGAGACTTCGAGAGAGACTGCGAGGGAGGCAGCGAGGGAGACAGCGAGGGAGATAGCGAGGGAGACAGCGAGGGAGACAGCGAGGGAGACAGCGAGAGAGACAGCGAGAGAGACTGCGAGAGAGACAGCGAGAGAGACTGCGAGAGCGACTGCTAGGGAGACAGCGAGGGAGACAGCGAGGGTGACAGCGAGGGAGACAGTGAGAGAAACTGCGAGGGAGTCAGCGAGAGAGACTACGAGAGCGACTGCTAGGGAGACAGCGAGGGAGACAGCGAGGGTGACAGCGAGGGAGACAGCGAGAGAAACTGCGAGGAAGACAGCGAGAGAGACTGCGAGAGAGACGGCGAGGGAGACAGTGAGGGAGAGAGCGAGGGACACAGCGAGGGAGACAGCGAGGGAGACAGCAAGGGAGACAGCGAGAGAGACTGCGAGGGAGACAGCGAGAGAGACAGCGAGAGAGACAGCGAGAGAGACAGCGAGGGAGAAAGCGAGGGAGACAGCGAGAGAGACTGCGAGAGAGACTGCGAGGGAGACAGCGTGGGAGACAGCGAGAGAGACAGCGAGAGAGAATGCAAAGGAGACTGCGAGAGAGACAGCGAGAGAGACTGCGAGAGAGACTGCAAAGGAGACTGCGAGAGAGATGGAGAGAGAGACGGCGAGAGAGATGGAGAGAGAGACGGCGAGAGAGACGGCGAGAGAGACTGCGAGGGAGACAGCGAGAGAGACAGCGAGAGAGACAGCGAGAGAGACTGCGAGGGAGACAGCGAGAGGGACTGCTATGGAGATAGCGAGAGAGACAGCGAGGGAGACAGCGAGGGAGATAGCGAGAGAGACTGCGAGAGAGACTGTGAGGGAGACTGCGAGAGAGACTGCTATGGAGATAGCGAGAGAGACAGCGAGGGATACAGCGAGAGAGACTGCGAGAGTGACTGCGAGGGAGACGGCGAGGGAGACGGCGAGGGAGACGGCGAGGGCGACGGCGAGAGAGACGGCGAGAGAGACGGCGAGAGAGACGGCGAGAGAGACAGCGAGGGAGACAGCGAGAGAGACTTCGAGAGAGTTGCGAGGGAGACGGCGAGAGAGACTGCGAGGGAGACAGCGAGGGAGACAGCGAGGGAGACAGCGAGAGAAACTGCGAGGCAGACTGCGAGAGAGACTGCGAGAGAGACTGCGAGAGAGACTGCGAGGGAGAAAGCGAGAGAGACTGCGAGAGAGACTGCGAGAGAGACTGCGAGGGAGAAAGCGAGAGAGACTGCGAGGGAGACTGCGAGGGAGACTACAAGAGAGACAGCGAGGGAGATAGCGAGGGAGATAGCGAGGGAGACAGCGAGAGAGACTGCGAGGAAGACAGCGAGAGAGACTGCGAGAGAGACGGCGAGGGAGACAGTGAGGGAGAGAGCGAGAGAGACAGCGAGAGAGACAGCGAGGGAGAAAGCGAGGGAGACAGCGAGAGAGACTGCGAGAGAGACTGCGAGGGAGACAGCGTGGGAGACAGCGAGAGAGAATGCAAAGGAGACTGCGAGAGAGACTGCGAGAGGGACAGCGAGAGAGACTGCGAGAGGGACAGCGAGAGAGACTGCGAGAGAGACTGCGAGAGAGACTGCGAGAGAGACTGCGAGAGAGACTGCGAGAGAGACTGCGAGAGAGACAGCGAGAGTGACTGCGAGGGATACGGCGAGGGCGACGGCGAGAGAGACTTCGAGAGAGACTGCGAGGGAGACTGTGAGGGAGACTGTGAGGGAGACAGCGAGAGAGACTGCGAGAGAGACTGCGAGAGAGACAGCGAGAGAGACTGTGAGGGAGACTGTGAGGGAGACAGCGAGAGAGACTGCGAGAGAGACTGCGAGAGAGACTGCCAGAGAGACTGCGAGAGAGACTGCGAGAGGGACTGCGAGAGGGACTGCGAGAGGGACTGCGAGAGGGACTGCGAGAGGGACTGCGAGAGAGAAAGCCAGAGAGAAAGCCAGAGAGTGCGAGGGAGACAGCGAGGGAGACAGCGAGAGAGAATGCGAGAGAGACTGAGAGAGAGACTGAGAGGGAGACTGAGAGGGAGACTGAGAGGGAGACAGCGAGGGAGACAACGAGAGAGACATCGAGAGAGAATGCGAGAGAGACTGCGAGAGAGACATCCAGGGTGACTTCGAGGGAGACAGCGAGAGAGACAGCGAGGGAGACAGCGAGGGAGACAGCGAGGGAGACAGCGAGGGAGACAGCGAGGGAGACAGCGAGGGAGACAGCGAGGGAGACTGCGAGGGAGACTGCGAGGGAGACTGCGAGGGAGACTGCGAGGGAGACAGTGAGAGAGTCTGCGAGAGAGTCTGCGAGGGAGAGAGCGAGGGAGAAAGCGAGAGAGACTGCGAGGGAGACAGCGAGAGAGACTGCGAGGGAGACAGCGAGAGAGACTGCGAGGGAGACAGCGAGAGAGACTGCGAGAGAGACAGCGAGAGAGACTGCGAGGGAGAAAGCGAGAGAAACAGCGAGAGAGAATGCTATGGAGATAGCGAGAGAGACAGCGAGGGATACAGCGAGAGACACTGCGAGAGAGAATGCGAGGGAGACAGCGATTGAGACGGCGAGGGAGACGGCAAGGGAGACGGCGAGAGAGAGAGCGAGGGAGACAGCGAGGGAGACAGCGAGGGAGACAGCGAGAGAGACAGCGAGAGAGACAGCGAGAGAGACAGCGAGAGAGACAGCGAGAGAGACAGCGAGAGAGACTGCGAGAGAGACTGCGAGGGAGACAGCGAGGGAGACAGCGAGGGAGACAGCGAGGGAGACAGCGACGGAGACAGCGACAGAGACAGCGACAGAGACTGTGAGAGAGACTGCGAGGGACACAGCGAGAGAGACTGCGAGGTAGACAACGAGAGAGAATGCGAGAGAGATCGCGTGAGACAGCGAGGGAGACAGCGAGGGAGACAGCGAGGGAGACTGCGAGAGAGACAGCGAGAGAGACAGCGAGAGAGACTGCGAGAGAGACTGCGAGGGAGACTGCGAGGGAGACTGCGAGGGAGACTGCGAGGGAGACTGCGAGGGAGACTGCGAGGGAGACAGCGAGAGAAACTGCGAGGAAGACTGCGAGAGAGACTGCGAGGGAGAAAGCGAGAGAGACTGCGAGAGAGACTGCGAGAGAGACTGCGAGGGAGAAA